>NC_045426.1:551092817-551460317 GCF_902635505.1 Sarcophilus harrisii | reverse complement strand
TTTTCCTTTAGCTGTATGTGACTCTTTATAGACTATAACACTCCAATATGGACTATGGGGTTTTCTTGTTAAAGATTCTAGAGTGGTTTGCTATTTCCTTCTCCAGTGGATTAAGGCAAGCACCTATTAAGTGACTTGTCTAGGGTCACACAGCTAGTAATTGTCTGGAGCTGATTTGATGTCAGGTCTTCCTGACTTTAAGTGCTCTATTCACTAAACCACCTAGCTATTTCAAAGTATAATTAGTATTAGCATAACCCTAGAATTTTATAACAAAAAGTAAAGATCACCTAGTTTAATTACTTCATTTCACAGATTAAGGAGACAAGAGACTGTGAGAATAGGGATTAGGATTGCTAACTGCCTGTCTCCTCTAATTCACTTTCCTCTGAAACATGATTCCTCCCTAATTCTTGTAATTAAAGTAACGGTGAACCAAGACAAAATTGTAAAATGGTTGAAATTTGTGGTCAACATAGCTTTTTCTTTTTTTTTTTTTTCTTCTCCTCTTAATATGGCACTCCCTCCCTCCTTCAGGCATTAGGAACTTTTGTGCCATCAGGTTTAGCCACCCCTCCCCTTCCAATGAAAACAATACCAAGATGAATAGTAAAGCAAACTCACATAACCTGAGGTAGAAGAGACCAAGAGATCAAGTAGCCCAATCCATAGCTGAACAGGAATCCCCTCTAAATAACATGGGAAGGCAAATTGACAAGCTATTGTATAAATGTCAGCTATAAATTAGATAGCTTTTGTACCTGGTACAAACATCAATATTAGTGGATTTCATGTTGAAAAAGGTATAAAATATTTAGAGCATAGAATAAGAAAATAATTAGGCAGTATTCATGCCATTTTTAGCTCAATGAGTAGAGATAAATATAAGAGGTTAGATTTAAGGGCTTGAAGCTTTCAAGATGAACAAATCATATTTAGATCTGTTGCTTTGGATACAATTAGAATTGGATACTGTCAGTCAACTCCAAAAACACATTTGATTTGCTTATTAATCCTCTCATTGCACCTGAGGACATGTCCACATGTTCTTATATGGGAGCTAAGTCATCCTAGTCTTTTTTTTTTTTTTTTTTTTGCATGGCAAATCAGCTCAATTGTACAGTTAATTCTGGCTTTTGACAGCTGAAATCATAGAGATTTCACTTTTGCATTCAAATTTTAATCATTTTTATAGATATGACTTTCACAATCTATTTTATTCTTTTATGTCTTTCATGTGATTGTTCTGCATTATAGTTTTCATATATAAATATGTGTCTCTAGGAGTAGGATTTGATTTTGACCCAAGCACCTATTAACTAGTTGATACAATCACAGAAAGTGCTAACAGAAGTAACCAGGTATTAATATGCTAATGAACTAAAAAAAATCCTGTTCTATTCCATGTCATCTCTTCTACTTAGCTGAAAGGGATTCTCAGATTGAATTGGAAAGCTAGCTGTTTATTTGCTAGAAAAAGTTAAAGTTTGGCCATAATCCTGCAGGCCTTTAAAATGCTAATCCTAGTGGGAAACATAAGTGATCTAAAAAAGAAACATGTCAATAATTATTTTTAAAAACCTAAACCTACCAACCCCCCCCCCAGATAGTAAAGTAGTTAGCATATTATAGGGATTATTTTTTATTGGAAGGTGATCCCTATATGTCTTCGAGAGGGCAGAAGGTATGAGAAGCAATTGTCTCTCCTCATCAGCCATGACATCTAGCTGAAATAATACTCTGCCAGTAGGAGAAACCACATCCACCAGGGAGCAATTTGGAAAGTTGAGTCTTCAAGATAGGGATCAGAGACACACTCTCCAGAAGGAAACAATTTATAGAGGCAGCCTTCAAGGTAGGAAGCAGCTTCAAGGAGTGAGACCTCTGGCAAGAGAGAAAAAAAAGTCAACTATGGATTCAAGAGATTATTTGCTCTGTTTAGTTAGAGTTGGGTTTTAGAGAGTAATGGCCCAGGGAGTCCAGGTGAGCAATTTGCCCAGCAGAGACGATGAGAACATAATCAAGTAAAATGACTTTGGGCCTTGCAGTAGTGGAGACCTCATATGTGGCTTTAGTCACATGTGTTCCTTGTGAATGTGTTGAGATCACATTAGTGTACTCTTAAGTCTGTACCCATTCTTACCATGGATGATGTGTGGGTTTATGAGAGTACATCTTAGATTCCTGAAGAGGAATTCTTTTCTAGCTACTTCTCTTAACAATATCACCTTAGTAAATGTCTTTGCTTTGAGTTGATTGTGACTCCTGACTATTAAAGATCAGCACATCAGTGGATGCTTATGAATTATAGATTTAGGAATTCAGATCCACAGTTACTTTGAGCTTAGGATAGTAACTAGGGGAGACCCAACCTTAAAGTGTGAATTCAAACTGGGTTGAAGGGTGGCACAAGATTGCCACCAGAGAGTGCTACAAATTTTAAAAATAATGACTTTCATAGGGTATTAAGGATATTATAATTTTATTGAAGATAAATTTAGGGTTCATTAAATGCACTAAAATTCCTAGAAAATATTACCTCATAAAAGCATATTGCAAGGAAAGAAAAATCCTAAATAGAGATCTTTTTAATTACACTGTGCTTTCTACTAGAAATGAAAGGTCATTTAGATTTTAAAACACATTAAAGGTCATTGGAAATTTTAGTCCCACTGACAATGCTCAATTGTTGTAGCCCAAAGAACAGCATCTAGTCAAAAAAGGGTTCAGATTTCATTTCCTTTGAAAAAGTTTGACCATATTGCAGGGAGTCTAACAAATTCAAGCAGGGGAAAATATGGCTATGTACATGTGCTGTTGACATTTTGTGCTAAAAATGAACTTATCTTTTTCCTTTTAGGAGAAAAGGTTGAGAATTGCTTAAGAGATATCTAGGTATAATGGAAATACAGTGGACTTAAGAGTTTAAAACTTGCATTTGAGTCCCACTTCCACTGTTTACTGTTCTACTTTGAACAAGTCATTTAACCCCTTCAAGTCTCTCAGTTTCCTCATCTATAAAGTAGGGATATTGCTATTTGTATTATGTATAGTAAAATACCATTATGAGGATTAAATGATATATATATATTCAGATATATGTAATATAGAGTGACATAATCCATTAGTATGTGTGAATTGCTATATATAAATATGAATTGTTATCCTGTGATTTCTTGAAACAGCTACTTGGAATGAAAATAACAGTTTGAATTTTTAAAAAATTATTTTACTTATTGTAAGTATCATCACACCTTAGGAATTTTATCATTTTCATACCATTATGAGGATTAAATGATATATATATATTCAGATATATGTAATATAGAGTGACATAATCCATTAGTATGTGTGAATTGCTATATATAAATATGAATTGTTATCCTGTGATTTCTTGAAACAGCTACTTGGAATGAAAATAACAGTTTGAATTTTTAAAAAATTATTTTACTTATTGTAAGTATCATCACACCTTAGGAATTTTATCATTTTCTTTTTAAATTATTTAGATAAATTCATTTCAATAGGAGTTCCCAATCTTTATGTGATAGGAAGTTAATGTGGTAATTATCAAAAGTTGTAATGTCAGTCCTCTACAAAAAGTCCCATGATTGACTTAGAGAAGGAAGAGATACTGATGGGGGAAGCCCATTTTAATGAGAAAAATTAAATAGTTTTCCAGTGCTCCTCTCTCCATACTTCCCCCTACCTATGGTACAAAATCTTAAAATTAAAAACAAAAATGAATTTTAAAATGACCTCAGCTATGATCTTATAATATACACCCTAACTAAAGATTAAAGACATATTAAAAAATCAGTCTGAGGAAGAATAAATGATTAATTAGAAGAACTGGAAACCTATATTCTAAACATATATCTCAATGCATTGCTGGTAATTATTCATTCTTAACACACTAATCAGGAAGGACCTGAAATTAAAATAATCCTAATGAGGCAATATTTTATTTCAAGAAATTAGTAATTTATCTCATTGGGACACTATGAATAGATGCTATTGCTTTCAGAAGAGATAGAGAGATTCCTAATTGATAATTCAGTATGAGGAGGTTCCATTTAACAAGTATTTACTTAAGAGTCAGTTGGTAGTACAGTGCATAGTATGCTGGACTTCAACTCAGGAAAACCTGAGTTCAGATATGACCTCAGATACTAGCTATGTAACCCTGGGCTTGCCTAGAGTTATTGTGAGGATCAAATAAAATGATATTTGTAAGAAAAGTTCTTGACATAAAATGAACATTTTATATCCCCTTCCTTAGATCATCCTTATCATTTTATAGCTGATGAAATAGAAATGCAACAAGTTGATTCTACTTGCTCAAGTCATACCACTAATTAAGAGGCAGAACCATGATGACTTGAAGCTGAGTCTGAAGTATAGTCTAGATAGAATGTGAACTCCATGAAAACAAAAATTATTTACTTTCTTTCTTTATGTTCTTGGGTATCTAACAGTGCCTGGCACAAATTAGGGGTTTAATAAATGCAAATACTGGCTTACCTGATTAATTGATTAAGCCTGGTTCTTTTTTCATTAGCATGTGATATTTTTCATATTATTGCTCTAATTATTATCAAATACAAATAGTAATTGTGACCAGGGACAAGTCACATACCGTTTTTTTTTGCCTCAGTTTCCTCATCTGTAAAGTGAGCTGAAGAAGGAAATGGCAAACCACTCCAGTATCTTTGCCAAGAATACCCCAAATGGGGCCACAAAGAGCTGGACACAACTGAAAATAACCAAACAACATATAATAATATAAATTTTATCAATTTATCAAGGAGCTGAGGTTTCATCAGTGAAAGGTTTTTGTACTTATGCAAATTAGAATCAATAATAGTGGATAATACATCTAGTAAGTAATGAAAGAGATGGATTTTTAATTGAAGAAAATAGTTTTAAATTTTTAAGTATGCTAACTTAAATTATTTCAGAAATGTTTGAATCAAACAATGAAAGCATAATTCCAAGACTACATAAATTATTTGTAAAAATAGAGGAAGAAGTCATTCTTACATTTGTTTATGAAACAAATATGGTCCTGATACCTAAATCAGGGAAAAATAAAACAGAAAAATAGGCCAATATTTTAATTAATTTTAATGCAAAAATATTGAATAAAACATTAGCAAAGCAAATTAACTCCAATAAAATCTTCAAAAGATGATGCACTATGATAAAGTTGGATTTTATGCCAGAAATATTGAATTGATTCTTAATTAACAAGATTGTGAAGATAGCTGAATATGTTCATAATAAATTTAAAACAAAACAAAACAAAAAAAACAAAAAAACACTTGGTAGGGCAGTTAGGTGGCACAGTGGATGGAGTACCAGCCCTGAAGTCAGGAGTACCTGAGTTCAAATGTGATCTCAGAATGAAGAAGGGACCCCGAAACTCTAAAACTCCTTGAAGGACAAATTCTCTTTGAATCCTGCCACTGTGGGGACCCCACCCAAGGACATGCAGCTTCATTCTGTTGTCTGGGTAGGGATAGTTGAGTTCAGAGCTGCAGATACCAACCCTATTCAATTGAAGATTTTCTATTCAATTCCAACTCCACCCACCAGCTTCATGGGGAGGGGGAGCAGGCCTTGGAATGTTGCCAAAGACTTCCTTATAAAAATGGCAATTAAAAACTTGTTTCTTTGCAGAGGACCTGACATGCCATGCTATGCCTTGCTATGCCAAGGAAACCTCTGCCCTGGGATAATATTCTCTTCCGGTGCTACCCTCTCTTTATCCTCACCTATTTCCCTAACAAGACTTTATGCCTCTCTGTCAGGATTTCTCTACTAGAAACTTTACTTCCCAATGCCTATAATAAACCTCTTTTATCAACCTAGGTTTTCAGGTTTGTAAATTCCCTTACAGAGAACCTCTGTGCCATCAGAAGGGGGTTCCTCAAAACTCCCTACCCTTGTGCCAAATCCCAAAGGGGTATAGGGGAGCCAAACCTCTCCATTTGCTTCCCTGAACTCTGAACCTGCCACTAGACCTTGTCATTTAACTTCTTGACCACTAGGAACCCTAATCTCCTTTTGGTTCCCCAAATCTAGATCTCATCTTTGGTTCCCTGACAGAAGGGGAACCCCAAAACCTAAACCTCATCAAGACACTTAACATTTCCTAGCTGTGTGACCCTGGACAAGTCACTTAATCGCAATTGCGTTGGCAAAAATTGTTGGCAAAACAAAACAAAAACCACGAGTATATCAATAGATTCAAAAGGAGCTTTTTGAAAAAATGCAATAGTCATTTATGTTTAAAAATTAGTAAACATTGGAATAAATTCATCTTTCCTTTAAATGGTAAATTATAACTATTAAAACCAACAAGTAGCAATATCTATAAAGTTAAAAACTCTAAAGTTTTTTCTGCAAGATTAGAGGTAAAGCAAAGATTCTTATTGTCAGCAGTATTATTTAATATGATTTTAGAAATGCTAGATATAACAATAACAAAAGAAAAAAATAAATTGAAAAATATAGTCAAAGAAGAAACAAAATATCAATATTAAAGATATGATTACTTACTTAGAGATATAAAATTAGTTGAAATAAACACAAACTTCAGTAAAGTAGCAGGATATAAAATAACCCATATAATTCACAAACTTTTCTATACATTACTAACAAAATCCACCAGAAAAGACATCCCATTCAAAATACAGATTTCACATAATATCTGAAAGTCTATGAACTCAGGACTTATAAGAATATAAATTTTTAGAATTTTAAAGGAATCAAAATGTAATTAATTGGAGAAATATTAATTGGTTATAGTTGAGAATTCCAATATAATAAAATTAATGATATCCAGTTAATATTTGAATTAGTGCCATTCCTATCAAAATTGACAGGGGGATTATTTATAGATCCAGATAAAATAATAACAAAGTTTATCTGGAGGAATACAGTGTTAAGAAGCTTAAAACAAACAATGAGAAAAATGGGAAGTAGGTCTAACCAAACCCACATTATACCTAAATTAAAAAGCTAAAACAATTTGTATTGGCCAAAAAATAGAAAAGCTAAACAATGTCTAAAGTTGTCTTGCCATTGACAAAGAAATCTGGACATTGGTCAGTCCTAAGATAGTATTACAAATACAACAGACAAGGTAAACTATTCAGAAGCTATTGAACACAACTGTGTAGTGTTTGATAAACCTAAGGGAAAAATAATGCTAAAGTGAAATTCCCCTTTCGATCAAAACTATTGGTAAAACCAGAGAGCAATCTGGCAGAAATGTTGTTTAAAAGTAATAGCTAACATTTATATTGTGCTTACACTATGTCAGACACTATGCTAAGTATTTATTGTCATTTGACCCTCACAAATGGTGCTATTCCCATTTTACAGATAAAGAAACTGAGACATGCAGACTTGCCCAGGGACACACAGCTAGTAGTGTCTGAGTACTTGGTTTGAATTGAGGTCTTCCTGAGTCCAGGTCCAGCACTTTATCCACAGTGCCTCTGAGCTAGAACCAACATTCTCAGCTATAAACTCCAATTTATGCTTAGGAATATAATAATAAACTCCATATGTATATCAAAGACCATATAATTAAAAAAGAGAGGGTATGGCTGAGGGAAGATATCTTTATAACTATGACTAGAGGGAGAATTATTATTTAAAAAAGGATAAGAGATAATCACAAAAGGTAAAATGGATAATTTTGATTACATAAAAATGAAAAGCTTCTCCATAACAAAATAAACATATTAAAAATCAGAAGGAAACCAAAAAATTAAGGAAAGTGGCACAATAGATTTCTGTAATAAAAATCTAAATTATAAATTAAACTTAAAATGGATACAAATATATCAAAATAAAAGTTATTCCCCAGTATATGTGGTCAAAGAATATGAACAAGGAGTTCTCAAATAAAGAAATCCATCAGGCATCATGAACATAGGTCTCAATGCGGATCATGACATAATGTTTTCATTTTTTTTGTTGTTTGCTTTTTTTTTCTTTCTCACTTTTTCCCCTTTTGATCTGATTTTTCTTGTGCAATATGATAAATGTGTTAGTTTGGTTATTGATATAGTTGATTATGCTAATAGTTTTCTTTAAATTGAACCAGCCCTGCATTCCTGGTATAAATCCTACTTGGTCATAGTGTATTATCCAGGGGATGACTTTCTTTTCTTTATCATTTTATTTTTTATTATAGCTTTTTATATACAAAACATATGCATGGGTAATTTTTCAACATTGACACTTGCAAAAACTTGTTCCAACTTTTCCCTTCCTTCCCTCCACCCCTCTCCCTAGATGGCAGGTGGTCCCATACCTGTTAAATATGTTAAAGTATATGTTAAATACAATATATGTATACATATTTACACAGTTATCTTGTTGCACAGGAAAGATCAGATTTAGAAAGAGGGTAAAAATAACCTGAGAAGAAAAAAACAAAAATTCAAGCAAATAGTAACAGTAAAAGTGGAAATATTACATTGTGGTCCATACTCATTTCCCAGTGTTCTTTCTCTGGGTGTAGCTGGTTCTGTTCATTACAAATCAGAACTGATTTGTATCCTCTGATACAAACTGATTTTGGATCCTCTCATTGTTGAGAGAGCCACATCCATCAGAATTGATCATGATGTAGTATGTTGTTGAAGTATATAATGATCTCCTGGTTCTGCTCATTTCATTTAGTATCAGTTCTTGTATGTCTTTCCAAGCATGCTGGTCATTTGCTGGTCATTTCTTATAGAACAATAATATTCCATAACATTCATATACCACAATTTATTCTGCCATTCTCCAATTGGTGGGCATCTACTCAGTTTCCAGTTTTTAGCTACTACAAAAAAGGCTGCCACAAACATTTTTGCACATACGGGTCCCTTAAAGGGGCTTTTAAGATCTTTTTGGGATATAAGCCCAGTAGTAACACTGCTGGATCAAAGGGTATGAATAGTTTGATAACTTTTTTGGGCATAGCTCCAAATTGCTCTCCAGAATGGATTGGATTCGTTCACAACTCCACCAATAATAACAATGCATCAGTGTCCCAGTTTTCCCGCATCCCCTCCAACATTCATCATTATTTTTTCCTGTCATCTTAGCCAATCTGACAGGTATGTAGTGGTATCTCAGAGTTGTCTTAATTTGCATTTCTCTGATCAATAGTGATTTGGAACACCCTTTCGTATGAGCAAAAATAGTTTCAATTTCATCATCTGAAAATTGTCTGTTCATATCCTTTGACCATTTATCGATTGGAGAATGGCTTGATTTCTTATAAATTAAAATCAATTCTCTATATATTTTGGAAATGAGGCCTTTATCAGAACCTTTACCTGTAAAAATGTTTTTCCAGTTTATTGCTTCCCTTCTAATCTTATTTGCATTAGTTTTGTTTGTACAAAGGCTTTTTAATTTGATATAATCAAAATTTTCTATTTTGTGATCAATAATTCTTTGGTCACAAATTCTTTCCTCCTTCACAGGTCTGAGAGGTAAATGATCCTATGTTCTTCTAATTTATTTGTAATCTCATTTTTTATGTGTCGTTCATGAACCCATTTTGATCTTATTTGGTGTACAGTGTTAAGTATGGGTCAATGCCTAGTTTCTGCCATATTAATTTCCAATTTTCTGGGGATGACTTTCTGTAATCTCGTTGCTATTACTAACAAAACTCATATAATTATCTCAATATATGCAGAAAAAGCATTTGATAAAATCCAACACCCATTCCTATTAAAAACACTAGAGAACATAGGAATAAATGAACTTTTCCTTAAAATGATCAGCAGCATCTATTTAAAACCATTAGCAAGCATCATATAATGGGGACAAACTAGAACCATTCCTAATAAGATCAGGAGTGAAACAAGGCTGCCCACTATCACCATTACTATTCAGTATTGTATTAGAGATGTTAGCTTTGGTAATAGTAAAAGAAAAAGGGATTAAAGAAATTAGAGTAGGTCATGAGGAAACCAAATTATCACTCTTTGCAAATGATATGATGGTATACTTAGAGAACCCTAGAGAATCAACTAAAAAACTACTAGAAACAATTCACAATTTTAGTGAAGTTGCAGGCTACAAAATAAATCCAAATCATCAACATTTTTATATATTACCAACAAACTCTAGCAGCAAGAGATATAAAAAGAATTCCATTCAAAAAACAGTCAATAGTATAAAATATTTGGGAATCTATCTGCCAAGGGAAAGTCAGGAACTATATGAACACAACTATAAAAGATTTTCCATACAAATAAAGTCAGATCTAATCAGCTGGAGAAATATCAAGTGCTCATGGGTAGGCCAATCAAATATAATAAAAATGGCAATACTACCTAAATTAATCTACTTATTTAGTGTCATACAAATCAAACTCCCAAGAAATTATTTTACAGAGCTAGAAAAAAAATTAGTAATGAAGTTTATCTGGAAGAACAAAATGTCAAGAATTTCAAAGGAATTAATGAAAAAATGCTAATGAAGATGACCTAGCTGTGCCAGACCTTAAACTATATTATAAAGTAGCAGTTATCACAACCATTTGGTACTGGCTAAGAAATAGAGTAGTTGATCAGTGGAATGGGTTAGGCTCACAGGACAAAATAGGCAATAACTATAGCAATCTCGTATTTGATAAACCCAAAGACCCCAGTTTTGGGGATAAGAACTCACTATTTGACAAAAACTGCTGGGAAAATTGGAAACTAGTATGGAAGAAATTAGGGCTTGACCCACACTTAACACCACATACCAAGATAAGATTTAAATGGGTTCATAATTTAGATAGAAAGAGTGATATTATAAACAAATTAAAGGATCATAGGATAGTTTACCTCTGAGAACTGTGAAGCAAGGACTTTGTGTCCAAAAAAAAGAACTGGAACTCATAATTGAACACCAGACAAATAATTTTGATTATGTTAAGTTAAAAAAAATTTTGTACAAACAAAACTAATGCAGACAAGATCAGAAGGGAAGCAATAAATTGGGAAATCATTTTTACATTTAAAGTTTCTGATAAAGGCCTCATTTCTAAAATATAGAGAGAATTGACTCAAATTTATAAAAATTCAAGCCATTCTTCAGTTGATAAATGGTCAAAGGATATGAACAGACAATTTTTAGGTGAAGAGATTAAAACTACTTCTAATCATATCACTATTGATCAGAGAAATGCAAATGAATACAACTCTGAGATATCACTACACACCTCTCAAGTTGGCTAAAATGACAGGAAAAGAAAGGATTAATGTTGGAGGGGATGTGGGAAAACTGGGACACTAATACATTGTTGGTGGAGTTATGAACTGATTCAACCATTCTGGAGAGCAGTTTGGAACTATGTTCAAAAAGTTATCAAACTGTGCATATTCTTTGACCCAGCAGTGTTTTTATTGGGCCTATATCCCAAAGAGATCTTAAAGGAAGGAAAGGAACCCACATGTGCAAAAATGTTTGTGGCAGCCCTTTTGGTAGTGGCAAGAAAATGGAAACTGAGTGGATGCCCATCAGTTGGAGAATGGCTGAATAAGTCACAGTATAAGAATGTTATGGAATATTATTGTTCTATAAGAAATGATCAAGAGGATGATTTTAGAAAGGTCTTGAGAAACTTAAATGAACTGATGATAAATGAAATGAGCAGAACCAGCAGATAATTTACACAGCAATATTAATATTATACGATGATCAATTCTGATGAACATGACTCAAACAATAAACTGATTGATGCCAGTTCCAATGATTTTGTGATGAAGACAGCCATATACATACAGAGAGAGGAAGGCCTGTAGGAACTGAATGTGGATCACAACATAGCATTCTCACTCTTTTTGTTATTGTTCATTTGCATTTTGTTTTCTTTACTCATTTACTTTCTTTTTTTGAGCTGACTTTTTTGTGCAACAAGAGAATTATATAAATATTTTATACACATTGGATTTAACATATATTTAAACATGTTTAATATATATTGAATTGCTTGCCATCTAGGGGAGGAACTGAGGAAAAGGAGGAAAAAAATCTGAAACACAAGGCTATGCAAGAAACAATGTTGTCAAATTATCCATGCATATGTTTTGAAATAAAAAGCTTTATTTAAAAAAACATGATAAATGTGAAAATATGTTTAGAAGAATTACACATGTTTAATTTATACTGAATTACTTGATGTGTATGTGGAGGGGAGGGAGGGAGAAAAATTTGGAACAAAAGATTTTGCAAGAGTATATGTTGAAAACTATCTTTGTATTGTATTTTGAAAATAAAAAGCTATTGTTAAAAATAAATTAATATTGGGCAATTTGTATTATTTCTAGGAACAAATTAAGATATGCATCTATTACATTGAAACATGAAAGCTAATAACTGTGATAAATCTTCCTTCAGAATAAGGAAGCTTTGTTCCACAGAGTTTTATGATCTGAGATTTAAGCATGCCTTTAGATTCTAAATCCAATTCTTCATATGCATGAGTATTTAATAAATGTATGCCTATTTTTTATTTACAAGTTTGGATTTTCCATGACTCTGTTCCCTTCTATTAATGAAGACAATTAAAAATGAAATTATTATAAGTGTTTGTCTCATTTAGATGTCAAAATTCCAAAAGGTGACAAATTTACATTTTCTACTATATACAACCCAGAATTGCCTATTTCAACTAAACCTCTGATAAGATTCTTTCTTATCCTAAATTTCTGGGATTTTTTATTTGAGATTTATATTTTATAATTATAGATCTAGGGAACTTTATTTTTTCCATCAGCTTTAGAAAAATTAAGAGAGAGACCTGTTTATTTTTTTTTCTGCTGATACAGAGCTAAGACTTCTCAATAATTTAATAGAGATCATACCCAAAAGATATTAGCCTATTTTAAAGTTCATTCATAAAATTCAAAAGGCAGCAATGCCACTAAGAAAAAATGAGTGAATCCAAGAAAAATATTGAACATTAACATAAAGTAGTATTCTAGGATTTTAACTCTGATTCTTTTACTCCAGTGACTAGTCTGGCTACAGAATAGCATTGCTCTGAAACAGATAAAATTGTGTGAAATCAGCAGGAATTTATGTTTGCAAGGTTCAAGATTGTGTCACACTTGTCTAGACAATTAGTTCTTAGAGAGTTGGAAGTGGGGGCAGGGAGAGGGAGATTGAGGCTAAAGCACTTGAAGAATGATTTATTTGAAACAAAGGTCAATGGCAGTGGTGACTTATTTTTGTTAGTTATGATTGGCTATAAACTCTTGCACCACTTACTCCAGCCATTAAAGTTTTGTCTCTTAATAAAAATTATCATTATAAAAGCAAAAGAGTGTTTGAGCTGAAGTTCAATTAGTAATTTTATGAGTTAAACACAGTTTGCAGATAGGGGAAGATAGGTGTGGTAATCCTAATGAGAAGCATTTATAAGATTGGAGAAGGAAGGTAATGAAATGGGACAGTTTAAAAAAATAGTTACAACTATTTCTTAAGAATTTCTGAATCTTTCCCTATACTGTCAATTTTATTTCACACACTAGCACCTAACAAAATTTTTTGTCATATTGATATTGTCACTGTCCTTTATATATATATAGACACATTGAATGAATGAATGAAAAAGCACTTATGAAAAAGCACTATATTATTATCAGATACCATGCAAAGTGCTGAGAAAACTAGGAAAATCTATATAAACTGATGCAGAGTAAAGAAAGCAGAACTAGGAGAAAAATTTATTCAATAAAAACATTATAAAGAACAACAATTTTGAAAGACTTGATTAGTTTTATCAATGCAATGAACAACTATAATTCTAGAAGACCACACTGAATAATATGTGAGAATATTTATTGGCTTATTTTAACAGGGCTTTCACCCCCTCTTTCTTTTTTCATACTTACTCTTCCCATCCCTCAATGCCTAGTTCAAGTCCTTGATTTTTCCAGCTCTTTTATTCCAGCTACTATTCCTGATCTCTCATTGCTCTTAGTCAGAACTCCTCAGATATGTAAGCATTTGGTATTCTCTGTTTTAACTCTACAAATGTTTATGGCAGAGTAGAAGGTAGTAGTATAGTCCACCTTCCCCTGCGATTGCTCCAACAAGGAGCAACTATGATAGAATATCTAGTGATTGGGAAATAGGAGAAACTATAATGGGTCATCTTTCCACTTGCAGACAAGTGACTAGAGTAGTAATGTGAAATAGAGGTGAGCCAGGATCACAGAATCAGCTTTCAGGGCTCTAGAACCAGGCCAGCAGCACAAGGATATCCAAGGCTTATCTTGAAATCAGCTCTAAAACAAGGCCATTAGCCCAGGTTCTTCCAGAAGGGCTAGATGATTGGATTAGAAAGTGGTCACTCAGAGCATATTGTGAACTCAGTACCTGTCCAAGGACAACAGCAGTGGGATCTCTTAGGAATTAAAGCTTCAGTTCCCAGAGTTTCCAGCTGGGTCAACAATTCCAGGTTGCCCAGAATAAGTCACAGACTCAATCTAAGGCTCAGAACTAATCTTGGCCATCAGCATCTCTTAAAATACAATCTCTTGCTATTAGGTTCTTAATACAGGTTCTGATCTGTAATATTCTCCTAATAAATTCTTGTTTCCTTTCTTTCAACACAGAGCAAATTATAGACTTAGTCTCAAGCAGAGAACAATGCTAGGCAAGTAGTAACCCAGGGTTAACTCATCTCCCTTTACCCCAAACTGGATAAGGCTAGTAGCTATGTTGCTCAGAATCTGTGAGGCTTCCATATGATAGAAGCTAAGACCAACTACTGTCTACTGAAATACTATCCAAGTTCAAGCCTGTAGCTGTGGTGCCTAGATACAAACCAGAATCTATCTAGAAAGCCCAGATAGGCAGTGATCTAACCATGCCTTTGAACAGACTGAAAAGAGACTACTGAAAATATACACTTCTCTCTGAGAGTCTAAAAGTATACAGACTCACATCACAAGATGTCCCTATGATTCTATAAGAATCTAACAATAGATACTCAAAAATAGTGGCAGGACCCTAGGATAGGCCAGTAACATACAAGGCCAATCTCTAAAGCTCATAGAGCTTCTAACACAAAGTACCAAAGAAAAGACTGGAAGAATGAATAAACAAACAAAAAGGATAAATTGCTATCATATTGCCAGAGATAACTGAGAAGCAAACCTAGAAAAAAAAGTAACTTCAAAAATATTGAAGATAAAAATTTAAGAATGAGCTAGCTTGACCACAAGATCAATTAGAATTCCTAGAAGAAACAAATTAAGAATTTAATTAATTAAGAATTTAAACCCCAAAAAGTTAAAATATCTTACTTTGAAAAATGCTACCTTAAATCACTGAAGATAAAAAGGAAAAAAAAACTTTATAATTTTTACCTTCACAGAGCTTAAAGTCTACTAGGAAAGGGATTTTTACTCTGGAGTACTCAGATCCCTTATTTCAAGGGCTCCAAGAACTTAGATGGGGAAAATATCCAATTCACTCTTATTTTCATTAAACTCTAACTGAAATTTAGCATTTAATCCTTCCAGACCTAGTACCCTTCTCTATCTCTTCTGCCCTTAAAAAGTCCAACTATAATGCCTCCATTTCCTTTCCCCTTATGCTTTTTTAACCCTGTCTTGCAAATCTGACTTCTGACTTTGTCATTCCGCCAAAACTGCTCTCTCCAACGTTGTTAATAATTCCTTAGTGGCCAATTCCAATGACCTTTTCTCAGTCCTCATGTTCCTTGACTTCTCTGCACTCTAACATTCAATCTTGATACTCTCTTCTATGTTTTCATAATACACATCTCTTTTTGGGTTCTCTTTCTAACTGTCTGATTATTCCTTCTCTATCTCCTTTGCTGGATCGTTCTCTAGATCATACCCTATAGTTATAGATATCTTTTAGGATTCTATTTTGGATACTCTTCTCTTCTCCATCTATATTGCATTATTTGGTAATATTACCACCTCCCATGGATTTAATTATCATCTCTATGCTGATAATTTCTTACAACTATTTTTCTTGCCCCGTGCTTTGTGCTCTAATCTCATATCTCCAATAGCCTTTCTAACATCTTGAATTGGATGCCTAGTAGACATCTTAAAGTCATTATGTCTGAAACAGAATGTTTCCCCCTAAGGCTTTCCCCAATCCCCTTCTACTTTCTCTGTTACTGTAGAGGACATCACTATCTCCTAGTCCCTCAACTCACAACCTAGGAGTCATCCTGGATTCCTCACTATTCTTCCCCCTCACCATTTCCAAGCAGTTGCCAAGGATTGTTGATTTCACCTTATGCTATCACTTCAATATGCCCTTTTTTCTCTTTTGACACTGCTACTATTCTAGTACAGGCCTTCATCACTTCACACATTGATTATTGCAGTAACCTCCTAATGAGTCAGTCTGCCTCAAGTCTCTCCCCAGTCCAATTCATCCTCTGTAATGTGACTAACATGTTTTTCCTAAAAGACAGGTCTAATCACGTTATCCCCTACTCAATAAATTCCATTGGCTTCCTAATGCCTCCAGGAGTAAATTCCAAATTCTTTGTTTAGCGTTCAAAGCCTTTCATAACCTAGCCCCTCCAATCTTTCCAGTTTTGTTATACCTTACTCCCCATACTCCCCCTACTGGCTATTCCACAAACAAGACACTCAATTTCTAAACTCCAAGTATTTTCTCTAATTATCCCCTATGCCAGGAATGCTTTCCCTTCTCTGCTCTGACTACTGACTTCCTGGCTTTTAAATCCCAACCAAGACCCTGCCTTTTAAAGGAAGAGGCAGAACTGGAATTAAAACCCAGACCCAATTTTTTTTTAACCATTCCCAAGTATCAAAAAACAAAGGAAGGAAGGAAGGAAGGAAGGAAGGAAGGAAGGAAGGAAGGAAGGAAGGAAGGAAGGAAGGAAGGAAGGAAGGAAGGAAGGAAGGAAGGAAGGAAGGAAGGAAGGAAGGAAGGAAGGAGTAAAAGAAAAAGAATCCAGTTTCAAATTATAAAATTTCAGATATCAATCAGGAGATGCTTGGGGAATAGGACAGGAAGGAGGAAACAACATCCCTGGGAATAATGATCGTGCAGAGCATATAGTGAACTCAGTCCCTGTCCCAGGATAAATGGGATCTCCTAGGAATTAAAGCCTAATTTCCCAGAGTTTCCAGTTGAGTCAACAATGCCAGGTTGTCCACAGTAGGTCACAGACACAGTTTAAGACCCAGAACTGGTCTTGACCAGCAGCATCTCTCACAGTACCTGGTACAGAGTAGGAACTCAAACCCTTAATTCTAATGTCTTCTTTCTGTTAATCATTTCATGTTTATCTTATATGTAGTTTATTTTTGTATTTATTGTATTTATTTGTATTTATTTTGAATTTAGTCTCTTTCATTAGAATGTAAGTTCTGTGAAAGAAGTAACTGTCTTTTGTCTCTTTTTTATATTCCCAGGGCTTAACTCAGTGCCTGGCACATAGAAGGTGGTTAATAAATATTTATTAATATCTTTCAATTATTTAACAGCATGATTCAGAGAAGGGATTCATAGGCTTTATCAGATTGCCAAAGGAGTCCAAGACCCAAAAAATATTAAGAACTCCAGGAATGGGGAACCTAAGTAATAGGTGCCCTACCTTGCAGCTCAAAACACAAACCTGTTATCCATTAACTACTCAATTCTACTTATTCAATGCTTATTAACTGAGTGATTTTAGCTCTTCCCTTGAAATATACTTGTTATGAAGTTAGCTTTTTAGAATTAGATTGAACACGGCCTCATTTCTCTAATAATCAAATTGCCATTATTTTTACTTACCTTTGTCTTGGGTTATGTAGTTAATTTCAGTTTAACTGTTCCTTTGTGTGTGGGAGGGGGAGGAGAAAAGGGAAGGGGAGTTAAAAGCGGGGGAGGGGTGACCCCCAACTTCCTGACTAGATAATAAAAATACACTAATTTATAACTGGAACTACAATAAGACTTACAACCCTGTGTGTAGATGAACTTGCTAGTGGGTGGGTGTGAATGTGAGAGTGAAATTTTCTCAATCTGTGATTCTTCCTCTCATTGTTGACTAAAAAGACAGATGATATTCTTCAAATGAGGTTTTATGTTCTAAAATGTTCATTCAGTTGCTTGGTTAAAGACAAAAAAGCCTGTTATTTTTTCAGGTATTCTCCCCACTACATTTATTTGCTAAATCAATAATATCTCTTTTTAAAGTCAATCTTATAAACTTATACCAATCTACAAAAGAACAGAAGTAAAGGGAGTAAAAAATGAAATGATAAACATCTTGATTTTTCTTATTCCTTTATTGTATTTCTGGTTATTTCTTCTACCAGGTAAGGGGAACCTTCACAAAATAGGCTGGCCCAGTTCTTTGGGGGCTAAGCTATTTAGTAGGCCTTCCAAAACAGGTCACTACATGTTTTATCCTAAAATCCAAAACTTCATGTAAGCCCATGAGATAAATCCTCAATGTCTCTCCTTTTCTCCCTTCATTCCCCTACATGTCTAATCAAAGAACCTGAGTTCAATTGATCTTAAATAAGCTCCTAACTACATGCTGTGATTTTAGGGCCTAGAGAAATCTTAAACTCTCACCATTTTCCCCTTTGTTGCACATTCATTCTTTTTTCCTCTTTCCTGTCCCATTCCTCAAGCATCTCCGGACTGATGTCTGAGATTCCACAATTTGAAATTGATTTGTTCTTTCTTTCTTTCTCTTTCTTTCCCGCTTCCTTCCTTCCATTCTTTCTTTTTCTTTCTTTCATTCTTCTTTTTCTTTCTTTCTTTTCTCTTTTTCTTTCTTTCATTCTTTTCTTTTTCTTTCTTTCATTCTTCTCTCTTTTTCTTTCTTCTCTTTTTTCTTTCTTTCTTCTCTCTTTTTCTTTCTTTCTTCCTTGATTCTTTCCTTCTTTGCTTTTTTTTGATACTGGGAATGATAAAAGTATTGAATCTGAATTCTAATTCCAGTTCTGCCTTTAAGAATTATGACCTGGAGAAAAGTACTGTACTTAATAATGGCTAATATTTAAATGTTGCATTAAAAATGCTTTATATTTATTTTCCTCATTTGCTCATTACAGCAATCTTAAAAGACAAATTCTATGGGTGTTTACTCCATTTTAAAAGTGAGGAAATTGAGACTCAGAAAAATTAAGTATTCAGTTAGCAAGAATTAAAGGAAGAAAGCCAATAATTTTCCCTCTATACCACATTGCATAATACTTTTTAGGACCTGTTTTTTTTCCTTTTAGAGAAATAAGGAATTTCAAATTAATCTTTAAGGACTATATTTTTTATTTCTTTTTTATCTCTTAAATTCCAGATTTATATGAAACCCCTTTGTGTGAAGAATCACATTAAAGCCTTATCAATCATTTACCCTTAAGTGTAAAAGAATGAATATATATGATATTTTAGAGAAGATAGGTTTTAGAAGTAGAAGTTAAGAAGAGCTTTAGGGAGCAAAAAAAGAACAGAAACGTGAGGCAGTCAGAAAATTCTTTGAAGACAACACTTTGTCCAAAGCTAGCAGTGCTGTCAGGGAAGAAAAAACGAAGAACTGCTACAAACATTTTTGTTCATATAGGTCTACTAAGGACCATGCCTTCAATTCCAACTGCATAGTCAGGACTAAGGGGCAGGTCATTTCTCTGAGATCGTCCACAGCTGTGAATCATAACACTTGAAGGAGTTCCGTAGCAGCCTTTACTTATGCAGATGTTCCTTGTGGATTGGGAATGAAATAAATTGGAGGCAAGAGGAAAGAGAAGAGAGGTCAGAGAACACAACTGCCTTGTATCATCATCCTCACACAGGAAGAGATCCATTCTACAGGTCTGAGTTAGACCTCCAGCAGCCACTGGCAGGTGGCTCCCGTATCACAACATCCCCTCCTTTATGATTTCCTTGGGATATAGACTCAGTAGTGGCTCCTGGATCAAAGAGTATGTACAGTTTTATAGTGCTTTGGGCATAGTTAGTTTTGGGCATCCAGAATGAGGGGATCATTTCACAATTTTACCAACAATGCAGTAATTAGTGTCCCAACTTTCCCACATCTCCTCCAACATTTATCATTATCTTTTCCCGTCATCTTAGTCAATCTGAGAGGTGTGAGGTAGTATCTCAGAGTTGTTTTAATTTGCATTTCTCTAGTTAATAGTGATCAGTATTCCACTAATCTACCACTCTATTTCTTAGCTATTACCACATAGCTTTGATACCTGCTGCTTTATAATAGAATTTTAGGTCTGGTATTGCTAGGCCACCATCCTTTGCACTTTTTTCTTTAATTCTCTTGATATTCTTGACCTTTTGTTCTTCCAGATGAATTTTGTTATTTTTTTTCTAGCTCTATAAAATAATTTTTTGGCAGTTTTATTGGTATGACACTGAATAAGTAGACTAATTTAGATAGAATTGTCATTTTTATTATATTAGCTTGGTCTACCCATGAGCAATTGATATTTTTCCAAATGTTTAGATCAGACTTTGTGTGAAGTCCTTTGTAATTGTATTCATATAATTTGTGGGTCAAATAATGAATTATTAAAAGTGATTGAATGTATTTGAAATCATGTTGTTTGAAATTATAATTATGTAAAATAAGGAGATTGGCTATTGCCAATCATTTTTTCATATGACTATAGATGGTTTAATTTCCTTATCTGAGAATTGTCTGTTCATATCCTTTGATCATTTATCAATTGGGGAATGACTTGTATTCTTATAAATTTGACACTTTTTTATATTTTTTAGAAATAAGGCCTTTATAAAAAACACTGATTTTAAAAATTTTCCCCCAGCTTTGTACTTCTCTTTTAATCCTGTTTGTGTTGGTCTTATTTGTGTAAAATCTTTTTAATTTAATGTGATAAAAGTTGTACATTTTGCATTTCAAAATGTTCTATATTCTTCTTTGGTCATAAATTCCTTCCTTCTCCAAAGATCTGATATGTAAATTATCCCTTGCTCCCTAATTTGCATTTGGTATCACTTTTTATACCCAAATCATGTGCCCATTTTGACCTTATTTGGTATGGGGTGTGAGATATAGGTCTATGTTGAGTTTCTCACATATTATTTCCAGTGTTCCCTGCAAATTTTTTTGGGGGGGTCAAGTAGTGAGCTCATATTGCAGAACCTGGAGTTTGGAGGGTTATCAAATACTAGATTACTATAGGTCTGAATTATTGTGTCATGTATATCTAATCTATTCCACCATTCTATTTCTTAGTCAGTACCAAATGGTTTTGATGACTGCTGTTTTATAATAGAGGTTTAGATCTGTGTATTGCTAGGCCACCATCCTTTGTATTTTTTTTTTCATTAATTCCCTTGATATTCTTAGTTTTTTGTTCTTCCAGATGAATTTTGTTATTATTTTTTCTAGATGTATAAAATAATTTTGGGAGATTTAGTATGGCACTGAACAAGTAAACCAATTTAGGTAGAGTTGTCATTTTTATTATATTAGCTTAGCCTACCCATGAACAATTGATATTTTTCCAGTTGTTCAAATCAAACTTTGTATGAGTTCTTTGTAATTGTGTTCATATAGTTCCTGGATCAAATAATGGATGATTAAAAGTGGTTGAATGTATTTGAAATCATACTGTTTGAAGTTATAATTATGTAAAATAAGGAGATTGAAATTTCCATTGAGCAGGAATCAATGCAGATTCAAATAATATAGACATTTAATGGGATTCATCATTTCTGCTACTCAGTACCTAATTGTACACAAAAATGAAATAAACTATATCTTAAGGTAAAAATATCAAACATCCAAGCCACCTATGGCACTGGGGCCCTCCCTGGAACGAGAATGTATTTAGAAACTATTTAACAAAGTATAGAAAATATAATAAAACACAACAATATTAATATATTGTTTTCTAAGTTCGCATGAGGGCAGCAGAAATCCTTATTTATAGATCATGACTTTTCTTCTATTTGAATTTGATATCACTGTCTTAAGGAATAGGTAGCAATTGGACATAGATAAGTGAAGCTTAGAAATAGCTGTGTGCCTAGTTCTACTGAGGAAACCACCATCCTTCCAGTCATTCAAATGTGAAACCTCAATCATCTTCAGTACAACTCTTCTTCTTCCCTACAATGGCCAATTAGTTGCCAAGTCTTATTAATTCTACTTCATAGCGTCCACCCCCTGCTCTCCACTCATATGGGCCTACCAGTTAAGTTCTGCTTCAACTCACTTCTTATTTGGACTATTGCAATAGACTCCTAATTAAAAATAGCTAGGTAGAATGATGGATAATATACTAGCCTGGGAGTCAGGAAGATCTGAATTCAAATCCAGCCTCAGATTCTTTCTAGCTGTGTGATACCCTATAAATCATTTAATTTCTGTCTGCCTTAGTTTTCTTATTTGTAAAATGAGGATGATAAATAGCACTTAACCTCCCAGGGTTGTTGTGAGGATAAAATTAAATACTTGTAAAGTGCTTTGAAAACTTTAGTCATACATAAATGTTACCTCTTATTAGTTTCCTTGCTTCAAGTTTCTCTGCTTTCTAACCTACCCTCCACACAATTATCATCAATATTTCTAGAGCACAAATCTATATCTCTCCTTTACTCAAGAATCTTTAGATTATTTAAGGGTACTAAATAAAGCAGCTTAGATTATTTGAGTAATACTAAAAAAGTATTTTACTTTCATAATTAAGATTTGTAAATTTGACCAAAAAAAAATTTGTTAGCTTAATTTTTTCTCTCTCTTTGTATCCTCTGCTCTTAGTGTAGTGCCAAGTACATACTTAATAAATGTCTTTGCCTAACTAAAAGTTAATGGAAGACAGAAATGTAAATCTTCCTTTCCTAGGATGCAGCTTACTACCCCATTGAATGATTGCCACTTTTCATCTCAAAGCATTGTGGCATTAAAAAAAAAAAAATCCTGGATAAAATATGAACTCTTCAGGTTGATTTTGATGCTATTTATGGCCCAGTTCCTACACACACACACACACACATACACACACACACACACACACACACATGCCCCTAATATTATTTTCCCTCAGACACTCTTCCAGCCAAACTGATCTCTTTGCTGATTCCTGAACTTGACTGTGACATCTCTCTCCTCTATTGCTTTGTGAAGGCTATTCCACTCCCATCCTGCAATCCCTACCCTTTACCTCAAATATACTTCCCTTTCCATATTCATTTGGTAGATCTTTCACTTTTGTTTCAGGGTTCAACTAAGGACCTTCCCATGGGAGGGAAATCATTCCCTTAAAACTTTTCCTTCCCTCTTCCAGTTATCCTGTATTTAGTCATATGTGAATGTGTTGTATCTCTCCTGCAGAAATGTAGAAACTGTTTTTCATTTTTGTTTTTGGATTCTCAGGAATTATTTTGGTTCATCTTTCCTTTCATATCTATTGTATTGTACAATTGCAAGCTAGTTTTAATGTTAGCCTAAATGAAATCTAATTGGGAAGACAAACAGCATTTGATAAATACTTGTTGAATTGAAGAGACTCCTAAGTCTCTACTTATAGCATTGTGTCTCACCAGATAATCTGAGTCAGGTATCTCTGAAGTCTTCCATGGGGAAACACAGATAAAGATAATGAGGAAAAGAGATTAGGCTGAAGATGTCTTTTGACATTTTGACATTTGACATTTTGGCATTTTGAAAATGCCTTCAATTCCAACTGCATAGTCAAATGAAAAACGCTTTTCCTAATCAGACCAAAATAAATTATAGCATGTTTATACATGTTGAACAAGCTCTCAAGATGTTAGGAGAATGATGATATTCTATGTCATAATTCTCCCTAAATCAGCCTTCTTAGTTACTTCTCATAAGAATGTCAAATTACTCTGCTCATGTACTAGATCTTCTCCCTATTTTATAACTAAGGTTTCAACTACAGTAGATATTGTTCGTAAGAATTCAAAGGTAAGTGGAATTTTCTTTTCACAGATGATAGAATTTCAGATTTGCTGGTTTTACCTTCCTGTACATAGTACTTTTCATCTCAAAAAATCATAGCATTACAGATTTAATGAGACATTTAGTCCAAATTTCTTATTTCTCAGATAAGAAAATTGAGGCCTAAAGAAGTTTTCTAGTCTGTTATAGATAATAAAGGGCAAAGTTGGGTCTAGAGTCCAGCTTTTCAAATTCCTGGAATACTGATCTTACTATAGATAAGTTGGGGTGACTTCTCTAATTTTGCATGTTTTGCATTTCTTTTGGTCTAATTCAATTCTGCTTTGCTCATGGAACACAGCAGCTTCTCTGAGGAGGGCACTCCATGCTGGGAGGTCCTGTACCAGTGTTTCCCATGTCCTATAATCAATTCTAAAGTTCTTAAGAGAACTTTAGAGTGTTCTTGCATAGCTTTTCTGACAACCTTGTGAGTGCTTACCCTGTGTGAATTCTCCATAAAATAATTTTTTTTAGCAAGCGTACATTTGGCATTTGAACAATATGGCCAGTTTCAAAGCATTGTGCTCTGGGCAGTAAAGTTTGAAATGCTTGGCAGTTTAGTTCAGGAAAGGACCTCAGGGTCTGGTACCTTATCCTGCTAGCTGATCTTCAGAATCTTCCTAAGACAATTCAAATGGAAGAAATTCAGTTTCCTGGCATGGCCTTGGGATGCTGTCCAAGTTTCACAGACATATAACAATGAGATCAGCTCAGTGACTCTGTAAACCTTCAGTCTGGCAGTCAGTCTAATACCTCTCCCCTGAAGACTGGCATGAAGGAATGGATATATTTGAACATTCCCTCCCTTCTTCTACCCAGAGAGAAAGCAGTCAGCATTCCAATATCCAAAGGAGCATTTACCTCAGACCTTTCATCCAGGGTGTTATGAAACCCCAGGATGTTTCATCCAGGGGCACTTAAGCTAAATGGTAGAGGAGTGAGGAGGAAGTAAAAGGGCAGGGTAGGTAGGTGCCACTTGGAAAAATTGGGACATACAAGGGGGCCACCTAGTGGCAATAGCCTTTATGTAAACCTAGCTGAAATGAGCAACAAATCCTATTATTTTCTTTGTATATTGTGATAATTGTTTTCCAACGAAGTAATAAAAACAATTTATAATCATATGAAAATGTGCTCTAAACAAATGTGAACTTTCACCCCATTTCCTCAAATCCTACTTATTTCATGTGTACCTCACTAGCTCTTTCTCTGATATAACATATTCTTTTCTTAGTATATATATAATATATATTCTTAGATTATATATATATAATCTGTTGCTAACTCTAACTTGGCCTCAGGACTGCAAATTCTGCTGTTCTTGGGGTCATCATTCTGAAAGCTCTTTGATTACATGTTGATCACAATCCTATCTTGTTCTTGGCAAGGTATAGTTCTCACTATAGGAGATAATCTTATCACTTAAGCTTTTAGCTGCATACTGAGATTTATTTGAAGCTGTTCTATTAGTAACTTGTGTGTGTACTCCTCTTTCTAGAATATAGACACTGAAATATTTCCATATTTTCTTCTTAAATCTTTTTTCCTAAATTAGAAAAAACATGCTATTGTGCTTTTTATAAGTGAAAGGAAAAAAATATCCCCAGGTCATTAAATTTTTAAAAATATAATTTGCTTTGTAGATTCATACTAAAAAAAAATGTAAATCTCAGCCTAGATTCATCTTTTCCATAAATGCTTTTTGTTCATCTTTCCTTTCATATCTATTGTATTGTAGAACTGCAAGCTAGTTTTAATGTTAGCCTAAATGAAATATAATTGGGAAGACATATCTTCTGATTAAAGTGGGGAAATTTTTTAAAATGAGGCATCTTCAAGAGAGACAGAGAGAAAACTGTTGCTGGAATAAAGAAAACTTGGGTTCAAATATGGCCTCTGAAACATTGACAATGTCACTTTTCAGTGCCTCTGGGGGCATTCAAAGATTATGAGAAGAGATTGATTTATATTGACAGAGGGCATTTCTCCACTGGGAATTCCTTATATTAAGGAAAACTGAAGTCTAGTTCCATATTAGGAGTCCATAAGCAAGAGTAAATTCTTTGGGATTAACTTCTCATTTTGACTTTGTGTTCTCATGTCAGAAAAGACTCAGTTGGAAGATGAACTGTTAGTTTCTTTTTTTTTTTTTTTTTTTTTTTTTTTTTTTTTTTTGCTGAGGCAATTGGGGTTAAGTGATTTGCCCAGGGTCACACAGCTAGGAAGTATAGAGGGCCAGAACTCTGAAAAAATATTGTAAATCTAGGTCAGCAAGGTATGTATAGTTAAGTATATACTTAGTACTTAGTATGGTTGCCCATTTGTATTTAATATTTATATCATTTATTGTAAGTTCATAAGGCTGCACTAATTGACCGAAAGAGACCCTCTATGTAGACAGAGAAAAGAGTTTGTAAAACCAAACAATACAGTTTGTCTCATCTACAAACCATAGGCTGATCATACCTTATCTCCTCTTTGACATATTCTGCAAAAGATGATATCATGTTTAAGCTTATTTATTTAAACATTTCCCATGCTTCTGGCAACTTTTATTATTCCGGTTTCTGTAGACTAGCTTTTCTGTGCAGGAGAGTTATCTCTTTAATTCAATCAACTTTGCCCAGTCTTCATGTTAGCCCCCTTTGTTGGACTACATGTTGTACATGGACATATATCTCACAAGTCTTTTTTCTAGGCTGACTTTCAAAATATAGGCACTTTTAAGAGATCTTTTTTAAAAGTTCAGCTTTAGGTCACTTTTTTAACTAGTAATGAAGAAAAATTCTACCTAAAGTGCTGCATTCGTAATCCAAGGACCTGGGTTTGAATTCCAATTCTGTTATTTATTATCCATGTCACCTTAAATCCTCAGTTTGCTTATTTGTAAAATAAAGGGGTTGAACTAAATGATTCCTCACATCCTTTCTATCTCTAAAGCTATGAGCCTATGCTTCCTCTTAGAGAAATGTGATTTACTAAGAAAATAATCCAAAATGATAAAACTTTTACTTCTATAATATCTTAGGATTTACAATGCATTTCTCTTCCAATAACTGGGGGAATCACTATATGACATTCAAATGAAACACCATTATTTGTTAGTAACTTTGCCAAAAGAAAAGTTGAATATGAATGAGAAATTTAATGTCTTTTTCATGTTAAACCCTCTCAAGTTTCATTCACCATCCAGCAATTTACCTCCTAGCATTTAGTACATTTAGGCCAAAAAAGTAAAATAGAACCTGATTGTAAATTACAAAATTACTTAGGCCTACTTGAGCATTTGCATGGTAAGCTCAAGCTTCAAACCAACCTTACCCAACAAGAGATGGCCATCTTAGAATATCTATAGACCTCTATGGCTCCACCTATGCCATTCATATTAGCCAATCTGCTAATGGATGAAGCTCAATTCAGGAAATGAACAGCAACATTTTAAAGAAAAAGCTGATCCTTTTATTTTGTTTATTTTTTATAGTATTTTTTTATTATAGCTTTTTATTTACAAGTTATACGCATGGGTAATTTTACAGCATTGACAATGCCAAACCTTTTGTTCCAATTTTTTCCCTCTTTCTCCCCATTCCCTCTCCCCCCATGGCAGGTTGGTCAATACATGTTAAATATGTTAAAGTATAAATTAAATACAATATAAGTATACATGTCCAAACAGTTATTTTGCTGTACAAAAAGAATCGGACTTTGAAATAGTGTACTATTAGCCTGTGAAGGAAATCAAAAATGCAGGTGGACAAAAATATAGGGATTGGGAATTTTATATAATGGTTCATAGTCATCTCCTAGAGTTCTTTCACTGGGTGTAGCTGGTTCAATTCATTACTGCTCTATTGGAACTGATTTGGTTCATTTCCTTGCTGGAGATGGTAACGTCCATCAGAATTGATCATCATATAGTATTGTTGAAGTATATAATGATTTCCTGGTCTGCTCAATTCACTCAGCATCAGTTCATGTAAGTCTCTCCAGGCCTTTCTGAAATCATCTGCTGGTCATTTCTTACAGAACAATAATATTCTGTAATATCCATATACCACAATTTATTCAACCATTCTCCAACTGATGGGCATCCCTTAGTTTCTAGTTTCTGGCCACTACTAAGAGACCCGCCACAAACATTCGTGTACCTACAGGTCCCTTTCCCTTCAAGATTTCTTTGGGATATAAGCCCAGTAGTAACACTGCTGGATCAAAGGGTATGCACAGTTTGATAACTTTTTGAGCATAGTTCCAAATTGCTCTCCAAAATGGCTGGATGTATTCACAATTCCACCAACAAATGTATTAGTGTCCCTGTTTTCCCACATCCCCTCCAACATTCCGCATTATCTTTCCCTGTCATTCTAGCTAGTCTGACAGGTGTGTAATGGTATCTCAGAGTTGTCTTCATTTGCATTTCTCTGATTAATAATGACTTGGAGCATCTTTTCATATGGCTAGAAATAGTTTCAATTTCTTCATCTGAGAATTGTCTGTTCATATCCTTTGACCATTTAAGCTGATCCTTTTATACAGGTACTCTTCAAAAAGATGTGATATTATAGTTGGATTTCTTAATTTATTTTTTTTCCTTCCTCCTCAAAAAACTAAACACAAAAAAACTTGGGAAAATGATGTAATTGTCAAACCTTAGTTTTCTTATTTATAAGATGGACATGTTAGTACCTGTTTAGTAAAGATTAAAAGAGGGTCAGGCGGGGTGCTTTGAGTGTATAATCCATAGTACTGAGTCTGAGGCAGATGAATTGCTTGATCTAGGGAGTTTTGAGCTAAAGTAGAATAAAGACAATTAGGTATCTGCATTAAATCCAGCATCATTATGGTGTGCCCTGAGAATGGTGTGTAACCAGGCTTTTGAAAGAGAAACAAAACGGCCCAGATCGAAAACAAAGCAGATCAAAATTTCAGCAAAGATCAAACAATATTATTTTTATTGTGTACAATTTTCTCTTGCTTATACTCCTTTCACTTTACATCAGTTCATGCAAATCTTTCTAGGTTTCTCTGAAAACATCCTGCTGGTCATTTCTTAAAGCACAATAGCATTCTGTCATAACTATACACCACAACTTTTTCATCTGTTCTCCAATTGATAGGTATCCCATCAATTTTCATTCAGTTCTGTGAGTGGTTACTGTACTTCCAGTTTGGGTCAGATAAATAGACTGACTCCCCAAGTAAATGAGAATACATGTGCAAGTGATTCAGAAAATGACAAAAATTACTGCACAAATTCCAAGTGATATCATTAATATTATTTTAATAAAAATATTTGAGGAAGCATGAAAATGAATTTGAAAGGTAATGTGAACTCTCTTAAAACAACAAAAATTGTGAAGTAGATAAAAATTCCTTTTTAGAGGTCCTTGGTTCTATCATTTGGCTTTTTTTATTGGGTCTTATTTCCATAGAAGCTGCATATAGAAGTACTGGATATATATCTTTATGTACACAAATATGGATAGAAATACATAAGACATGGAGGTTCTTAGGAGGCTGTCAAAATTAAACAGATGTTCATTAAGACATTGGAATTAAAAAAAAAAAAGACATTGGAATCAGGGAATTTTAAAGCCAAAAGAATCCTTCAAGATAAAAGATAAATCTTCATTTATAGCTTGGAAAAATGAGTCATAGATTTGTCAAGGTCATCTAATAACTTAGTACCATAATGAGAACTCAAATCTTTGAATTTACAATTTGAATTATAATGCTTTAATATGTTATCATGTCAAAATATTTGTATTTTAAAAGGGAACTCCTTTTTAAAATGTTAAATTTTTGTTTTTTTTTCCCCCAGTTACATGCAAACATTTTTTTTTAAAACATTTGTCTTTTTTTTTTTTTTTGAGTTAGATAGAATTTCCTTCCTCACTTCACCATTCCTTGAGAAACCAAGCAATTTGATATAGATGATTCATATGTAATCAATCATGCAGAACATTATCCATGTTGCAAAAGAAAATGCAGACCAAACAAACCTCCCCCCACCAACAACCGAAGAATAAGGAAAGTTTAAAAAAAAAAAAAAAAGTAATCTTCAATCTGTACTCCATCAGTTTTTTCTTTGGATGTGAATAGCATTTTTTCATCATAAATTCTTTCAAATTTTTAACATTGAATTTCTGAAAATAACTAAGTCATTCACATTTGATCATTGTATAGCATTGTTCTTATTGTGTGCAATCTTCTCCTGGTTCTTTTCACTTCACATTCTATCAATTTATTTAAGGCTTCCCAGGTTTTTCTGAAAGCATCCTGCTAGTCATTTTTTATAACACCATAGTAATCCATTACAATCATATACTACAACTTATTCAGTCATTTCCCAAATAATAGTATACTCTCAATTTCTAATTCTTTTCCACCATGAAAGCTGCTAAAAATATTCTTGTGCATATAAATTCTGTTCCTTTATCTCTGATCTCTTTGGCATAACAAACTAGTAATTGTATAGTGGTTCTAGTAGTGGTTGGTTGTTCTTCATTCTCAAAGAGAATCATGACATCAAGAAGGTGATATTATGACATGCAAGTTAATTGGATTTAAGCTGGAGTTAGGGGAGGAGGAACTGTGCAAAGTCATTAGTCTCACTTTCTCCTCCGTAGTCATTTGAGTTCAATGGCAAGATATAGATCAGGAAAACTGGAGATGGCCCTGGGTGCAGTGGGAGATCTTGGCCTTGTTAAACTAAAGTCTTCAACAGGTCTCAGTTTGACTGAAGCAATACAAAAAAGAGATTCTTTAAACTTTGAAAATTCCTAAATAGTGGATCTTTAATGGTAGAATTTTAGTAACTCAAAGGATTGTGGGAAGAAAGATAATATAGGAAATATGCTTTCTTGCTGGTTTCAGATAATTTTTATAGGAAAATTACTTTTTCATAAGAATGATCATGACCATTTTTTTTTCTTCTTATAATTAAGATTGCTACGAGTCTCATTTCCACTTTATATTCAGTCTTGAGTTAAACTTTCTTGAATGTTATTGACCCTTGCAAAACCTTGCGTTACAAATTTTCCCCTCCTTCCCTCCACCCTTCCCCTAGATGGCAAGTAATCCAATATATGTTAAACATGTTAAAATATGTTAAATCCAATATATGTATACATATTTATACAATTATCTTGCTGAACAAGAAAAAATGGATCAAAAAGGGGAAAAAATGGATCAAAAAGGGAAAAAAATGAGAAAGAAAACAAAATGCAAGCAAACAACAACATAAAAAGTGGAAATGCCATGTTGTGGTCCACACTCAGTTCCCACAGTCCTCTCTCTGAGTGTAGATGGCTCTCTCTTCATCACAAGATCATTGAAAGTGGCCTCAATCATCTCATTGTTGGAAAGAGCCACATACATCAGAATTGATTGTTGTATAATATTGTTTGTCGCCATGTACAATGATCTCCTGGTTCTGCTCATTTCATTTAACATCACTTCATGTCTCTCCAGGCCTCTCTAAAATCATCTTGCTGGTCATTTCTTATAGAACAATAATATTCCATAACATTCATATACAATAACTTATTCAGCCATTCTCCAACTGATGGGCATCCACTCAGTTTCCAGTTTCAAGGCACTACAAAAAGGGCTACCACAAACATTTTTGCACATGAGAGTCCCATTCCCTCCTTTAAGATCTCTTTGGGATATAAGACAATCTCATTTTTTAGAGGAAGAAATTGATATAGATAGAAATAACTTGTCCAAGGCCCCATAGCTAATAAGTGTCTGAGGCAGAATTTAAACTGAGATCTTCCTGATTTTAAGTACAGTATTTTATTCACCATGTCACACAATTGCCTACAGAATGAACACTTCTACCTTACATTGAATTTTTCCTCTACCACAACAAAGTAAACTTCTTTTTGTTAACTGTTAGACCATGAGTGTCTCATTTCATTCCAGTTCTGAAATTGAGATAGCCAAGGAGCCTTTTCATATCTGAACCAGCCTGATTGGCCTATGTCACAAAACATTTCTCAAATCTTCTTCTCTGTAGTAACCAGACCCTGAGCCTCTGCCCAAGAATCATTGTATATAGGTCTGGGGTTCAGAGTTTTGCAGTTTTTTTTTGTTTTTTTTTTTAAATATGCTCTTTAAGTTATCATTCTGGAAAGCTATATGGAACCATACCCAAAGAGCTATCAAACTCTGCATACCCTTTGATCCAGCAGTGTCTCTACTGGGTCTGTAACCCAAAGAGATCTTAAAGGAGGGAAAGGGACCCACATGTGCAGAAATGTTTGTGGAAGGCATTTTTGTAGTAGCAGGGAACTGAAGACTAAGTGGATGCCCATCAGTTAAAAATGGTTGAATAAATTGTGGTACATGAATGTTATGGAATATTATTGTTCTATAAGGAACAACCAGCAGGATAATTTGAGAGAGGCCTGAAGAGACTTACAGCAACTGATGCTGATGAGGTTTGAATGCCCTCAGTTCTTGGTAGTCATTAGGTTAGTGGCAAGAAGAGAGCTGTTAAATATCTCCTTTAATTGGATGCAGGTTTAAAAGTGAAAGAATTCACTTATTCCCAAATTATTAGTTGCAAAATGAAAGTTTATAGTTGGACAGAAATCAGTTTGCTAAGGGACTGACTTCTATAGCGGCAAAGGCCTATTAGGGAAATGGAATTTGGCACTGAGAATGCTTTCTCAGGGGGCAGAAGGGTCCTAGCAGCCCTTAGGCCCTCTGCAAGGAGCTAGTCCAGATACTGTGCTTTTTAAGGAGTCTTGGGGCTCCAGGAGCTGAAGTTCCCAGGTGTAGATTCTCATCGATTTTCAGCCCAGATCTCCTATTGGAATTAACAACACTTCAAAGGGATGCTTTTTGACCAAGATTTCTAAGGAAGGCTCTGGCATCCCGGAAAGATAACTTATCTGGGGGGATATGCCTTCTCCAGGAGGGGCTGAGACTCCAAGGGGATCACAGATCAGAAGGAAATAGTTTCTTAAAGGGAACACAACTTCAGTAAAGGGAACAGTTTTCCTCCCACTTCAATGCTTAAATGAAATAAGCAGAACCAGGAGATCATTAAATACAGCAACAGCAAGATTATATGATGATGAATTCTAATGAATTCAAAAGAGCCATCTCTTTTAAACAGTGAGGTGATTCAAGCCAGTTCCAGTGGCTTTGTGATGGAGAGAGTCAGCTGCACCCAGAGAGAGGACTGTGAGGACTGAGTAAATCACAACATAGTATTTTCACTTGTTTTGTTGTTTGCTTGCTTTTTGTTTTCTTTCTTAATTTTTTCCTTTTTGATTTTTCTTTTGCAACATGATAATTGTGAAAATATGTATAGAAGAATTGCACATGTTTATTGCATTACTTGCTGTTTAGAGGAAAGGATGGGGGGAATGAAGGGAAAAAATTTGGGACACAGGGTTTTCCTAGGGTGAAAGCTGAAAATTATGCATATGTTTTGAAAATAAAAAGCTTTAATAAAGAAAAAAATAAAGGCTATTTAGTTAGTCTACAAATGAATGACTGGGGAAAAAAATAGGAAAGGAATCAATGCCTCAGGGAGCAAATTTATTGTTGTTGCTGGCCTTTTTATATGTAAATGAACCACTTAAATGCATGATAAACTTGCTTTTTTGTTTTGTTTTGTTTTTTTTATTTAATAGCTTTTTATTTACAGGTTATATGTATGGGTAACTTTACAGCATTAACAATTGCCAAACCTCTTGTTCCAGTTTTTCACCTCTTACCCCCCATCCCCTCCCCCAGATAGCAGGATGACCAGTAGATATTAAATATATTAATATATAAATTAGATACACAACAAGTATACATGACCAAACTGTTATTTTGCTGTACAAAAAGAATCAGACTCTGAAATATTGTACAATTAGCTTGTGAAGGAAATCAAAAATGCAGGTGGGCATGAATATAGGGATTGGGAATTCAATGTAATGGTTTTTAGTCATCTCCCAGAGTTCTTTCTCTGGGTGTAGCTGGTTCAGTTTATTACTGCTCCATTGGAAACGATTTGGTTAATCTCCTTGCTGAGGATGGCCAGGTCCATCAGAAGTGGTCATCATATAGTATTGTTGTTGAAGTATATAATGATCTCCTGGTCCTGCTCATTTCACTCAGCATCAGTTCCTGTAAGTCTCTCCAGGCTTTTCTGAAATCATCCTGTTGGTCATTTCTTACAGAACAATAATATTCCATAATATACATATACCACAATTTATTCAGCCATTCTCCAACTGATGGGCATCCACTGAGTTTCCAGTTTCTAGCCACTACAAAGAGGGCTGCCACAAACATTCGTGCACATACAGGTCCCTTTCCCTTCTTTATGGTCTCTTTGGGATATAAGCCCAGTAGTAACACTGCTGGATCAAAGGGTTTGATAACTTTTTGAGCATAGTTCCAAACTGCTCTCCAGAATGGTTGGATTCGTTCACAACTTCACCAACAATGCATCAATGTCCCAGTTTTCCCGCATCCCCTCCAACAATCATCATTATTTTTTCCTGCCATCTTAGCCAATCTGACAGGTGTGTAGTGGTATCTTAGAGTTGTCTTAATTTGCATTTCTCTGATTAATAATGACTTGGAGCATCTTTTCATATGACTAGAAATAGTTTCAATTTCTTCATCTGAGAATTGTCTGTTCATATCCTTTGACCATTTTTCAATTGGAGAATGGCTTGATTTTTTTATAAATTAGAGTTAATTCTCTATATATTTTGGAAATGAGGCCTTTATCAGAACCTTTGACTGTAAAAATATTTTCCCAGTGATAAACTTAAGTTTAGAAGGATTTGTTCACCACAGAAAGTTTCCCAACAGGTGCAAATGTGGCCTGAGAGGGGCATAAAAAGATCCCCACACTTCTGAAAAATAACCTTCCTTTTTACAATGTATAAATGGAAATCTGATTAAGATCCATCCTGAAATCTTACCGTCTTGGTATGTGTGGTTCAGAAATGGTGAGGGGTCACCATTTAAAAAAAAACAAAAAACTGGAGAGATCTCTAGAAGCAAAGCAAAGTTTATTATACATTATAGGGAGAAGGGCATCTCACCCATCAAGCAGATAATCGAAGGGAGGGAGCACCGTCGGGGGCAGGGTCAACGCTTTTAATCCCTAACAAAAATACCCCCTCCCACTACTGACCCTTATCCTTATTGGCTGAGGATCTTACATTCTAAAGGAGAGAACTACCCAAGAAATTGAACTTGACCAATAAGTACATAGTTGCCCATATTTGACAGAAATAGGGAGACTCTGAGGTCATGGGAGGATAGCAGGAAGGGGACTTAAGTATGCCCTTGACTCAATGCTTAAAGTCCTTCAGGCCTCCTCAAACTCTGAAATAGATGAAGCCTTACTCGATTTTCACAACTGTGTTGAAAGATTTCACCTCATCTCGTTCAGTAATTTACTTCTTAAGCTTGTTGACTTGAAAAGACTACACTCTTACAAATGCACTTCTATATGTATTAGCCTCACACCAGACGAACATATTTTTGTTCATTGTGGCTTCCTCCTGTGTAGGACTGGTGCTAGACCCGCTTTCCCAAATTAATTAGTCAAAAGACATCTTCAGTTACAAATAGAAAACATTTATTTAGTCCCTGTAGGGAGAGGTTCAAACATACCTGGGAAGCATCTCAGCTCCCAACATGTGCTCCTTGACCTGACCAGCCAGAAACAGGAAGGCTGGTTAGATAATAAAGACCCAAGCCTTTTCACTGGATGCACTAAAAGGAAGTAACCATCATTGATTAACAATGATCACCACTGTTTTTTGCTTCCTGTGTTCATATCACTTCCTGTCACCGACCTAGGCTCTTGGCCTTTAGAGACCTATAGGCCTAAGGATCATGTGACCTCCTGCAACCTGATCTTCAGGCTCTGAGTAATCAGGCTCTCATAGACTTCCTGAGAAAGTTTCACCTGTCTATCTCACTCAAGACTCATTGTCTCATATTCTCATTCAAGAATCATTGTCAGTAATGTTCTGGTCAACGAGAAGCAAATTGTGGAGAGCTTGCCTTCCTACCTATGGGCCATAGGATTAACATATCTATGATTGAAAGCTGGATAAATATATCTCCTTTCTCCTATTTCTCTGCTAATTTCTTTTTTGCTTGCTTTGTAATGGCATTACTTACAATAAACTTTTCCCCTTGACTAGGAGATGGATTCAAGCCTGCAAATTCTTTTGAGACACCTTGCATCACCAATCAGGGACCCCAAACTTTTGGGGTCCCCTTTCTTAACCTCAACAGTTATGACATTAATAGAAATTCTTCAGAGACAGCTCAGAAAAAGTATATAGAGATATGCTTTGGGAATGACATGTCTCAAAACAACTTTAAAAGTAATGGTTTAGGGGTGGATATATATTCACATTTGATTTTTTTTTACCTATATCATCTGATAGTATATGGACATCATTAATATGTATCTGAATTGGTTATATGAATGTTTAAAAAGTTATTAAAATATTTAAAATAATTCTTAAGCTATTTTCATTATTTTAGCTCAAATATAGCTTACAAACTATTTTTTAACAGTTTTAACTAAAAAAAATTTAAAACAATCTCAATTTTAAAAAATTATTCATCTTTGAAATATAGTGTTCTCACAGGTGAAAATAACTACTTATTTACTCTCAGTATATGTATGTATAAAAACCTATATATGCATATATATTAGCCTCATATGTATATACATAAATATTTTGCACACATGTGTACATGTCTCTTGATAATAACAAATGGTAAATAAATGTGAACACACATACATGTATACATTGTAGTTTTTGCAAGTTTAAAGTATTCCCCCTCGGCTAATTCTTTGCTGCTGTTCAAAAATTTTTCTACTCTACTCCTGTTACAGCTGAAGCAGGTGCTGTGGAAAATTTAAAGCTTGGTCAGACACTGAAGATGCCAAGGTCACCCAATTTATTTGGCCACCACTAGTTGTTCTGATTTTTGTCTTGACACTAGACTTTGGTGACTCTGGAAAAGAGACCAAGGCTGATGACTTTGTGCAATTCACCTCATTTGTCCACAATTCACTGGCATGTCAAGACCACACCCAGACACATCATCGTTCACTTCCAAATGAAGAATGAACAATCTTGAATATAGTAGTCACTTTTCATAGATATTTGTTGACTGATTGATTTCCATTTTGTGTCCCACAGCATTTGTTCCAAACTTATTGCTTGGTATTCCCCTTTTCCATCCCTACTCCTGACACTTAGAGCATAGAACCTAGCCTCTGATTTTACTGAGAATACTGAAATCATTGGACCATGAAGTTCTTTGCCCCGCTCCATTCTCATAACATTTCAACCCCACCTGTAGTCAATATCTTTATAGTTGTTTCTGCCAACACTTCCCAGAAAACTTTGTTTTCTGTCTTTTTTCCTTCTCCCAGTCCGGATCCCCCAGCAGTTTAGTGCTTTCTGTCATTTGTAGCCAACAGGCTACAACATTCTGGGAAAATTCAATCTTTTCCTATTGTCACTGCTACATGTAAGATTTTGAATGAACAGATTTTACTTTGGAGGATCAAATAAACTAGCAAAGACATACCACTAATTAGTTAAAAAAAAATTTTTATATTGGCAAATTTCTAAATAGTAAATAAGTATTTATTCAGGATCTACTCTGTCAGGCACTGAGATAAAAATACAATAAATGAAACTAATTTTAATCACAAAGAGCTTACATTCTTAGGAGAGAGACAAATTGCTTACATACATGTTCTAAATATTGATAATTATGAATGGAATAAACTGAGTGAAGATCTCTCATGGGAATGTGGCTTTGAACTATGCCCTAATTGTGATTTGAGATTTTGCAATAACAAGTTGAACTATAGCCAAAAAGCTGCATGTTTTCTATTGCCTTGGATGAACATTTCCCTCCTGTTTCCCTTACCTCTTAAATAGCATTTAAGTACTTGATTGGTAAAGAGTTTGTTATTTACTAGTATCTTTTGTTTCTGGGATGGATTTCTGTATTTAGAGTATAAGTCTGAACTCCCCCAAACAATCAGAGAAAAGGTCGAGGGGGGAAGCAGGGGGGAAGAGCAGGAATTATGAGTTTATGGTCTATTTAATCTTGTTTGCACTTTGTTCTTTGCACTCCTCTACTGACACCTTGTCTCTTGGGAGTTGTCCTTTCTATAAAGATCATAATATATCCTTTTTTGTTTGTTACCTTGATTGTCTCTGATTCTAATTTGGGTAAGAGTCACTGTCCCACATACTAAAAACTTCATGTCTCTATTATGCTTTAAGTAATAAAACATTTTGCTTACAAAAAAAGTCCAGTGAGATAGTTAGTACAGTTATAATTAAAAGCTTTAGAAAGGGAAGAAACAAGACTATTTAATTTAGGTTTTTTTTTTATAAAGCTTTTTCTTTTCAAAACATATGCATAGATATTTTAAAAATTCACCCTTGCAAAACTTTGTGTTCCAATATTTTTCTCCTCTTCCCCTTCTCCCCTACAAGTAATCCAATATGTTAAACATGTGCATTTCTTTTATACATATTTTCACAATTATATCCTACAAAAGAAAAATCAGATCAAAAAGGAAAAAAATGAGAAAGAAAACAAAATGCAAGCAAACAACAAGAAGTGAAAATATTGTTATGATCCACACTCAGTTCCCACAGTCCTCTCACTGGATGCAAATGGCCCTCTCTACCACAAAACCATTGGAACTGGTCTGAAAAATCTCACTGTTTAAAAGAGCCATGTCCATGAGAATTGATCAACATATAATCTTGCTTTGCCATGTATAATGTTCTCTTGGTTCTACTCACTTCACTTAGCATGAGTTTATGTAAATATCGCAGGCCTTTCTGAAAACATCCTGATGATCAGTAAATAAGAATTTATTAATAGTTTACTATGTTTTAGTAACTGTGCTAGGGGGCTGGGAATACACATATATATATAACAAATCCCTTCCCTTAAAGAATTGTATATTCTAATGTAGGAAGATAACACACAAATAGTTTAATGTCCGGACTAGCTCTCTGGAGGTTCTCTGGATGGGCTTTGGTCTTTAGGTGAAGATGAAGGCAGGAGAGCCACCACGAGGCTGGTCAAGGATGTAGTTCAGAGTCCGGGAGTCTGGAGTCTAGAGTCTTCTCTAGTTCCCAGTCTTCTAAGCTCTTAAATACCTCAGTACCATTATATCACTACAACACACTGAGCATGTGCTAACTGTAGAATCATTACATCACCATATCACACTAAGTATATGCCAACTAAAGTGATTACATCATTACATCACACTAAGTATATGTTTAACTAGAGAACCATTATTACAATTACACTGAGTAAAACACCCTGCTATTTAAGTATCTTTAAGTATACCTTTCCAGAGTTCCAGCCCCCTATAAAATAGAGTTGAGAAAGGATAGGAAGAAAGAAGAAAAAAAAGGTCTATCACAAGATCAGGCTCAGGACTATGAAGGGAAGGCCATCCTGGACTTATCACAAAATGGAAGCCCTAAGAATATCACCAATGGGAAAAAGAGGCAGATTTTACAGAAATCTATTTGAAGCATCCTTTGGATGGGTTAGAGGAGGCTCCAGGTGCTGAGGGGATGAGACCACAACAAAGACGTGGTTTTAGAACCTGCAAGCTAGGAACAAGACTGAGAAGGGGACCAGTTACTATCAACTATTTATGTCAAATTTCATACCCACCCTCTCTGACCCTAATAAGCTAATCACGAACCATAAAAAGGGCACACACTATCATTATTCTTTTCCCAGAACTACTGTAAACAAAAATATCAATATATACATGGCCATCCACTCATACTGATACACATTACGATTATAATGTATAATAGCCTATGCATAAAATAAAAATGCATTCACTCAAATTTAGAAATCTGATATAGGTCACAGACACAGCAAGATAAATATTGATACCTAATATAGATAAATGCATTGTTATATACCCAAAGCAACAATTAAATAGATAAGAACCTACACAAGTTGGAAGTGAGTGGAAGAGATTTATAAGCCTATTGAAATAGAGTGGGAGAATGTGAGGAATGATCATAGATAAATATACAGAGATATGAGTTAAAAGGGAGGAGGCAGGTCACAAGAATGGTCAGTGAAATGACAACAGTTAATGAGTTTTAATCTATAAAAATGACAATGGCAGGTGTTACTGTGGCTTTCTCCAAAGATAATATGTTGCTCAATAGATATGACAGTTCACTTGTGTGATTCTAATAGTAAGAAAAAACAACTTGTGTAACAGAGGATAACAGGTTAAACTGGAAAGAAATTCATTAGCATATATGTGAACAAGATGGTTCTTGTTCTGACTATTCCAGATATTTTTCTTATTTTTGCTAAGTCTTGGTCAACTCTAAGTTGGTGAATTCTTTTCCAGCTGGTAAAATGAAGATTTTATGGAAGTAGTATTTTGAGATATTGGTTATCTCTTGGACCTTTTTTTCCCCCCTGGAGTTCTTCTTTCTAACATTTGTACTTAATAATAGCATTTGGGAGATATAAGGTAAACACAGAATATAATGAAACTAATTTTAAAAATTGGTGATGGCCACTCAAAATTCAATGTTTTCTTTAATCTTTAAAAAGATTAGCTAAGTTTCATCATGAGAGTTTGTTGGATACAGAACACATGATCTGCAGAGAGGACTGTTTCTTTTTTAAAAGTTGATGTTTGCTATGCAACATAATTAGGAGTGATGAAAAAGAAATTAGAACCAAGATTTTAGTTACAGAAGAAGGCTGAAAAATCTTTGTTTTGGGAATGCTTTTGATTCAAATAGATTTAAATTATTATTGGGAGTAGATTAATTATACCATTATTTGGAACAGAGCTTCTTAAACTTTTTCCACTTTCAACTTCTTTTTCACTGACAAATTTTTATGTGATCCCAGATATACAGGTATATAAAATAGGAATACAAATTAAATATTTACTAATAACAAATCATAATTTTGTGACCTCCACATTCTGTTATGAGATTCCATAAGGGGAATGTACGAAACAAACTATTTTACCAAGAACTCCACTGACTCGCTGATGAAGGAAAGATTTATTTTACATTCTGGCAAGAATAGATGGCTAGGTGAGTAGACACATCTTTGAAACTCCAAAGGCAGCATTTTATTTCCTATTCTGAAGTACAAGTCTCTCCTCTTATTCCCATTAATTGGATGTTACAGAAGTTACAAGACATGAATCTTCACCCCTCATTACTTAGCCAATCCCTGCCCCAAAGGAGCTTACATTCTAGAAGGGGGAAGATAACAGAAGAGGCGCTAAAGGCAAACAACAAAAGATACTTTTCAAATCTCAGATCACCACCCTGATTACAAAAGTCAGTCTGCCCCAAAGGAGTTTATATTCATTTTGGGGGAAGATAACCTTCATCCTTGATTATTCTTTGATGTCCTTATGGGATTCAGTTTTCTAATTTAAGTTTCATTTCTCCAATTTAATTTTCATAACTGTGGAAATCAAAATGTCCATCCATTTTTTACAGATCATACCCACAGTTTAAGAAGCTGGGGGAGGAAGAGGGTTGTACTAAAAGACATCTGGAGATACTTTCTAATTAATTGATTATCTTAAATTATCTGTAAAAGTTTATGAGATGCCTAGAGGGGCACAACTCCTGAAAAGACTTATCTTTGAATGAAATGGGAAACAGAGCACTTCTCAGAATACTAAGTCTGTGAAATTCAAGACTCAACAAGGGTCTGTTAATCATTAAGGCTCTGGGAAGAAGAGCAAAAGACTTTTCTCTACTAGCAGAAATATCTGAGATAACCTCCTGAATCTTTACTTAACGGCTTAGAGAAAAACATGACTAATTATTTAATGGCCTAGAAATATTCAAGTCTCCAAACTAGCTATTGCTATTTGTTGATTGAGGAAACCTGAAGTAAACTAAGTCTCCTTGTTAATTCTAGCTTAATGAATTACTTACCTCTAAATAAATCTCTTTATTGAGGAGGATTATATGATTTCTCATAAAATTATTAACTAAGATAGATTGAACTTATAACCAAAATTTAGTTTATAAAGATCTGATGGGTTTGGAAAATGAAATGCTTTGTACAAACCTTATAATAGAATTCTCATATTAGCTCAAGTAAGCATTTGTAAACCTTGTAAGGCTGATGATCACCATAAACAGGCAAACACACTTGCAAGCATTTGTAAACCTTGTGAAACTGACCCAGTATAAATTTAGGTAAATATATCTGCAATAAGTTAACTACATCAGTTTGGCTAGAACTTAACAAACCTGTGCTATTTCTAAGAAAGTCTTGCAAGGGTCAATGTTGAAAAATTATCCATGTTTAATAAATAAAAAGCTTTATTAAAAAAAATTAAAGAAAAAAATTATCCAAGAAAAACAAGATTATGAAAAAACCTGATAAGGGGAGTGGAGTCATGGATTCTTGTGGGTTATGATTATATAATTGCCCTTAATTTCTGTGACCTCAGCCTCTTCTCTCTGGAAAAGTGAGTGACCATCTGCTTTTCTTGAGATTCTAATAAAGCTTCTGTTCTTCACTTTGAGGTATCTCTGAGTATTTTAAGTTTGTACTTGCCATACCACACATTTGTGGTACTAAATATGGACTGCAACAGCATTTTCACACTTTCTGTTGATGTTTGATTGCATTTTGTTTTCCTTAGTGTTTTTTTCTTTCTAGATCTGATTGTTCTTGTATAAATATGTGTATGTGTGTGTATATGTGTGCATATATATATATATGATTTAACATATATTTTAACATATTTAACATGTATTGAACTACCTGCCATCTAGGGAAGAGGGTGGGGGTAGGAGGAAAATATTTGGAACAGAAAGTTTTGCCAAGCATCAATGCTGAAAAATTACCTATGCCTATGTTTTATAAATAAAAAACTTTAATAAAAAAATTAAATAAAAACTATCCAAAAAAACCAAGATTTTGAAAAAAAAAATTAAGCAACTAGAAAAGGAGATGCAGTCTTAAAGATGAAAATAACCCTTTTCTGGGTAAAGGGAAGCCAGTGAAACTATGAGAGACCAAGAAATAACAAAACAGATTATAAAGAATGAAAAAATAGAATAGAATGTTAAACATCTTATAAAATGACAGATCTGAAGACTAGATCAAGAAGAGAAATATATAAGAATAATTGGACTACCTGAAAGTTGTGACAAAAAAAGGACCTCTGCACAATAATTCAAGAAATAATCCAAGAAAATTGTTCTGAAGTGATAGAATGTAGAATTAGAAAAAATTCAATAATCACCACTTCAATGAGTTCCTTTGTGGAAAAAACAGAAATGGTATTGCCAAATTTTGAAACCCCCAAAACAAAGAGAACATTTTGCAAGAAACAAACAAAAAAAATTCAAATATGCTAGAGCTACAATTAGAATTGTACAGGACTTATCAACAGTCACAATAAAAGACTGCAGGTCCTGGAATCATATCTGACAATTAAAAGAATTAGGCCTTTGGCCAAAAATATCATAACTGCAAAATTATCTATAATATTGAATGAGAAAAATGGACATTCAATGAACTTGCAAATTTTCAAGACTTTCTATCAACTAAACCTTGAACTTAATAGAAAATTTAACAGAGTCTATATCAAAGAGCAATTTCAAGGAATTCAAAATGGGTAAATTTTTTTTTTTAACATGGAAACTTATGTTTAAAATTGACATCAACAATACAACAACTCAAGAAAGATTGGGGAAGAATTAAGGTAAAAACTGTAATTATGTCATACAAATGAGGTGCAGAGGAAAAATAGACACACAGGCATTAGAGGGGGGAGCAAAGCTCATAGTTCTGAAAACCGACTCATATTGGAAATGGCTTAAATAGGCAACACTTCATATACCATGAAGAGTATAGCACCCTCCAACATCTATAAAGAAATAAGGAGGGAGGGATGGGTAGATGGGAAAGCAAAAGATGAGAGATGACAAGAGAGGGATCTATGGATGGGGAGAAGTTAAGTAATAATAAGCTAAGTTAGTAGCAGAATTAAAGCAAAGGGTCAGCAGGGATCATTAAGATATGTATGTGTCTTGTGTGGGGTATGTGTGTATGTATGTGAATATACATACCTACATATGTATATATAAAAATATCCTTTCTTAAGTATAGCCTGTTTGGAGGTGGAGAAGGGATAAAAGAGGGAAAAAAGAATAAAGTAAAAAAGTGCACAAAAAACGTTTGTTGCAGCTCTTTTTGAAGTGGCAAGAAACTGTGTTGGAATCCTTACAAAGTGCTAACTCATTAGAGTTGATAGAGACAATAATTATCTAATTTAGCATGGTTCAGTATGATTGATCTGATCTTACAAGGAGATGTTATGGGCCAGAACTTGAAGCAAGGTACTAAGTAGAACTGATAGAAATAATGCTTGTGTTCACACCTTTAGAGAGCTCATATAAGCAAGAAGGTCTTAGGGCCAGAGAGCGCTCTGGGACAGACACAGAGCACTCTGGGAGAGCCACAAGCCCTCTCTCGGAGGCAAGACAGATTCATTCCAACTTTCATCTTGGTGCTGGCTGGAGACGTTTGGAGTTGAGCTAGAAGAGTCAGATCCATTCCATTTTCCACCTTTGTGCTGGCTGGAGGCTGAAGGACAACCTTTGGATTTGGAGATATTTGGAGGGAGCTCTTGGAACCAAGCAGAGAGATAGGCCACCAAGAAAACTAACCGGGCTATTTTGGAGGAAGCAATAAAAGATCTGAACTTTTATCACCTGGCTGCGTTTTGAGGTGATTATTGCTTTTAGCTGAAACTAAGGCTGCCTCCAGAAAACCTCCCCAAGAAACCTGCTTCCAGAGAGAACCATCTTATAGTATAAAAAGAAGAGAACACCACAAAACTGGAAACTGAATGGATGCCCATCAATTGGAGAATGGCTGAATAAGTTATGGTATATGAATGTTATGAAATATTATTGTTCAATAAAAAATGACCAGCAGGATGTTTCAGAGAGACTTGAAGAGACTTACATCAGATTTGATCCCTAACTGACACTTAATTAGGCCAAGTAGAAAGCTCAGTTAGTTCATAGTGAAATAATCACAGAACCCCTTTGGGCTGGAATTCCTACTCTGGTTATTCCTTTGCAAGCTTTATATTAGGTTAAAAGCTTGAATTGACTCCCTGCTCTGCAGCTAGGGTTGGAGTCATAGTAATGTTTGCGTCTGAAGTTGTTCCTCTCAACTTATGGTCTGTTCCTCTCAGCTCACAGTCCTCACCCTGGAAGAACACTCCTGAGATCAGATCCCTTTATTTGATTACCCTGGGTCTGTGACCCAAAACCAGGCAAAGTTCTTGGTTGGTCCCTGTTCACATGAAGTGCCCCTAGATGGATCTGGAATCTCCTCTTGCCCAGGTGCATAATCATAGTATGTAAAGAGTACTCCCAACCCCGTGCTTCTGAAGTCCATTTTAATTTGATCCTAATATACCTATAACAACTCCCCTGATATACTTCTCTTGCCTCAATTCAGTTAAATCACATACAAAATCTTAGACTTTCAAAAGTAAAGTAGAAATTTATAGCATTTGATACTTCAGGAAAAAGCTTATTGCTTAGCATGCCATTTTAAACAACTTGGTTTGTAAGATTATGTTAACTAAAAGTGTTTTTCCTCCCATTTCTGGCAATTCAATGGGTAAGTTTACCCCTGTTCTGATTCATATGGACATAAGGAGTCTTAGTCCTTAAACTCATGGGATCATAGGATTATCACAGATAATGATCTCGGAGATCATTTAGTCCAATTCCCTCATTTTCAGACGAGGAAATGAAGGGTTAGGAAGGATAAATTATTTGCCCAAGGTCACACCAGTTTAATTTGAACTTCAGTTTTCTATTAATCAATTCAATTCAATAAACATTTATTAAGTATCTACTATATGCCAGACATTGTGTTAAGGCTAGGGACACAAAAATAAGCAAACTTTACCTACCCTCAAGGAGTTTACAATCTAAAGAGAGTGTGTGTGACATGCAAACAAATATTTCCAAAACAAACTAAATACAGGATAAACAGGAAATAACAGAGGGAAAACCCTGGAATTAAAGGGGTTAGATAAGTACTCCTGTAGGAAGTGGAATTTTAGCTGAGATTTGAAGCCCAAAAGATCATTAGTCATGAGGGGGAACATTTCAGTTATAGAAGACAGCCAGAGAGAATGACCGGAGCTGAGAGGTGGAGTGTGCAACAAGCTAGGAGGCTAGTGTCACTGAATCAAAGACTTTCTCAGAAATTTTATCAGAGATAGGATTCTACCACCAGAGGTAAGATTTGAATCCAAGTTTTCTCATATACATTTAAAGGAAAAGGTAAGACTTTCCCAGAAATTTCATCAGTGAAAATGGAGAATTGGCAAAGCCTAATCTTTCCCATTGGAATCTGAGAAGTGCTGCTGGGATGTACCAATGCAGTGGATAGATTTCACCCTTATTAAAGCAGAAGGGAAACATGACACTATTCAGAGCTTTGTTTTTATTAACTGAATTTCTTTCCTCCTGGTTACCTTCATTTTGCTAAGGGGAATGATATAACATGCTATCGACAAAATTGAGCTGTGAAAAGAAATAGAATGTTTAAATTTCAATTTTGTCTGTTTACTGTTTACCTCACCTTATGTAATTCCATACTATTTTCCAGAAAATTCCAAAATTTTTGAGTACTTATCCTTAAAAATATTCATAAAACCTTCCTTAAATTGGTTATAATTGTGATAGATGATTAATTGGATTTTTATTTTATTGGGCCCCTGTTATATTCCAATCAGTATTAATCAGATTGAAATAATTCCATAGGAATAAATTCTGTATGTTAGGTTCCAGAGTTGTGAAGTGCAGATTGTAAATTCACTTGCTTAATCACAGGAAACTAGAGGACCTCCACCCTTGTTTTTCTTTGTTATGGTGACCAAGCCCAGCATGGCAGAGGTGGTGACTCATTTACATGGGAAGTCCCAACGCTATTTTTGTTGACTCTCCATTCTTTATCATTGCTCTATTGCCCAACATGGGGGGATATCCATGAACACTTGAAGAATAAATAACCCTACTTACCAGCTTTTGGTCTTCCTTTCTACCAGTCCATGGGTGTGCTCATCAGGACCTCCTGAAAAAGCATGATAGGTTTGTCAAAGTCTGTTCATTAGCCCATTTGTCAACAAATGAAATTCTGTATTTTGTGCAGATCCTGCTGGAAGATCAAGAGTAAGGTCTATCAACCAAAGAAATTCTGAAATTTTAGTTAGGATTTGATGAGGGGCATCTCATATCATGAGGAAGATGTGAAGTCTACTTCATTAGAGGGGCCATGAACCCTTTAATAAGATGTCATTAGCTCAGAGCTTTGCCTCAGTTTTTTTTTTTTTTTTTTTAATTGTAGATTGGATAATTTGGGGCTCAACATAATAAAGGGTATATTACAAACTTTTTATGAAAAACTCATTAGAAACATCACAAATTTATTTATCATAGTACAAACTATAGCCTTGTCATTTAAGAAGGAAATAATTTCCACAAGAGCTTGTGTAAACCATAAGGTAACAGAAATATTTTTTATTTTTGTAATTTTAAAAATTATAGCTTTTTATTTAAAATCTATATATAGATATAATTTTCAACAATCACTCCCTGCAAAACTTTGTGTTGCAAATTTTTTTCCTTCCCTTCTCTCCCCGCTCCCTTCCTCAGATGGCAAATAATCCAATACATGTGCAATTCTTCTATACATATTTCCACAATTATCATGCTGCACAAGAAAAATCAAATTAAAAAGGAAAAAAAAATGAGAAAGAAAACAAAATGCAAACAAACAACAACAAAAAAAGTGAAAATCCTATATTGTAATCCATACTCAGTCCCCACAGTCCTCTCTCTGGGTGCAGATGGCTCTCTTTATCACAAGACCATTGGAACTGGCCTGAATCACCTCATGTAACTGAAATATTCTAAGTTATTTTTGGTAGGTGGAATGGTGGTTATGACCTGTGGTTTCTGAGATGTCAGATGCTGAAACTGCTGTAACTTAATTTTAGAGTTGTCTTAAGACTAGTTATTTGTCCATGGTCATAAAAGGCAGGATATGAACCCATCTTCTTAATTTCAAGGCAAGCCTTCCATACCGTCTCTCCTTTTTTGAATTCTAAATTTAAGGCTTTATAGTTTACCAAGCTGCTCAGAATTCTTTCCAGATATCAGCTACATGGGTTTAGTAGTCAGACCACAAACCATTATTTCAGGACCTACAGGAAGGAATGAAATTGGTGAATGAAAGTGAGAAGAAACAAATTTCTTAGATAAAGGCTAAAAGGAAAAACATCTTTGATCCTTCCCACTTCTTTGCCCTTTATCCAATAAATTACCATGGTTTACAGACCTTTCTTGTAATGTTTCTTGACACATTTCTGGACTTCTTTCCATTTCTAATGCTATGCTCTAAGTCGAAGGAAAATGTAAGCAAAATTAGAAAGGATGAAAAAAAAAAAACATAGTGGACTGTGAATATGGCTTTAATTCTCTGAGAAAGTGCCAGTGGGTACATACACTCTTCTTATTTAGAGAATAAAGGTCAAGTATGGTTTTAGTTTTCCCATAGGTTGTGGGAAGAATGGTGATAACATGGGAGAAGGTAGATTAAATTTTGCTCTGGTTGAATTGTGTTTGTGTAAGTAAAGTATCTAAATAGAAGTGATCACTAGCCAGTAGGAAATACAGGATTGAACTGCAGTTAGAAGGGTGGATTTTAAATACAGTAATAATCAGCACAGAGGTGTTATAACAATGGCTCTTTGAGGAAGAGAGGATAAAAAGAAAAAAGTTTAGTAAGAAGCAAGAAGCAAGAATCAAGAATTGGGAGGGAAAGAAAACCAGGAAAAAGGAAGCAAAGGAGGTAATTTCAAGGGGCAGGTGAGCTAGAGTAGGGAGGAGGGGGAAATCATCAGTGGAAGATGAAATCAAAGTCCTTACAAAAGGCTTACCCATTCTGATGAACCTTCCAGACAGAAGAAATTAAAGTTTAGAAGGGATAAATTAAACTCAGGGTTAGATAGCCAATACTTTGAGTATTAATTGATGATATCTGCCCCTAGATCTTTCTGACTCTAAGATTAGCACTTTATTTTACGATGCTGTAATTTCTCAAAAAGGAAGTAAAATCCCAGATATTTCAGGCACTGTTCACATACAATAGGTGTTAAGTACACTAGTATACTAGCCTTTTTCTTAAAAATCATGACAACAGGCTTCATTTTCACTCAGAAAGTCCTTTAACTGGTTTATTTCAGAGTCTTTATTGTACATAGCAGGGCTTCTTAAAATTTTTCCACTAGGGAACTCTTGTCACCCAAATTTTTTATGTGGCCTAGGCATATGGGGTGTGTGTGTGTGTGTGTGTGTGTGTGTGTGTGTGTGTGTGTTTGAAGAACTTCTAGCAGTTGTATGTAGTAAAGATAAGGTGAAGAACTTCCAGCAGCTGAACTTCCAAGGACATTTAACTTCCTCTTCTGTATTTTTAGTTTCTCTAGGTCTCTGTGACCTGCGTGAGTATGTTGAGTGGTAGCCAATATATACTTAGATTTTAGACATATGTATTTAACCTCGAATGATGACATTTATCACTGTTCAAGTTACCAACATCTGGCCAATTAGTTGCCTGATGTATGGTTCCTCCCAGAACTAGGAATCTGCTGTTTTTGGCACGAATAACATCCAATTAAGGGGTTGGGGGGCACCTATCTCTTAATGTTCTCCAACTCATGATGTAATCCTTTGTATCTAAACTATATACCTTATCCCCTTCTTTAGCCCTTCTACCGTGAGCTCGCTCTCTTTCCTTCCTCGTGGTGGAATTGCTCATTCTCATGAGAATTAATTAAACAACTTTTCTGCTTTTTACTTCGAGAGGTCTCTGAGTAATCATTTTTGGATAGGATTTCTATCCCTCACAGATATATAAAATAGGTATATAAATCAAATATTTAATGATGATAAAAAATTTATTTTAAAGCAATTCCTTGGTACACGTAGAATTTTTTATCTTTAAAGAAGAAAGCAAATTTGCATGATAATGAGATGGATATGCTTGTTTATTTTTACATAAAGAATTAAATCTTGGTGGAATATTTGATATTTTACTGTTGCCAAATTTTTCAAGGCCCCCACTTCAGTTATGCTACCCATACAGATTTGGGATCCATGGTTTAAGCTTTGGTACATAGAACCATGATAGCTTCTGCTAAGGATAAATAGTACTTACCTTCACTGAAGCTTACAATCTAGTTGGAAAAATGAGACAAAAAATAATAATAAAAGGTGTGAAAAGGTCTTTGAATGCCTTGAAACTGTACAGATCCTGGATTTTAATGGTATAGATGCTTCCTACAAAACAAGTTACACAAAAACTTAATGCTTTCTTATTCCTTTCCTTTCTCATTCTTTGCTAGGCAGGGTCAACAGTGTGAGCCATAGTGAAGCAAGGAATTCCAAGTAAATTGAGAAGGTAGCCTGGAAAATCATGTTGACTGGAAGAAGAATAGGGTTGAAAAAATTACAAAATTATGCCCCCAAACCCACTCTACTTGCCTAGCCCTTCCTTTATCTCTCTCTCTCTTCATTCAAGATAAATTGGACCATTAAAGCCTATCTTTGTTTTTCTTCTGTATGCTTGAAATGCACTCTGCATCATCTCTCTCATAATCCTCATCACCCTAAGAGAAAGGTCAAATACCAAATGTCTGTTCCTGACATCCCATAGCCCTTCTTTAATGTAGTGGTAGAAGAGGGATGGGGAAACCCTCTTTGAATATTTAAATAGTTGTTGCAAAAAAGAAAATTTATTCTGTTTCACTCTAGAAGAAAAAATTATCAGGGAGTGGAAGTTGCCGATGTCAATTTAGATTTGGTATCCAGAAGGGGAAGAAACCAAACCAAAACAAACTCCGGTAATCCAAACTATCTAAAAGTGGAACAGGGTGTCTTGGGAGGTAGGGAACGTACTAAAGGTCTTAAAATGCAAATTGAATGACCCCTGACATATAGGGGATTCTTACTCAGGGACAGGTTGGATCAGTTTTTAGAAGCTGTTACACAACCCGAGGTTGTTTTTTGTTTTGTTTTGTTGTTTTAAAATTCTGGTCGGTGTCCTAGAAAAGCGCTGAGCCGCCGGCAGGACATAGGACAGCTCACAAGAGGTGAATTTAGGACACACAACAAATACCTCTGTCCTCAATTCACCCACCCGGGAACCGACTGCCGAAATACACCAACTCCATTCCACCTGTTGGCAGGACAGGAGGGGACATTCCCTGCTATTAACACGTTTCCCAGCTGGCGGAGACGCGAGTGCAAATCCTGTCTTCACAGCCAAGAACTTAACGTCCGTCCCAGGCAGTAGCGGGACTAGTTGGGGGGTCGTTTTTCCTCCCCAGTCACGAAGCATAGTGGCGGGAATTGGGTGTATTAGTCAGAGTTAAGTCTACGTCTCGCAAACGGCCAACAAGTAGGGCGCTAGACCCCGCACAGCTCTAGCCTTCAGAAAACACTGGGAGTTTCAGGGAGAGAGCGAGAGCAGTAAGACGTAGGGCACTGAACCACGCAGATAAACGGGGCGGGGGAGGAGAAGGATGAGCCATGAACCTCACGGTGCCCTATGGGAGTTGTAGTCTCCTACGTGTCTCGGCCGCCCTTCAGCTTCAGTAGCGAACTTCATCTCCCAGATGCCAGTGCAACGTGGAAGGGGGTAAGGGAAGCGCTCTGACGCTGTCCCGAGCCGCCGCGAGGGGGAGCGGAGTTGAAAAGCTACGGCAGCCCCCAGAGGATCAAGAGCTGCCCGAGCAGCTGCGGGGCGGCGGGTAACGGCCGCTGTCTCCTTCTTTGCTTTGGGTCCCTTTCCTTCCCTCCTCCTCGCACGCTGATCGCTACCCGCTGTGCTTAACCCGGCAGCCATGGAAGAGCGTCAGGCCGATGACCCCCTGCGGCGCGGGGTCCCGGACTCGCCGAAGCGATGAGGGGGTAGGGGGCGCTAAAGCTACCTTCCGCTCACCCTCCTGCCCTGCTCCTCCGCCCTCCCTACTCTGCCGCGGACCACCCCTGCCCACCCCAGCCTGCAGACTCGATTATTCTTAACTCCCCCTCCCCCCCGCCTCCTCCAGCCCCGCCTCGGAGCAGGAGCTGCCCGCCCCGTAGGGGGCGCTGCTGAGGAAGCTGTTGGTCCTCATGCCATCCCGCGGCTCCATGCGGAGGAGTAGGAGCCCCTGAGAAAGACGAAGAGACTTGGGGCGCGGGCTCGTCGTCCGTCCGCCCCCGCCTCCCGCTGTGCGCGTTTCCCGTCCTCCCTCCGGCCCCCTGACTCTCCAAAATGTGGCAGAGCGTGGGGTTGACCCTGCTGGTGATCGTAGCTACGCTGCTCTGCGTTCTGCTCTTCATGCTGTGCGGTGAGTGCGACGCGCGGCCCGCGGGGGGCGGGGGAGGGGGCTGCCGAGGGCCTGGGCTTCCAGCCGCCCTCCCCCCCCCCCCCCCCCGCGTGGTCACCCCCTCCTGCCCGCGAGCTGTTGGGGTACTTTGGGCATGTTAGTTCTGACGCGGCAACCATTAAGCGCTTCACGCGTGCTGAACGCCGGGGTCGATGCAAAGGAAGACGAAGATGTGGTCTCTGCCCTTGCGAGCCCCCAGTCTAACCAGGGAGTGGGGGGGTGTGAAGGGCAACATGCAAGTGTAGTTAGACCGACAAAGCGGCACGGCATGGCTTAGCGTCCAGGCAGAGTGTACGATGCTGCTGCGGACCTCTGGGGCAGGGGTTGCGGGGGAGAGAAGGGGGCCGGCGGACCTCTTACTCGCTTTCCCTCCCTTTCTTGAGTTGGCGGGGCTGCAGGAGCCTCGTGAACTTGGGGATACCGAGACTAGATGTGGCTGCACTTCACTTGGCTTTAGAGCTTGAAGGGGAGCCTTGCGGCGGGTCAGCTGGGCCAGCGCTCTCCCTTTTCTGCAGGAGCTGTCACCGAAAAGACAGCCTGTAATGCCCTCAACTTGTCAGAGCCCTCGGTTCCATTCACTCCTACTTTTTCCCATTCTCCAGGCCACTGATGCCCCTCCCCCACCTTAAGGGTCCCCTGCCCCTTTTTGGTATCCGATCCGGCTCCCCCATCACCTCCGCCAGAATCCCCTGCTGTCTCCAGATCTGCTCTAACCCCTTTATTTCCCCCCGTCTCCCCCCCCCCCCCCAATTCCCTTTCCTTATTTTGCAGGATGTATTTCATAGCCTCAGCATCTTGTTAGACTGTGTGGCACACGGTAGATGCCTCATTAATTAGATGAGTGCAAGTTGATTGATTTAAATGAAGAAACTGAGGCCCTTAGAGAACTTGCCCAGTCACACAAGCCATAAATCGCCAGACCCAGCTGGATATCTAATTTGGGGAGGTGCCGAGTGTTCACTCAACCGTATTCTAATCTAGATTATTTAAAATGTCTCATTGATGTTTTAAAAAATTTTAAACACCAGTTGTTCCTTCTCCCATTCTCGAATTAGAACCATTCATTCTTTTTTTTTTTTTTTTTTTTTTTTTTTTTTTTTTGACAAATTAGAACAGTCAACCAAAGAAATTAACACATTGGTCATGACTAGTTTTTTTTTTTTTTTTTTTTTTAAGACCTTTGTCTTATTTGAAGGTGAAGTGATTTGTTTCCTCATTTCTTTTATAGGTAGCTAATAAGTGTTGGGGTTTTTTTTTTTTTTTTTTTGGCAGCATTATAATGTGGATGACCTTTATTTTCCTGTGATAAGTATTAGTAACAGGAGTTATACCTTTAAAATTTGTTAACTTCAGTTTGAATTGTAAATAGTATTCCAAACAAATCTTAAATGTTTTGCAAAGATGATTTAAAATGTAGCTTGTGTTAAATTTCATTGTAAAGGGCTTTTAAATATGAAGGTCAGAAAAATCCAGCTTAAATCTGGTGATAATGCTGATGTTTGTGCTGATGTTTTTCTTCAGAAACCTGGCTAAATTTTGTTCTTGGTTAAGTATTAGCACAATTTTAGACTCTTTTTGACCAGTGCTGATACCTAATGTTTACAAAGTGACTTTGGTGTCCTAGAAGAGTTCCTGAATGACAATGAAAATTAGGAAATAGATAGTAAAACATGGTCTCCAGTGATCTCTTATAAATGAATATTTGCAAAACAATGGAGCATAAATTTAAAGTTTATGTAACAATTGGATTATCTAAAGTAAAATAAAGTCGCACTCTTTTTGGTTTCCCAGTACTATAGGAATTATGTTACATTATATTGTTATAGTCTATTAAGTATGTATTTGCAACAGTATTGTGTCTAAAAAAAGTACCTATCCTAATTAAGAAATACTTCATTTTTCTGAAAATACTAACCATTATCTGAGCCTTCAGGGAGTCATAAATCTTTGCTACTAAAGGATCTTGCCTTAGTGTTGATGGCTGTTAACTAATCAGGTTGGTCATTACTGAAGGTTGGGGTGGTTTGTGGCAATATTTTATAAATAAGACAACAATGAAGTTTACTACATCCTTTCATTAGAAAACTTGGAGGTCATTGTAGAGTTATTAATTGGTCTAATTTCAATATTGTTGTGTCTAACAGGGGCGTGGTTTGTGGCTTCCCAAACATTTGTAGTAAACATCAAAGATCACTGATCTTAGATCACCATAACATTAATAATGAAAACATTTGAAATATTATGAGAATTTCCAAAATGTGACACAATATGAGCCATATCTACAAAGTGCAATATAAGGAAATATGTTTGTAGTAAACTGAGAATGCTTATCAAGTTTTATTTAGGTTATGTTCTTATTTTCTTTCTTGATCACAGTAGTTCTAGTTCTGCTTTTGTCGGATGATTCTGTTTCTTGGTTTCCTTTCAAAGATTAATCAGAATTCTCTTTCCTATGCCTTGTCCTGGGCCCTCTTATCTCTAAGATAGAAGGTTCTTAACTTTTTTGTGTGTCATAGAACTTTTGGTAAGTCCATAGACCTCTTCTTAGTATTAATATTTTAAATCATTAATATTTTAAATCAATAAAATAAAATATGTAGGATTACAGAATAAACCAATTGTATTGAAATATAGTTATCAAAATAGTAAGTTCACAGCTGTGAAGGTTTTCTAGAGGCAGCCTTAGTCTCAGTTGAAATCAATCATTACTCCAAAATGCAGCCAGCTGGTAAAAATGCAAACGTTTATTTCTCCTTCCAAATTAGCCCGGTTAGTTGAGGCCTATCTCTCTGCTTTCTTCAGCCTCCACCCAGCACCAAGGTAGAAGATGCAATGAATCTCTCTTGCCTCGAAGATAGGGCTTGTAGGTTTTCTTCCAGAGTGTCTGTGGCCCTGAGAGCTTCTTGCTTATATGCTGTGCATTGAATACACACCCATCATTATATCACTGGAAAACCATTATTTGTTGTAGGATTAACTCAGTGCTAAACTAGATTTAACCATTGTTTCTATCAGTTCCACTTAGTACCTTGTTTCAAGTTCTGGCCCAAAATATCTCTAAGATCAAATCAACTCCAATGTCTTAACACTTTGTAAAGATTCCAACTCACAGCCTTCAGGTTATTAGTCTCTGCTCTGTAATCCCATCACCTGAAATGAATTCAATGATTACCTCAGAGAAAGTTAACAATATTTTCTGAACTCTATCACAAACTGTCCATTGGACCTCTCCAGCTGCATAATTCATAAAGTTATACTCATCATGTCTAAAGCAGATTCATTCTCTATCCCATAAAGTTCTACCTTCCTAGAGTGCAGCTATTTTTCCATTCACCAGGTTAGATCTAGAAATCATCTTGTCATTTTGTCCTCTATATCACTTACATCAGTTCATGTCCCTCATGGTTATCACCGTCATTCATATCTTCAACACCACTCTTTTGGACTATTGGACTAATTTCTTCCTAATTAATTTTTTTTGTCTGCCTTGTCTCCTGTTAGGTCCCTCCTGCACACAGCTGTCAAGTTGATATTCGTAAAGCATAAGTCTTAAGTTTGTTATCCCCGCTGCTTCTAAGAAAAAAATAGAGACTTGATTTGACTTTTCAAACCTTTCACACTTGGGCTTTAGTTCATTGTTCTAACCTCTTTAAACATTATTCCCCTTCATACATTCTCAGATTCTAGCCAAACTTATCTATTGCTATTGTGTGTGATACCTGAGGTTCTATCATTCATCTGAGAGAACTTTTGGACAAGTCTATTCTGCTTCAGAATTTGTAACTCAACACAAGTGCTATTCCATATAAAAAATTTCTATTTTGATTCTTTTGGTGCTGGTTTTACCCTCCCTATTACTTTTTATATATCTTTTATTATATTTTTAAAATACATATTATACTCCTTTTTTTTTATCCATATAAACTACTGAGATCAGGGATTTTTTCCTCATATTTAGCACATAGTAATCATCTAATAAATGCTTCATCAATTGAGGGTAAAAACTTACTTTCCTATATTTTTTTCAGTCATGTCAAACTCTTCATGACTCCATTTGGGGTTTTCTTGGCAAAGATACTGGAGTGGTTTGCCATTTCCTTCTCCAGCTCATTTTTACAGATGAGGAAACTGAGGCAAATGGGCTTAAATGATTTGCCCAGAGTTGCACAGTTTTTAAGTGTTGAGACCAAATTTGAATTCAGAAAATGAGTCTTTTTGACTCCAGGCCCAGTACTCTTATCTGCTGCCTCACCTAGCTCCTTTTTTTTTTTTTTTCCTAAATATTTTGTATTTATAGGTCATACTACCTGAGAGTATACTTGGCTCAAAATGCCACTTGAAGAACAATATAGATTATTTCATAGTCACATGAAAATGGTTCTGAGACTTATTTAAGAGAAATAGTTTTAATTGCTACTGTTTTTCTAGAGTCCATGACAAGATTTTTTTTTGTGATTTAAATATATAATGTACAATGGTACATTTATTTTGTTCCTCAAATAGACCTTCCTTTTTGGAAATATTGTTATTTAAATTATATACTAAATAGCTTTTCTATTTTCAATTGAACATAGTCTTCTTTATATCTCTCCTGTGTAAAGGTTTAGTATGTTGATGAGCACAAAACACTTTACCTGTTGAAACACTAAGTAATAACCTGTGCTTGGAGACTCACCCTTATTAATTGAAGCATTAAAGGAGTAAGACAGAGTGTAAAAGATTAGGGAATTTTATTTCCTTTTTAAAGTATTCGATGATGAAAATGATAATATAATAAGAATAATTGAAAGAGTAGATTGATACCCAGAAAAAGGATAACCTGAAGAGATTTATAGCCATCTTTAATTACTGGACTCAAATTAGTCCCCCCGTGAAATCCTTGCTGATTCTCATCAGGCAACCTTTTGATTTCAATTTAGTTTCTAAATAGGTTCTACTGGAGGTAGAATTCAGTTTATGAATTATTAAACTGGTCTTCAGTCATTTGGGCAATATGAGCCATTCCTACCCCTATCCCACCTCCCAAATAAACACATCCCATTTACACTCTGTATAAAGTAAACATTAGGTTTCCAGTAAAAGGAAAGACTTCTCAATTAATTTTATCATCAGATTCTGTTCAAGTTTCTGATATTTAGTGAGCTCTTAAATAAAAATAAAAAATTGGATGAGGAAAGTATAACAAAACTTAGCAACCTTGATGCTTTACCTCTTTAACTGCCGATTGGTATAATAGATTGTGTTCTAGGACCTTTTCTTTGATATCTTAAAGTTTATAGTTAAGTGCCCATCAATCATACTTTAAAGTGTTTGGATTTAGTGTATTATTAAGGCCATATTTAAGCTCTGTGTGTGTGTGTATAGTATGTATATTTGAGGTAGTATGAAAGGTTTATGGAAAGAAGGTGTACATTATTAGTGCCCAGCAATTAATGCCATTCTCTATGCCAGGCTCTGAGAAGATAGGTTAGACCTTGATTTGGTTTCCATTTATGAGTGGGTGGGAGAGGGGCTCTAAAGAGTCATTTTTTTTTCCTTTCCTGAATCAACTTGCATTACTGACCAGTGTAAGGTAATGTAGATTTGGTCATTGTTTTATGTTGATTTGAAATACAGATTTTAGGAAGGTTAGGAATTAATTTTGTATGTGGGCAGATATTTCATTTCTGTCTTGCATTTAATATGTTGTGATCAATTTCTATGTAAATTCAGTTCATGTGGAACATTACATTCTATAAAATGTATTATTTTTTAGCTTTATATAAATCTATTCATTGAACAAGTATTTTAATGTGTATTTAGATTTGTACTTTTTCAAATTGTGATCTGTGAGGTCAAAATTATTTTTATAAAAACACTAATGTTTTTTTACCTATCAAAGTATTTATCCTTTTTTCCCATTTGCATGAAGCCAGATTTGCTTCATATACCTCAGCCCAAACAATATATTGAAATAGATATATAGTGTAGAAACAGATATGTGAACCTAAGTAAGTTCATTAAGCCAGACCTTAAAAAGATTTGCAAAAATATGTAAATGTATTTTTGTCACTAAATTTTTTTTGTTTGGAAAGTGAGTATTTTTCATAATGTTAATGAGTTTCTTTTTAAATGAGTTAATACATTATAAAAAGTTATTAGTTTCAATTACTAGTATGGTAAATATCAATAGATTATAACCCACACAACACAAGAGGTTCAGTAGACTTGAAAGACAATCAACTCTTGTTACAAGAGAATTCAGCAGGTGTTACATCCAAATAGCAGCTGTGCGTGAAAGAGAGCTAGCATATGAAGGCTAACTTACCAAAGTTAGAACTATTGCAGTGATGGAGCATGCTGTGAAGCTGGCATATTTTTTGAAATAAAAGCTAATCTAGTCAGCAAGCTTGTATGCCTCCCAAAAGGAGTTTGCTGAGCAGGAACAGTCGAAGGAAAAGTTTGGCAACAGTGGAGTAGCAAAGGAGGGGGCAGCTTTTAGAGATTTGGTGTACAGTACATCACTTATTCATCTGGGCCAGAACACTTGGAAATATCAAGATTTGATGAAAATGATGGGGAAATTCAGAAGCTGTTAAATGAAAAACAAGCACTCTATGGGGTTTACCAGCAGGATAGTTCATTCATCTCTAAGAAGGCAGCATTTAATACTACATCAAAAGTAAAGTACATGTGAATTTTAGAGAGATGGATTCTTCATTCAGTAGGAAGAGATAAGTGATATCGTCAGACACCTTTAACAAAGGCAAAAACAGCATCAAGATCAGCTATCATACTGACGACAAACTAATGCTAAACGCATGATTGAAAATAGGAGTGAGAACTACTTTGTTGAAGAATTTGAAGTTCTACCTACCTGCCCCATATAATACACATATCTATATATCTCTTCCACTTCTATAAACTCTGTATATTCACACTGATAAACACTAAGGAACAGAATAGTACTAAACACTGGGGAAGAGGGGTAGATCAGAAATAGTCTTTGGGAAAGGGTTTTAAAGGAAGCTAAGAGATTCTGTAATTGGAAGTGAGGATGAAGCATGTCCTAAATGTGGGCTACCATTTGTGAAAAAGCATAGTTGTGTAAATTGGAGAGTTCTGTATAGAAAGTGAGCAGATCCGTTTCTCTACAACAGAGTGGATGAAGAAGGTTAATGAAATAAAGGAAAGGTATCCAAATGAAGGAAAGCTAGAGTGTGTTCAGCTTTAAAAGCCAGGATAAGAATTTTGTATTTATTTTAGTCAAAAAAGTTTAGTAAATAAAGATTTAGACTTAAAGGAAGCCACTCAAGATTTTTTGTTCAAAGTGAAAGTGTGATTTGCTCAGTTTTATTTTACAACTTTTTATTTGGGAGCTATGTGGAAGATGATTTATTCAGGGTAAATTTGAGAAACAGAATAGTTAGGACTCTTACAATAGTGAAGGTGAACAGGACCTTAAATAATTAGAACAGTTGGCTTTGTGAATTAGAGAAGAGGTGAAGAGGTATTATGAAGATAGAATTAATAAGACTTGGCAACTAATAACCTCTTCCCTTCTTTTGCATCTCTTGAGTACTACAATAAGCTCAATGTGAGCAGGTGACTGACTTAGTAGGATGGTGTTTTCAACATAAATTTGATTTCTTTTGGGTGGACCCAAGATGGCAGAGTAGAGGAAGTACTACAGCTAAACTCTCCCAACATTGCCCAAACAACTTTAAAATAACATCTCCAGTAGAATAATAGAGCAGCAGAGCCAGAAAAAAAAATTGGGGTTGAGACATTTTTCCATTCCAAGACTATTTAGGAAGTTGGAAGAAAAGGTTTTTTTAAAGCTAGAAAAAGAACAAATCAAAATTGCCCAATTAAATACCAACATTTGTAAAATTGGAAGAAAAAAACCATTGAACTAAAAAATAAAACTAGGAGCTAGTTTTATGAGAAAAATTTATAAAACAAACTATTGGCTATTTAACAAAAAAAAAACAAATTATTAATATAAAAAATAAAAAGCTTGCACCACCAATGAAGATGAAATTAAATAAATTATCAGGAGCTATTTTGCCTAATTATATACCAGTAAAAATTACAGTCTAAGTGAAATGAATGAATATTAACAAAAACATAAATTGCCTAGATTAACAGAGGAAATATTATACTTAAATAATTCCATCTTAAAAAAAATTATAAAAGCCATAAGTGAAATCCCTAAAAATAATCCTCAGAATCAAATGGATTTACAAGTGAATTCTGCCAAATATTTAAGGGATAATTTACTGTAATACTATATAAATTTTTGGAAAAATCAGTAAATGCCACAGATATGATTTTTATACCCAAATCTGGGAGACCAAGAATAGAGAAAATTATAGTTCAATTTCCCTAATGAATATTGATGCAAAAATTTTAAGTAAAATACTAGTAAGGAGATAATAGCAATATATGCAAAGATCATATACTATAACCAAAGGGATTGGTGCCATGAATGCTGGCCTGGTTTAATACTTGGGAAAATTGTAAGCTTTATTGACCATATTGACATATAAAAACACTAAAAATCATGTGATTATATTGATATATTTAGAAAAGGCTTTTAACAAAACATAACACTCATTCCTGTGAAAAAGCATGAGAATCAATGAAGCTTTTCATAAAACGACAAGCATTTATTAAAGTTTAAAGCAAGCATTGTCTATAATAGGGATAAATTAACTCCAGTAAGATCTGGACTGTTGCAAAGATGTCCGTTATTACCAGTGTTATTCAATATTGTATCCGGAATGCTATAGCAATAAGACAAGAAAGAGAAAAGTTGAAGGAATAAAAATATGCAATGAAGACATGAAACAATCATTCATTATAGATGATGTGATAGTCCATTTATCAAACCTTACAGAGAATCAACTTAAAAACTATTATACATTTTTACATTAACAATTTATTTAGCAGTTGCAGGATATAAAATAAAGCCACTTAAATTATTATTTATTATTTTATATATATATGATATATGTATGTCATATATATAATATTTAACAGCTAAATCCAGCAGCAAGAAATTCCATTTAAAATAACTGCAAATATAAAATATTTGGGAGTTTATCTGCCAAGACAAACCCAGGAATTATAGAACACAATTACAAAACACTTCAGATGAATAAAGATGGATGTATACAATTGGAGAAATATAAATTGTTCAGGGTAGACCGGACCAATATATTAAAAATTATATTTCTGCCAAAGTTAATTTACTTCAGTGCCAAAGCAATAAAATTATCAAAGAATTGTTATATAGAGCTAGAAAAAGTAATTCATCTGGAAGAAGAAAAGGTGAAGATTATGAATTATTTCATTGATTCAATGAAAAAAATGTAAAAGAATATGATTTTGATACCCAAATCTGGGAGATCAAGAATAGAGAGAAAATTATAGTTCAATTTTCCTAATGAATATTGTTGCAAAAATTTTAAATTAAATTAAAGTTAATTTAAATTAAAATTTCAATCTAGATTTTCAGTCTAGATTTCAAACTATCTTATAAAGTAGAAATCATCAAAATGGTCTGGTACTGACTAAAAAGTATAGTAGTGAATCACTGGAATTTATTAGATTCACATTACATAGTAGTAAATGACTGTAGTAATTGTATTTGATAAATCTGAAGATCTAGGCTTTTGGGGCAAGAACTTAATTTTTTTTTACAAGAAATGCTGGGAAAATTAGAAAACAGTTTAGCAGAAATATCAGATCAGCATCTAACATCATAAGTTAATAAGGTCAAAATGGATAAATGATTTAGACAGAAAAGGTGATTGCATAAGTGCATTAGGGGAGCTTTGAAAAAAATGCACTTGTCAAATCTATGGACACCAGAAAAATTTGACCAAATAAAATAGGATTACAGGAAGTAAATATATATTTTGATTATACAAAATTAAATTTAAAACTTTTTGCACAAACAAAACAAATGCAACCATAATTGGGAAAAAAAAACCAGAAAACTAGGCAAGGAAGAACTATAGCACGTTTCTAATAAAGCCCTCATATCTCAAATATTTAGGGAACTGAGCCAAATTTATTAAAAAAAAAAAGTCACTTCTCAAGGTATTTAATATCCTGGGGTGTTTTTTAAAATCATTTTATTCCTCATATTCTATATATACTTATGGGTGTATTTTTTGTGTTCCTCATTGGATCCAAGTCCCTTGAATAGATTGTTTCATTCTTGTATCCCTAGTGCCCAACATCATGCCTGACACATAATAGATTTTTAAATAAATGGTTGTTGATCTGAAGGGTGGAAAAAAAACAAACCTCAAAAAAATTGTGTATAGTTTAGTTTATCTGAAAAGTAATTTAACCAGAGTAGCTCAGTCCCTAAGAATTTTGTTTTGTAATCATGCTTTGTGTCATTTTTTGTGAAGAGACAACTCAAAAAAATTAATCAAATCTTAATAATATTGCTATATGGTTTGTGCTACCAAAGCATAGAACTAGGTATAGTAAGTTGGTATTTTCATCTTTTATTTGCTATAATATGAGAGCCCAAAGAAGTTTTTTCATTCTGTTAAAAAATTTAAAATATAGCCAACCTGATAGGGATTTTTGAATCCTTTTCTTAAGACCTTTTCTCTACAGGGGATTAAACTAAATTCCAGGCAGAGTTGTTTGTATATTACCTTAATGAGAATGAAATGAAAAGGTCTCAAATTTGACTTATTAAATGGTACAGTGGTGTAAAATTGAGATCAAACTATAGAGATTGTGTAGCCAAGATGATATAGTGATATATTGCAGAGTAATGGGCTCCACTTTACAAACTGCTCTAAACAGATGTAGAAAATGTTCTGTTTTGTGTCTTTGAAGAGGAAGTGCAGTAAAAATCTCAACATTGTAGAATGCAGAAAATTTTTTTTGGCCATGGCCATGGAAATTGTTTTGGTTGATTAAAATGTAATGGATTTTGTTTTTAGAATGGGAGGGTAAAAAAGATCTGATTAAAGTGAATAAAATATTTTGAAAAATTGATCAAATTATAAAGACTTTTCAGTGAGAAGCTTTTTAATGGCTTCTGTCATAAAGCAAATGATCCCTTTGTTTCAATTTAGACTCCTTTATTTAATTCTATTGAAGTCTTATTCTCATTTATTAAACTCTAACCCACCTGAAAATAAAACCAAATAGCTTATTGAATCGTGTTTTGTTTGTACTTTAGTACTATAGTGAAAAATTGAGGCCATTGGAACTGAGTTCTTTTTCCATTCTCTTCATTTCAAGACTTTTTAATATGGTCAGTCTGTCTTTTCCCTAGTGTCTATCAGAGAAGTAATCTTTCTTATCAGAGCCAACATCCCTACATGTACACTTGATCCCTTCCTCTACCATTTTCTCTACCAGATTGCATCCACAATCCTTTTCCCTGCACTGAAATCCTCAACTTCCCCTGTTTACTGGGTCACACCTGTCAGATTGGCTAAGATGACAGGAAAAAATAATGATGATTGTTGGAGGGGATGCGGGAAAACTGGGACATTGATGTATTGTTGGTGGAGTTGTGAACGAATCCAACCATTTTGGAGAGTAGTTTGGAACTATGCTCAAAAAGTTATCAAACTGTGCATACCCTTTGATCCAGCAGTGTTACTACTGGGATTATATCCCAAAGAGATTATAAAGAAGGGAAAGGGACCTGTATGTGCATGAATGTTTGTGACAGCCTCTTTGTAGTGGTAAAACTGGAAACTGAATGGATGTCCATCAGTTGAGAATGGCTGAATAAATTGTGGTATATGAATATTATGGAATATTACTGTTCTGTAAGAAATGACCAACAGGATAATTTCAGAAAGGCCTGAGAGACTTACACTAACTGATGCTGAGTGAAATGAGCAGGACCAGGAGATCATTATATACTTCAACAACAATACTATATGATGACCAGTTCTGATGGACCAGGCCATCCTCAGCAACAGATCAACCAAATCATTTCCAATGTAGCAGTAATGAACTGAACTAGCTCTATGCCCAGAAAAAGAACTCTGGGAGATGACTAAAACCATTACATTGAATTCTAATCCCTATATTTATGCACACCTGCATTTTTGATTTCCTTCACAAGCTAATTGTACAATATTTCAGAGTCTGATTCTTTTGTACAGCAAAATAACGTTTTGGTCATGTATACTTATTGTGTATCTAATTTATATTTTAATATATTTAACATCTACTGGTCATCCTGCCATCTAGGGGGTGGGGGTAAGAGGTGAAAAATTGGAACAAGAGGTTTGGCAATTGTTAATGCTGTAAAGTTACCCATGCATATATCCTGTAAATAAAAGGCTATTAAATAAAAAAAAAAAATGGGTTGTGGTTTGCCTTGACAGAAATGGGGAAGTTTACAGGAGGGGACATTAATTTTGAAATATTCAATAGGCAATTAGTTGATGCAAGACTGAAGTGTACAGAAGAGATGGGCTGGAGTAAAAACCTTTAAGTTATCTGTACAAATATATTTAAACTGATGGGTACTGATAAAATTACCAAGAAGGTCAATGTAGGGGGAGAAGAGAACCTTGAGGAACACCCACAGTTATAAGTATGAAGTTGCTACGGAGCCAACAAAGGACATTGAAAAGGAAGCAGACCAGAAAATCATAACAAAAATCCAGGCAGAGAGTGGGTAGCAGTGTCAAATGTAGCAGATAGATCAAGAAGAGTGAGAATTGAGATGACCATCAGATTCTGCAATTAAGAGGTCACTGGTAACTGGATAGAGCAGTTTCAGTGGATTGATGAGGTAGGGAAACTGGATTAAAAAGTGAGTGAGAGAAGTGACAATCCAATAAGTTTTTTAGAAGTTTGGCTGATTAAAAGAAATATCTAAATTTGAGGGGGAGGGATGATATAGTCTAGTAAAAGTTTTAAGAATGGGAGAGATTTTGGTATTACAAGAAGGGCCACCTCTTTGCTGGATATTGGAGAAAGGTGGATACAAGGGTAGGTGTTAAGACATTTTCAGGAAGAGAATGAGAAAAGAAGCAGCTTGATTTGATCTCAGTTTTCTAAACAAAGAGTCAAGATCACCAGATTGATGGGGAGTAGGGAGCCAGAGGGGAAGATTTGAAATGGTTGAGGAAGGAAGAGAAAGTTGTTTAGTGCACACAGAACATTCACAGATAACTTCATAGGCTAGGGTAAGATACTGTCATGGAAAAAAGTATAGACTTAGAATCAGGATACCTGGATTTTTCAGTTTTTTGAGACTCAGTGAAGCACTTAATTGTGCAACCTTTCAGTGTCTGCATCTTTTGTGAAATGAAAATACTTGAACTGTCCCCTTCAAGTACTATGGAAATGTGAAATTATTTTTAACCTTTGGGAAATGGAGATATGAAAAAAAAATATGACAGACCTTTTTCTTAAACTTTGCAGTCTAACTTTTGGAGTGAAAACCTAAATTAAATCACAAATGTTGAAGAATGTGATAAATACACATTAAGTACACTTGGAGAAGAAGGGTGTGCATCCCTTTCTACACACTCTCCTCTCTCTCCTCCCTCCCCCCTACCCCTCTCTCTCTCTCTCTCTCTCTCTCTCTCTCTCTCTCTCTCTCTCTCTCTCTCTCTCTCTCTCTCCCTCCCTCCCTCCCTCCCTCCCTCCCTCCCTCCCTCCCTCCCCTCAGCTATCTAGGACAACCTCACTGAATATTCTTAGCCAAATAATTCCTATGTTTTCCACCCAGAACCTTTCTTTTTTCACTTCATCATATCCTTAGTAACCTCATCATCTAGAAGATTTCATCAGCCTTGGGATTCACACCTCATCAATAATCTCTGTCCCTGAGATCCCTCTGATTGGAAGGAGAGCTCCTCTCAAAACCTCCATTATTAGGAGAGTGTCTGGGCCAGCCATCTGTTTTCTACTCAGCTGCACTCCTTTGGACCTATCCATCATTTTCCTATGTTGGATACATCCTTTCTATCCCCTCCTTCTTTCCTCCAGTTTTTTAGCTTCCTTTTGTTTGTTATCCTTTAGATTGAAAGCTTTTTGAGCACAGGGGACTGCCTTTCTTTCTCATAAGTACATTCTCAGTGCTTAACATAGTCCCTGGCATATAGTAGGCACTTAACAAATGTTTATGCCAACTGAACTACTTTAGGATTTTGTTTGTAGGCCAGAACTTAACACAGGCCAGTGATCTTTGATATTTATGGATTGAAGACAGATGATAAAATAAATTAGAAAAGAGTAAAAGATTGCTATAGACAAAGTAAGAAATTTGAATAGTCAGTTCAAATTCTGAGAAATTTGAATAGTCTGTAGTTCTCTTAAGCCATTAGTCCATAGAACTTTTAGCACAGTAAGATGCTATTGTGATTTGAATTCTATGCTAGGCATTCCCTCCTAGATTTGACATAACTTTTGTGTATGACTCTCAAAAATATGAAGTGGTGGTGAGGTGAGGTGCCTTTAGTGTTTTGAAGGGTTTTAGTGTTTCTTTATGAACCACTAGTCTAAGCCAGGTGGTTCAGGATAGTCACAAAAACTTGAGTTTAGATGTGGTTTTAGACATTTATTAGTTTTATGACCCTATGATCCTTAACCTCTGCCTTAATTTCCTTATTTATAAGATTTTCCTAATACCTCTTTCCTTCCAGGGTTGTTATGAGGATAAATGAGATAATATTTCTAAGTTCTTTGCAAATTGTAAAGCACTGTGTATATAAAGGCTTGCTGCTATTATGTAGTAGCCTTTGGTTAAGACATTTCCCTCTTTATAAGAAATTCATTTCCCTCTTTATAAGAAATTCAGTTCTTTTACTTTGACATTTTTGTCTGTTTTGATCTCTGCTTGGTTTTTGACTCTTCCATAACACTCTTGTAGTCCCCTTGCACAAGATTATCTCAATTTTCAGTATTGACTGACTTTTTCTGGTTTAGAAGCATAAACTTCTTTTGCATCTTCAGATTCTGAGTTTGCTTTAAAAGGATGAGGAATACTTCTTTTGTAGCCAGAAGGAAATTCCAGAGTAACCGAAAAAGCATAGATGATAAATGGTGCATGGGCTGACAATGGTCTTCCTATTTTCAGCACAGAAAATCTGCATCATATCTTGTCTTCCAGCATGAAAAATCTATCTCGGGGAATCTGATTTACTTTTTGTGTCACTACTTTGAGAGAGAAGAAAATTGGAGAACTCGCCAGAGAGCTTTCTCTCCAGGAAAAATGATAGTTGTTGACCTAAAGTTATAAATTAAGGTTTTTGTTCCATGGGCTCTGCACCTTTTAAATTTGTAAAGAATAACTAGAGACTGCTCTTTCCTTGTAAACTCCTTCAGACTTTCTCAAATTTATCTTATTTGAAATTGATTTGTACTTGCTGGAACCTATTTAAAGGGCTAAATATTGGATGAATTAAATTTTAGGTAGCATCGTCCACTCCTTTGTGACTATTAGTGTTGTAGGGAAAATAAACAGAGAACTAAGGCTGTGATTTTAGATGAGTAATCTAGATTGAGGTCTTGGTTCAACAGGGAGTAAATTGATAAGACATTTTTCAGTCAAGAATTTATTAAAACAGTAACATTTTGCATGATTTTCCATTGCCCTTTTCATTTGTGAGATGACAAATTATTTGATGAATGTTTCCCTAACAAAAATGTTTGTTGTGGAACAACATCCCAGTAACTTTTAATGGTCCCTAAATAAATCTTCTCTAAAATCTTATCTTGGCATGGTGCCCTTGAGCTATGCTTTTGCAATATAAATTCTTGTGGGTCTTACAGAGCTGGAATGGGATTTGTCAGATCAACTGATGGACAAATAAGCTGTGGTCAGAAAGGTTCACCACCTCCATGTGGGAATTTTTATTTAGAAGTGTAAAGAATTGTGATCTGAATCGGTAGAACCATAGAACTTTGATATGTAGAAGAATTATATAATTAACTAAATTACAGTGTAGGATGTAGGATAAAAAGAGCCTCAGAAGCAGAGTTTTACTTTACTTCCTGCTTCTTAATTAGTTGGATATAGTCTGGTTTTGAGGGGATGTTGAATTTGGAGTCTTTTAATACTTAATGGCTTTATGGGGAGAAATTGGTGGCACAAAGACCATTCAGTAAGATATTGTAGTAGTCCAGATATGAGATGAGGTTCTGTATCCAGAATGGTGGCAGTGTCAGAGAAGTGAAAGGAGTATATTTGAGGAATATTACAGAGATAAAATCAATAGAGGTTAGCAATAGACTGGATGTGGGTGGGGTGAGGTTAAACTTAAGTAAGGGAGAGTGAGGAGTTACAACCTAGTTCTCACATCTGGATAACTGAGAGGATGGTAGTATATGTGACAGTTTGGAATCAGGGAGGGTTTGGAAAGATGAGACCAGTTTTGGCCATGTTTGAGTTTAGGTGTCTATTGGACTTCAGTTTGAAATGTCCAATAGGCAGTTGAGGATACAAGACCAACATTTATTAGGAGAGTGATTAGGGTAAGATAAAATTTGAATCATTAGCATAGAATATAGTTTAGTTAATATTAATTATGAAAACTTGAAGATAATTTTGAGTGTCATATAATGTTGAGGCCTGATATTTCACTATAACATTAGCATCAAGCTATTCATACTAATCCTTTGTTCAGGACATAATTATTACATGTGTGAAGAACCTGATATTAAAAGTATGACCATGTCAGAAATTGCCATTTATATGAGCATCCTTGCAGGTGTGTTTAAAGAATATATGAGGAAAATCCAGGTGCTACTCAAATTTCTTACAAAAGTACCAATTATTGAACTATACAATAGTTCAAGCCTTTTGTGTAAAATTGGGTAGTTTCAAGTAAACAAGATCAGAAAAATAATAGCAAGAAAAAACTTTTGGAAGCTTTTGTTTACTGTTAGTTTCAGAGCAACCAAAAGGAGTTAAGAAATTCTATATTGTCTGATTAAAAAAACAAACTACTAGCTATCAGATTTAGATTTGACATTAACATATGAAAATAGATTAGACAGTATTCAATGTTATCCAAAGCTACCTAACTTCAGCAAAACTTTGGTCTCTATATGATATTTTCAAAATAATCTAGGAAATTGCTGTATGAAGTATCCTAGCTTTGTTAATGTATCCTGTATATTTTCTCATGGTGGAAACTCTTAAATATTTTTAAATTTAACCAGGAGTAGGAAATGATTTATGCTGGGCTGAATTATATTGCTTTGAATCTTTGCAAATTCAAAATTAGTTTAGAAGTTTAGCATAAGGACTTTCAAAAATATTTTCATTTTGAATCTTGGGACTGTGAAGTTGGAAATCTTTTCCTAGCACCATTCCTCCCTTCCTGCCTCCCTCCCTCCCTTCCTTCCTTCCATCCTGGATTTTTTTGGGGGGATTGGAATTAAGTTAATTGCCCAGAGTCACAGCTTTTTATTTATTTTTTTAATTAAATAACTTTTTTATTGACAGAACCCATGCCAGGGTAATTTTTTACAACATTATCCCTTGCACTCACTTCTGTTCCGATTTTTCCCCTCCCTCCCTCCACCCTCTCCCCAAGATGGCAAGCAGTCCTATACATGTTGAATAGATTACAGTAGATGTTGGATACAATATATGTGTGCAGAACCGAACAGTTTTCTTGTTGCTCAGGGAGAATTGGATTTAGAAGGTATAAATAACCTGGGAAGAAGAACAAAAATGCAAGCAGTTTATATTCATTTCCTAGTGTTCTTTCTTTGGGTGTAGCTGCTTCTGTCCCTCCTTGATCAATTGAAATTAAGTTAGATCTTGTCTTTGTTGAAGAAATCCACTTCCATCAGAATACATCCTCATACAGTATTGCTGTTGAGGTATATAATAATTTCCTGGTTCTGGTCATTTCGCTCAGCATCAGTTCATGTAAGTCTTGCCATTCCTCTCTGTATTCGTCCTGCTGGTCGTTTCTTACAGAACAATAATATTCCATAACATTCATATACCACAGTTTACTCAACCATTCTCCAATTGATGGGCATCCATTCATTTTCCAGCTTCTGGCCACTACAAACAGGGCTGCCACAAACATTTTGGCACATACAGGTCCCTTTCCCTTTTTTGTATCTCTTTGGGGTATAAGCCCAGTAGAGACACTGCTGGATCAAAGGGTATGCACAGTTTGATAACTTTTTGGGCATAGTTCCAAATTGCTCTCCAGAATGGCTGGATGTATTCACAATTCCACCAACAATGTATCAGTGTCCCTGTTTTCCCACATCCCCTCCAACATTCTGCATTATCTTTCCCTGTCATTCTGGCCAATCTGACAGGTGTGTAGTGGTATCTCAGAGTTGTCTTAATTTGCATTTCTCTGATCAATAGTGATTTGGAACACTCTTTCATATGAGTAGTAATAGTTTTAATTTCATCATCTGAAAATTGTCTGTTCATATCCTTTGACCATTTATCAATTGGGGAATGGCTTGATTTCTTATAAATTAGAGTCAATTCTCTATATATTTTGGAAATGAGTCCTTTATCAGAACCTTTGACTGTAAAAATGTTTTCCCAGTTTATTGTTTCCCTTCTAAACTTGCCTGCATTAGTTTTGTTTGTACAAAAACTTTTCAATTTGATATAATCAAAATTTTCAATTTTGTAGTCAATAGTGGTCTCTAGTTCTTCTTTGGTCATAAATTCCTTCCTCTTCCACAGGTCTGAGAGGTAAACTATCCTATGCTCTTCCAATTTATTTATGATCTCATTCTTTATGCCTAGATCATGAACCCATTTTGACCTTATCTTGGTGTACGGTGTTAAGTGTGGGTCAATGCCTAGCTTCTGCCATACTAATTTCTAATTTTCCCAGCAATTTTTGTCAAATAATGCATTATCCCCAAAACTGGGGTCTTTGGATTTGTCAAACACTAGATAATTAAGGTTATTGGCTGTTTTGTCCTTTGAACCTAACCTATTCCATTGATCAACTAGTATATTTCTTAGCCAATACCAGATAGTTTTAGTAACCGCTGCCTTATAATATAATTTTAGATCTGGTACAGATAGGCCACCTTCATTTGATTTTTTTTTTCATTAATTCCCTTGAAATTCTTGATCTTTTATTTTTCCATATGAACTTTGTTGTTATTTTTTCTAGGTCATCAAAATAGTTTTTGGGAAGTCTGATTGGTATAGCGCTAAATAAATAGATTAGTTTAGGTAGTATTGTCATCTTTATTATATTTGCTCACCCAATCCAAGAGCATTTAATATTTTTCCAGTTAGTTAGATCAGACTTAATTTGTGTGGAAAGTGTTTTGTAGTTTTGCTCATAAAGTTTTTCATGGCTATTTATTTATTTATATTTGGGGGAGGGGGCGGCTTGCCCAAAATACAAGGCTTTTTTTATGGGGGGGTTAAGTGACTTACCCAAGGGTCATATAGCTAGTAATTTTATTCATTCATTTATAATTTTTTTTTTAGGGGGAAGGGGGTTGGGGTTAAGTGATTTGCCCAGGGTCACATAGTTAGTAAATGTTACTGTGCCACCTAGTGGCCCACTTAGTATGGGGTATTTTTTTTTTTAATTAGGACTAGTTTGTGCTCTTAGTTATTTTAATCTTCCATTGTTTTTAGGTAAAAGAAACTAGTTTGTTAATTTGAAATTAAAAGGAAATCTTAACTCAAAATTTCAGAAATCATTCTATTCTAAATTGATGGTATTTCATGCAATAATTTAAAAAAAATGTTTATTTCTGCAGGTTGGTATGTCGTTTGGCATCTGTTTTTGTCCAAATTCAAGTTCCTCAGAGAGCTAATAGGAGACACAGGATCCCAACAGGGAGATAATGAGCCTTCAGAGTCGGAAGCAGAGCCGGAGACTCCACCCACTCCCCAGAGGATCAGATCCAAAACTGTCTGGCATCGGAGGCCACCTGTAGAAGAAACTTCGACCTAACATAGCAGCACCTGGGCATTTCTCTTTAAGAAATGATGAAAGGTGGTTGCTTCTATGTGACTGAATGGTGTAGGATTTATTGAGATTCTGATTAAAGAACTTGTATTCTTGGATTTTCAAAACTACTTTAGGCAATTAGAAGAGGTTTGCATGAAAGCCATATAGAAATAAAGGGAATAAAAACCAAACTAGACCATTGCAAGTTTTTCCATCTTAAAAAAGTAGCCATGTGTACCACTTCCTGTTTCTTTGATTTATTTCCTTCTACTAGTCTGACTATGGTAAATGTAAAAGGCATCAAGTAGTTTTCTTTATAGTACAAAAATTATTTATTAGCAAACTTAGTTTGAAACTTTATTGATTATTCTTTTAAAAATATATTTTTTTTTCTATGTGATTTATTAAAAAACCCTTGATCACCTACCTGGAAATTATTTCTTAGATTACAACTTTTATATGGAAGGACTTCATGCTAAATTCATTAGTTGTGGAGATAGTAGTCCTTAAAATACAGTGAGATGATTGCAAAGGTCTTTTTTTTGTGTGTGTGTGAGAGAAAAGAAGGTTAGATAATGGTAGAAAGAATTAAAACTTGCATACATGTACAGCGATTGTTACTAGACTTCCATGTTTGTCTTAGAAGAACTTTAGACATGGTATTTGCCACAGATAAAAAGGTTTATGGATTAATTATCTTCACTGTTTATTTTCCTCAATTGTCACTTGCCTCGTTCAAGTATTAATAACATATCCACCCCACTATATAATGTCTTTTTTATATTACATGTTTGGTACCAAATATTTTCTTTCTTGTTCCTTTCAAACTAGTTATTTTCAATTTTTACAAAACTTCACCCTGCTTTAATCTTTTATAGTTTTGTGGAATTATTTGGGTAGTTCATGTTTCATGATGGTGGTATACTTCTTTAATGGTGCAGTTAATGATTCCTGAATATTGTATACAAGTTTTGTCAGTGTAATTAAATTGCATTTTTTTTATTGTGGCTATTCAGGAATTTTGAAAGAAGATCTGATCCAAAGACTTATTATCCCAAACCTTGGGGGAAAGATTGGAATTTGTTTTGGGACAATCTGCCTTGTTTAGATAATCCCTTGGTTGATGTCGTACTTTTTGTATTACTGGTGTCAAAACACTCTTTCTGAACAGGTAAACATACAAATCATTAATCCTACATTTGAGGGGTGACTTGTGTAAAGCACAAGGGAAGCAGTAAAATAATCGCCCTAATAGAACCCTTAATTCTGAGAAAAGAATGATTAAATTGAAATTTTTATAATTAAATTCTAATAATTAAATTCTGCATTGACCATACTTAGCTGAGAAACACTAAATAGCTAGTAAGCTTCCTTCCCTGCTAGTATTATTTGTAGAATGAATGTCTTGACTCTTCCCTGAAAATAATAGAACTATCATTCCAAAATAATTGCTTCCACATCAAGTATTTTTGGGGGGAGAGAGGGGAAGAGAAGAATGGTAAGGGAGGATACTATGTTCAGACCCTTATGTTATAATTATGTTTAGTTTTTTCAGGGTTATACTTTTTAGGTACTTGACCTTTTTTATATTGGATTAGAAGGCGGGAATTCACAAAAGTATTGATATTCCAACTCTTGCCTTCCTCATTGTCATAAAAATTGAATTGGCCTTGCTATCTCCTAAAGCTACCTGTTCTACTTTTGGGTTAGCTTTGTTATTAGGAGGCTTATCCTTCAGTTATACAGTATTTAGTTTGTCAGTATAATTTTGTGGAAAGGGAATCACTGATGTTGGTAATATAAAATTCCTCTAGCTATAAGCTGATGTTGATTGGTTTGTTACTTCAAGATGTTAAGATATTCAGATTTCTGAGGTCACAGTGTAACTTAAAAACTTAATTGTTTTCCTAGCTTTTTTTTTTTTTCATAAGTAAACCTCCCCCCCACCCCCGAACTATCCATTTTTAAAGGAAGTATCATACATCTATATTAGAACATAAAACGGCTTTTAAGCATTCAGAACACATTTTAAGCCTTTTTTCTTAAATGAAATGGAAAGAGAAATAGATAGCAAATCTTATATGCTTAGTGTGGAGTATTATACTTTCTAATTCTGTTGGCAATTTTTTTTTTATCTGAATAATTCACCCCTTCTACTGTATTTTAAGAAATTTTTAAGAAGTGCAGTAGGAATAACCTCTAATCATTTTCAAGTTTCAAAAGTTTTGTTGCTGTAAAATATGTAAATCAGAATATAATTCTTAATTGAATTCTTGTATGTTGAGCATGATAGTGACTTTGAACCAAACTTCAATTTCATGAGAAAACAGATGCTGATTCTAGAACTAATTTTTTTTCAATCAAGTGTATAGTACTATGGAGAGTAATTCTGTAGTTAAGAACTCGAAACTTTGTCTTTCCTTGACTCTATCCCCAAATATTCCTCTTCCTTCTGCCTAAAAGGGATATGTGTAACTTTGTAGATTAGGTAGTTATTTGAATGAAGATTAGCCAAATCAGTTGCAATGCTGTGAACTAGATGCCAATAACACTAATCCTTTGAATAACACTGTTAAATGATGCTCTTGATCTTTATAGTAAGCTAATGTTAGTACTCTTAGAATTTGAAATTTTTCTAATGAACTTAATAATGAAGATATAAATGCATTACAGGAATATGAGAGAGAACCAGTTCAGAGACTTTTGGCCAGTGTCCTGTGACACTTAACTGTATCAGACTGCACTGTAAGTTCACAAAAACATGTCAAGGTTCTATTATAGTACAAGTGTAGAACTTCATGAAATCTAGAGTTCTGAAGAACATATTATGCTTTTAGAATATCTTGACATTTTTACCAAAATACATTTTGTAAAATGCGAAACATAGCTCATCTTTTTATTTTTAACAAAAGAAAAATCTTAAATACAGATCACCTAAATCAATGGTATAATCTTTAAAAAGTGGCATGTCTTAAAAAAAAAAAAAAAAAGTATGCCTTAGTGTTATACCCCATTTAGTGAATGTAATTTTAGGTTTTTGTTTGCCAGACTTCAAATATTTCCTTATTTTAAGTTGCCTCAATAACATGAACAGCAATCACAATACATACTGTACAAAGCAGTTATTGAAATAGGTTTTTGCTATGAAGTCTAGATTAAACACTGGGTATTATCTGCTTTCAATGATTAGATAAATTATGGTTTTGAACCTAGAAAGCATAAAGAGTTTTGTTCTCTTTTAAAACTATTAGTAGAGGGTTTAAATAAAAATATGTTAATAAGTACTTGCTGACTTTTATTTTATGGTGAATGTTTAACATATCCAAAAGCTTAATGCTATGCAGCTCATTCACCAAATACTGCTGCTGTGGCTACTTAGACAGTAAATACTGTGTGGTGTGCTGCAAAACATTGTCAACCTGCTGCTTGATGTTAGGTTTACATTGAATTAGACTTGTGTTTTATTATAGTACCTTTTTGTACAAAGATAATATCACATCTTTTCGAGGTTATGAGGAATGTGTATAAATGGTTATTTTGCCTCTTCAGTGTTCAAAGTGATAATTGTTAGATATTGTACTTGATGCTTTTGTGGTTTGTCTTTATCATGTTTCTTTCAACTGTTTCATTTTAAACTGACTTTACATAAAATAAATAAAATTGGAAAGTAACTAAATAATGTAGATGTCTAAAATCCTTAAGATACAATGAATAAATGGTGGGTTTATTCATTGGTCCTCGAATAATTTGAAATCTTGATTCTTAGTCCTAGAATTACTTGAAAATTGCTTTTAGTCTAATCAGTTTATTAGATAATGTTAGTGGTTTAGCTAACCTAGCCTTGATAGTTCTTGGTAAACCAAAAAACAAACAAAAAAAACAATCCCAGGGTAGTCCAGGTTGAAGACTATTACTACATCAATCAACTATAGGACTTTATATACTTTGTTGAAATAATACTTTATTGTTTACTGCTGAGTCTTCTAATATAGTGATCCTTGACTCTGAATTTCTATTAATGAAATTGGCAGCTACTTTCAGATAGCATTTTAGATTCATGTATAAACAAGAGAATATACTCACATAACTGAAGGGACCCAAGTTTATAGTTATTTATATGGCACATCGTTTTATTCATTGAAGTTTATTTATGTTTTCTCATTCATCACAGTTGCCTTATGTGGTAAGTAGGACAGATATCCCTACTTTATTGGTAAGAACTTTGGGGATTTTATTTTCAAATGACTTGGCCAAAGTTAGGTGCAATATACCATATTGGAAATGGATGTTAAAAGATAAATGAATCCAGGTTTTAAAATAGGGGACCAGACCATATAAAAAAATCTCGAAGTGTATGGTCCACAATATTAACTTCAATCTCTAATTGATCCAAGCTATCAAACATGACACAGGACAGTAATGGTAGTAGTGATGGATAGTTAAGACCTGATGGTCTCCAAGTTATCTGATCTGTGCTCACCAATTAGGCAAAAATATTTCAGTAAAATTCTTAGGCTTTTTGCATCTTATCAGTCAGGATCTATGCTGACATCCAAGTCATTTTACATTTGAGAAAAGTGAAGGATTAGATGGCTTGTCCATGTTCACAAAACTATTTGCATACAAAATTAAGAAGCAATTCACAATGTATTTACTGTAATTTTTAATATTGTGTATCTTAATAAAATAGGACTCTTGTTGAGAATATCTGTGCATGTGCTTCTTTTTGACACAAAGAGGACCCTAGATTTTCAAAAGCTATACCAGCAGCACACACTCTCTAGCAGATGCTACCATTTTGAAAAGGTTTCAAATCTATACCCAACCAAAGATTATAATCCATGGATTAACCTGATCTTGTGTGGAGAGACTCATCAGTAGGATAACTGGGAGATGAATTCAAAGCAACCCAAGAAACAAAGATAATTAATTGCGCACATATATATATATATATATATATTTTTTATTCACATGCATGTGCATGTACACACAAAACACAAATTAGCTTTCATGGGTTGCTTTGAGATATATATATACATACATACATACATACACACAGTTGATTTAATGTTTGCAAAGTCCTTTACCTACATTACTTTTTTTTTTTTTTTTTTTTTTTTTTTTTTTTTTTTTTTGGCTGAGGCAATTTGGGGTTAAGTGACTTGCTCCCAGGGTCACACAGCTAAGACGGGTTAAGTGTTTTGAGTTCAGATTTGAACTCAAGTCCTGACTTCAGGGCTGGTTCTTTATCTATTGCCCCATCTACATTATCTTTTGATCCTCACGTCAACACTGAGATTCCAAATGACCTTTAATCTAAAAGTTCCATTTTTGTAATAATGGTAGAAAGTAGCAGAGGTACTTAAAGTCAGTTTTTATATCTATGAATATTAACATAGTTATAAATCCTCTAACTTTGAGTTACTGAAGGTCAAATCACCCCATTACTAGAAAAACTGAATCATGGTGATATTGGTACTTTAACTATATATGAAGCCAAACCATAGAAGGAAATTGCTATTAAATGAAAGGATAGTTTGCAGATTTCTTTAAGAGACAAAAGAATCGATAGTTGGTTTCGTTATCTGCCCAAAGGCAACAAGCAATATTTCATGCGACTAAAATTTAAAAAATTTAAATGCATAATTATTAAAAATTTTGAATTGTACTAGATACAGTATCCAGATATGTGAATGAGTCTAAGAAAAGGAAAAAAAAAAACTAGTTTAAAGTGCTATGGAGCATATAGAGATGAGATAAGGGTGGCTTATATCTCCTCTGTGAAGACCATGTATTTTTAAATCAGCAGGAGTCAGGAATTCAGGTTAGGGGAAAATCGTCAGTTTTTATTCTCAGTGAAGAAGGATTGGAGGTGGAAGAGAATCGGCAATAGCAATGTGTGTAGCTGAGTCAAGAAGCTAGCTAGAGCAGCAGCCACATGACCAGCAGCTAGGAGTATGGAACCCAGGCCCAACTCTCTCAGCTTCTCTTCCTGTCTCCCTCTCTGTCTCCACCCACCAAAATCGTCATTTCCTCTACAACACATCAGGACTTGCACAGAGAGTGGGCAGGGACCATTCTTTATCCAATCATGTATATTAATAGTATGCCCAATTACTATTTAGCCTCATGTACTTGGGACCTCATGCATCAACTCAAACCTCAGCCCATTCATCTCCCGCTTTCTTTTATTTTAGAACACAGGTGGTCTCACCCTGACTCCTCAGAAGTCAGAGCCCCAAAGGGAGGTGATCACACCTCCCGCTTCTCAGGAAAGGAGATGAAAAGCCCCAAAAAGTGGGGGTTGCTAGCGGGTTTCTAGGCTGAAGGGTCTTTATACAAACCCATCACATGGGAGGTATTACACAAGCAATAAATACTGAAGGCTATTAGAATGACTCTCCCCACATCAGTGGGCTTGATGTGGTGAACAAACATAATTTCCATAGTAGGGAATAGCAAACAATATAAATCAACATGGTTTGGAAAAGATCAAGAAGTCCTAGAAGGAGGGTAGAAACAATAGTCACACATACACCTTCTTCAGCAAAAAGATAGTCAAAACAATCTAGCCATTCTTCCTATAGGGAATCCAAAGTCCCCTGAGTTTTTGAAGTCCTGCAAAGTCTTTTTATGTGTTAGGAAATCCAATACACAGTTGGAAATCCTGTAACAGTCTTTATCATTTCTCAGAGAATCCAATGATTCCAGGTTTTCAAAATCCTATTTAAAAATCCAATGATTCGAGGATTTTCAATCCCTATGTCTCAGAAATCCAATATTCTAAAGTTTTCTCCATGTCTCAGAGAATCCAATGATTCCAGGTTTTCAATCCTATGTCTCAGAAAATCCAATGTTTCCTGAGGTTTTTCCAAGTCCTATGTCTCAGAAATCCAATGATTCCTGAGGTTTTGAATCCCACAACAATCTTATGTCTCAGAGTCCAGTGATTCCTAGGTTTTGAAATCAACAATCTTTGATGTCCATGGTCAAAGGCCATACCCAAACACTCTTTAATAGAACACAATCAAACAGAACCACCCGATTTTCGGGTCGTCTCCTTTGTTTCAAGGGTCTGCTCCGTCTCTCCGATGGACAAGGTGAAATGGCTCGTTGCCCATCTGATTCCTTCTCCACCTGTAGAGATACAAGAAACCCTCTCCCAAAACAGTTAGCCTATCTGGTCCTTTCCATTTCACCCTTTCTGGGTTTCTCCCATCACCTGGTGATTATCTAAAATAGTGGAGCTGCTACTTTTGGACATGACCTTCCGGTGGGTTTAAAAACCTGTCTGCCAGAGCCATGCATCTTTGTCAAAATCAAAAGTTAATAGTATAAAGACTAGATTTAGAAGTTCTCTAGGGTTCCTGGTCCCCCCTTTCTTTTGTTTTGGAGGGCGTCTTAATTTGTTTCTCCCTCTCTCTGTCCTTGGGGTTGAAAAGGTATCCATTTGTAAAAATCTTATACTGGCAAAATTGCAAAATGTTTTGAAGTATAAAACAGGACCATTGTCTTTTTTCTTGTGGCACACCTGTTAAAAAGCCATACTTTTTAACCCTAATTGCTGTGGCTTACAGATTGATGGGCGTTTTTTCAACTATAAAAGGTAAAACTCCTTTTTGCCTTAAAAGTCCATTCATAGGGGGCCTTTCTTGCTCTATTGATCCTCCTCCCCGAACATGTAGGTGTCTGCTTTAATCTTTCCCTAGCTGGGCCAATTGGCACCTCAATGCCGTCCGATCTGCACCAGTGTCTAAATCCTTCCAATGTAAGGCCATTTATTGGTCGTGAGCATAGGTCGGTCAGTTATTTTAATATTGTCAAATTTTGGATTTTGTGATCTGGAATCAGAATCTGGTGACTATCACCAGTTTGTTATAAGTTCTGCATGAGTAAACCTATGCTATATTTCTCCTGGGTGATAAGTCACACATTGTCTGCCTGTATTGGTGACTGGGATATTATCTACAATTCTCCAGTTTCCCACATCAGTTGTGGATGGACACTGTTTTTCTCTCTCAGGGGTAAAATGGTCAAGCCTACTGTGCCTGGAGGCAAGGGATCCATAGGCTAGAGGAACAGATTTCCCCTCTCGGGGTTTCAGTTGTCTCAGCTGCATACAACTCTATGCTCCCTAATTGTAATCCCTTTCTCCCATCAGGTTGCTTCCTGGCTGATTGATTGTGTAATCCCTTTCCCATCATGGCTTCCCTGGCTGATTGGTCATATTGGGGTATTGGCCGTTTAGGCACTCTCTGGGTGCACCATTGGCTGCCATCATGCCCCCAAGTGTTTTTTGCCTGGGGCCCTGGGGGCTGGGCCCCTCATCCCGTTCCCTGAACCTGTCTACATTCTGAGGCCCAATGGAAGCCTCTGTTGCATTTTGGACATGGGGTACTGGGTCTTGTTCTCCCACCCTGCTTTCTCACTCTGCCTCAATACCAACATTGAGCTTTCAGATGCTCTACTTTACCACACTGAAAGCATTGACGTGTCTTTCTAGAAGTCCCTTGCCGGAAGGGAACCTGTCTACCCATGTTGGGATCTTGGGAAGTCTGCATCATAGTCTGGCTATAAAAGGCATTTGTGCCCACTGTGGCTGGCGTCTATGAACTCCTCTAAAGGGCATCCTTGCATGATCCTAGTATAATCATTCTGCACACCTCATTAGCATTTTCCTTAGCAAGTTGCCTTATTAAAACATCTGTTGATGAATTTTCCCCATTAGTTCTTGTGATGCAGTCTGCAAACGTCCACAAAGTCAGCAAAGGGGTTCATCTGGCCCTTGTGTTATTTTATGAAGCCTCACCTTTGTCATTTTATTGTGAATCGAAGTCCATGCTTTGATAGCATTAGGAGCAATTTGCTCATATGCTGCTACTGAATAATTAATCTGTGCTGTGACGTCTGCATAGGGACCTATACCTGTTAGTAGGTCATAGGTGATCACAGCATGAACAGAATTTTGACTATTTTGTTGGGCTGGTATCCTACAGTGTTCACTATATTCAGGAAGCCACATGTAATTTTTTCCAGGTTCTAGGCATACTCTTGCTATAGATTTCCAGTCATTAGGAGTCAAGATTTCAAAAGCCAAATTCTGTAATAGCATCTTAACATAAGCTGATGTAGCCCCATAAAGATTGCAAGCCTTTTTCAGGTCTTTTATTTCTATGTTAAAAGGTATCTTGACTTTCTTGACAGGAGGCATTAAACTGGGAAATTACAGGAAAGATATGTGGCTGGAGCTCCCTGACGTCCACACCCTTTTCTTTGGCCTTCATTAAGCTTTCTTGTAATCTACTCATAATTGGTGCTGGTGCTGTCCTGCCCCCCCCACTGCCCCTCCTCTCTCCATCCCGGAGGTGGGTTGATGGAGGAGAGTCAATCACTTGCTCCTGAGGTGGGGCTGAAGCTGCCTCCTGGGTGGAAAGTCCACCACACCCTTGCTCTTAAGTCTCCATGCCCTGTGGGAATTGGTCACTAATCTCTTCATTGTCTTCCTCCTTAATATCATGGCTACTCTGAGAAGGGAGCAGGAGCAGCGGGCTTTTTCTTTCTTCTAGGGATAGGGTTCTTAGTGCTAACTAGATTATATTTATAAATAAGATCCTCGATAAATTGAATGAGGACCGTTTTCCATTGTAATATCAGATATTTTATCCAACCAGGGACCAGTTATCTGAGAGATCTGCTCCTGCTCTGAACCAAGGAGATGCGGTTTAATGTACCTAGAAGTCTAGCTACCTGTTCCCAAGTTATAAGTAGCCCTTGTCCTTCTATCAGCTTAAGCATGCTTTCTATAGCACCACTAATGGGTGGGGTTGAAGGGGTTGGGGGCAGGGATGGAGAGTCTTTAGCTAGCATTTGTCCCATTTTAGCCAAAAAAAGATTACTGGTTTAGTTTTTAAGAAAATAAGTTTTCTGTTTGTCTATTAACAATACTCACCCAAGTTCCTGGTCACCGGAGACTTCTTCAGTCCTTGGTTCCCACCGTTGGGTGCCAAATGTGAAGACCGTGTATTTTTAAATGAGCAGGAGTCAGGAATTCAGGTTAGGGGAAAATCGTCAGTCTTTATTCTCAGTGAAGAAGGATTGGAGGTGGAAGAGAATCGGCAATAGCAATGTGTGTAGCTGAGTCAAGAAGCTAGCTAGAGCAGCAGCCACACGACCAGCAGCTAGGAGTATGGAACTCAGGCCCAATCTCTCTCAGCTTCTCTTCCTGTCTCCCTCTCTGTCTCCACCCACCAAAATCGTCATTTCCTCTACAACACATCAGGACTTGCACAGAGAGTGGGCAGGGACCATTCTTTATCCAATCATTTATATTAATAGAGTATAGCCCAATTACTATTTAGCCTCATGTACTTGGGACCTCAGTGCATCAACTCAAACCTCAGCCCATTACACCCTCAAAAGAGCTTTCAGAGAGTTTAGAATATTTTTTAATAGGGAAAATAAGATATGTATAGGAAAAGCTATAGCAAATTAGAATATAAGTATTTAACAGGGATGTAAACAGCACAGAAAATTTGAAAGGAGTGGTAGTGGGTTTGTAGTGCATATGAAGAGGAAACTGGGAAGACTTCATGGAGTTGATAGCATCTTTGCAAAGCCAGAAAGAATTTAGGTATACACACAAATCCCTTAATCCCCTCACCCTCCTTTATAAGGTCTTTTGGAAAGTTGAATTCTTTAATGATAATGTCAATTCAATTCTGGTTTGACTGTCTTCCTCATGTTCCTCTGTAATGCCAGAGAAACTGACCAAGACGGAGATTAGAGAACAATTTAATAGTTTATTAAATGGAAAGATTTTTCTGGGACTGAATGATCCATGTTTGGTCCCAGAGCTGAATGAGACTATTGTCTCAAAGAATCCAGCCCTGAGTAATGGGACAGCAAGATTTTTTTTATAGGATAACAACAATGACATAATGGGGAAGGTACCTGGATGGGGATAACCTAATGGGGGGAGGCACCTAGGATGACATAATGGAGGGAGGTACAGGAGAGGTTACTGATATTCTATTGATGGATAGACCTTTATCCTGTCAAACCTTAAGAAGGAATATAGCCTAAAGATATAAAACCTTTATCTCATCAAACATTAAGAGGGAAAGTTATAACCTGAGGCCGAGTAACTAAATAGGACAATGGGGAAACTAGGTCAGGACATTAAAAGGGAATAGTGGTATAACACCTCTTGGTGTTCTCAAGACTAGGTCTGAGCTGAGTGGTGTCTTGCTTCTCTATTCCCATGGTTTCTTGTCATAGCACTAGAAAAATGCCCTGTAGTCATAAATGTAAGTCATAAATCAGGGATCCTCAAACTACAGCCTGTAGGCCATATGCGGCAGGCAGCTGAGGACAATTATCCCCCTCACCCAGGGCTATGAAGTTTCTTTATTTAAAGGCCCACAAAATAAAGTTTTTGTTTTCACTATAGTCTGGCTCTCCAACCGTCTGAGGGACAGTGAACTGGCCCCCTATTTAAAAAGTTTGAGGACTCCTGCTAGATGAAGTCAGTGGAAGCACTTTGGATAGTAAAATGTTATTTTAATAGAAGAATTATCCATATACAGATGGGTAGAAATGGGTATTTATTATAGAGGGAATGCAAAGGAAAAGTCCAGACAAATGTTGCAAGAAATTGGAGCGAGAGAAACTACTTTCATTTGAAGTGGTAAAGTAAATGGCACTTAAGATGGGGTCCTAAAGGAAGGGAGGTATTTTAAAATAAGGAGATAGATATTCTAAGCATGAGCAAAGATATGTTAAGGTAAGAATGGCTGATGGAGATGGAATGTGAACAGAAATATACAGGAAAGAAAAAGCAATTTAATGAAGCCAAATTGCTAAGTGAGTGATGAGAGTGAAGGGAGAGAAATGAGTGATGGAGAAGAAGTAAATGTATCTTGTAGAGATGGGTCTTTCCAGGATTTTGTCTGTGAAGGGAAGAAGAAAGAAGCCTCTTTTTATCTCATCCAGGAATCTGAATATCAACTAGCCACCCCAGATGTTCCCTCCCACCTTCATCTCCTATCCCCCAGCAAGAATCAACACAAGACTCCCAAGTTCAGGCTTCTCCCTTCTTTCCTGAAATGCCTGGTTCTGTTTGGTTTTGATAAAAAAAAGCTTTTAACTTCCATCCCTCCCCACCTCCAATATCAGTTTGGGTGTGTCCAATTCTACCCAGAATTCTCATGGATTTGTCTCCATCTTCTCTGAACGCTTCTTTATTATGAGCATTTCCCCACAATAAAACTGGCTTATTCTACTCTCTAATCACTGCCTTTTGTTCAGAGCTTCCTTGTTTTGAACCTTGGATGCTAAACTACCAGAAGCATTGAAACTATGACTGTGAGAAAGTGTGTGTGTGTAAGAATAGAGGATAACTGAACAACGTAAGCTGAGAGAAGGCAATAGATGGGAGAGATTAAAAGGTAGGAGAGGTGCTGATTAAATGAACAAAAGGTCATGGAAGAAAACAGAGGCTTTGTACCAGAAGTTACAAACAAGAGGTCTTTACCTGAGCAAAATTAACTGATACTTGAGTGTTGCAAGCTTCATGTAGAAAAGTACTGGACTTGGAGTCAGGAAATAACTTGGCTTCCATTTCTTAGTTCTAGCATTTGCTAGTACTATTCATAGTTTATAGACATGAAAGGGACCTTGGAGATACTCTTGTCCAATACCCTTACTTTATAGAGAAGAAAATGGGTCTAGAGAGTGTTAACTTGTTTATGGTCATACAGGTAATATGCATCAGAACCAGGATATTGATTATTAATACTGATTCCCAGTGTAAGTTGATTCATCCAATATTTCTGAATCTCAGTTTCTCATCCACAAACCCCTGTCTCTCAAATAATAAAATATAACATACTTAGGTTATCAGTCTCATAGGATTATTATAAGAAAGGTAGAGTGTAGCCTCTATGATGTAATAAAATGGTAAATGATTCAGTGGATAGAGTGTCAGATCTGGAGGTAGGAAGACTCTTCTTAACCTGAGTTCAGAACTGACTTTTGATACTAGCTATAAGATTCTGGGCAAGTCATTTCACCCTGTTTGCCTCAGTTTCCTCATCTTTAAAATGATTTAGAAGAGAAAGTGGCAAACCATTCCAGTATCTTTGCCAAGAAAAATTCCAGTTTTCATGAAGTCAGTTACAGCTGAAACAACTGAACAACAACAAATATACACTTTACATGTTTCCTTGTACTTTCCTCTGAACCCAAGTCAGGTAAGTAAAAGAGAAAGGAAAAAAAGTAGGAATATTCCTATATTGATTGCCACATATTTGTGAGCTATTCAACGTTTGATCTTAATAATTATAGCTAGCTTTTATATAGGGCTTTAAAGTTTGCAAAGTGTTTTACAAAAATCTTATTTTATTTTCACAACTCTGGGAGATAGATGTTGTTATTATCCCTGTATAATACATAAGGAAACTGAACTAGAGAGAAATGAAATAAATGATTTGGCCAAGATCATCTAGATAGTAAGTGCTTGAGGCTGAATTTCAATTCAGTTCCTCCTAACTGTACCTGTTAAAATAATACTATTAGTAAATAAGAACTCATTATATGACAAAAATTGCTGGAAAAATTGGAAATTAGTATAGCAGAATCTAGGCACTGATCACACCTAACACCATATACCAAGATAAGGTTGAAATAGGTTCATGATTTAGACATAAAGAGTGATATTAAAAACAAATTAGAATAAGGGTAGTTTCTCTCTCAGATCTATGGAGAAGGAAAGAATTTGTGGCCAAAGAAGAACTGGAATACATTATTGAACACAAATAGGTAATTTTGATTATATTAAGTTAAAAAGGTTTTGTACAAACAAACCCAATGCAGACAAAATTAGAAGGGAAGCAATAAACTGGAAAAAAACTTTTTTTACATTTGAGAGTTCTAAAAAAGGCTTCATTTCTAAAATATATAGCGAATTGACTCAAATTTAGAAGAATTCAAGCCATTCTCCAAAGATAAATGGTCAAAAGATATGAACAATTTTCAGATGAAGAAATTAGAACCATTTCTAGTCATATGAAAAGGTGCTTCAAATCACTATTGATCAGAGAAATGCAAATTAAGACAGCTCTAAGGTACCACTACATACCTCTGAGATTGGCTAAGATGACAGTAAAAGACAATGATGAATATTGGAGGGGATGTGGGAAAAGTGGGACACTAGTACATTGTTGGTAGAGTTGTGAACTGATCTAGAGTAGTTCTGGAGAGTAATTTAGAACTATGCCTATAGGGCTATTGTGCCACAGTTCCCTTTTATTGTCCTGACTCAGTTTCCCTGAATTGTTCTGCCTCAGTTCCTAATTGTTCTGTTCAATCCTGTAACACCATCCCTCCCTCCTAATCACATGATTCAGATAAGGAGAAAGACTTCCTACTTTAGATATCAACAGAATGTCAGATGCTTCTCCCCATTCTGTAATCCCATTTTATCAGAATGTCTGGTGTCTTCCCCTAAACTGTCAGAACAGAATTGATAATCCCCTTCCTCTCAGTGTTCTGACTCCTCCCCTGCCTTGGTCTACCCCTGTAGCTGAGCCACCTGTATGTGTGTGTGTGTGTGTGTGTGTGTGTGTGTGTGTATGTCATTGAGAACTCACATTGGTTGCTGGATTCTTGGAGATGATAGTCTCCTTCAGCCCTGGGACCAAACCATGGATCCATTTGGTCCCAGTAAATCTCTCTTTCAAACAAAATATTAAAAACTCTCTAATCTCTATTTTGCTTCAGTTTCTCTGGTATTACACTATCAAACTGTGAATACCCTATGATCCAGCAGTGTTTCTACTGGGCCTATATCTCAAAAAGATCTTAAAGGAGGGAAAGGGACCTGTATGTACAAAAATGTTTGTGGCAGCTCTGTGTGTAGTGGCAAGAAACTAGAAACTGAATGGATGTCCATCAACTGGAGAATGACTGAATAAATTATGGTATATGAATGCTATGGAATATTATTGTTCTATAAGAAATGACCAGCAGAATGAATACAGAGAGGCTTGGAAAGAGTTACGTGAACTGATGTTGAGTGAAGTGAGCAGAACCAGGAGATCATGGTACATGGCAATAACAAGATTATAAGAAGATCAATTCTGAAGGACATGACTTTTTCCAACAATGAGATGATTAAGGCTAGTTCTTGTGATATGATATCACAATGATCTTGTGATAAAAAGAGCCATCTATATCCAGAGAGAGAACTGTGGGAACTGAGTATGGGCCACAAGATAGCATTTTCACTCTTTTTGTTGTTTGCTTGCATTTTGTTTTCTTAGTTTTTTCCTTTTTAATCTTATTTTTATTGTGCAGCACGATAACTATAGATATGTATACATATGTTGGATTTAATATTTTTTAAAACATGTTTAACATAAATTGGATTACTTGCCATCTAGGGGAGGGTGTGGTGGGAAGGGGGGAAAATTTGGAACACAAGATTTTGCAGGGGTCATTGTTGAAAAATTATCCATGTATATATTTTGAAAATAAAAAGCTTTAATAAAATAAATAAATAAACTATTGGCAATTTTAGCCTGTATTAATAGAAATATGAAGTGTACAGAGTGAAAAAAAGATTATAATTATATAAAACACTCTGCCTTGAAAATCAGTTCTGGATACCTCTTTTTAGGAAAGGCACTGACAATCTGGGGTACATTCAGAAGAGGTTAACGAGAATGATGTGGCAACTCTGAATAATACAATCATAAAAGGTTAGACCAAAGGAACTAGCTAAGTTTAGGGAGAAGAGAAAATGTTGTTGAGACCAGATAATAGTCTTGAAATATTTGTTCTATTTGCTCACTTTGCAAGTCTTTTCAATCTAACTTTTGTCATCACCTTTCCAGAGAAATTTATTTTTTAAAAATTACATAAGCTTGACTTAGATATTTTACATTTTTTCCCCACTTAATAGTATTTCATTTTTTACAATGATCTCTAAAAAATTTTCAACATTTGTAAGATTTTGATTTTCATTTTTTCTCCCTTCTTTTCTCCCCAAGATGGCAAGCAATCTGATATAGATTATATATGTATAGTCATGTACAGTCATATTAAACATATTTCCACATTAGTTATGTTGTAAAAGAACAAAAGGGAAAAATTATGAAAAAGAAAAAAAAAAACCAAAAGTGAAAATGATATGTTTCAACCTGCATTCAGATTCCATAGTTGTTCCTCTGGATATGGATAACATTTTCCATCATGAGTTTTTAGGAATTGTCTTAGAACATTGTATTGCTAAGAAGAGCAAAATCTGTCAAAATTGATCACTGCACAACAACAACAACAACAAAATTTGTTTTCAAGGTATCCAGTAATCTCCTTTATGATGAAATCTTTCCCCCTCCCTCCATCCCCTCTTTCACACTGTCTTAACCTTTTTTACCTTTTGGTAGTAGTGATGTGAGGGAAAAGGATTTGGTAGGCCCTATAGGACACAACTAATGGCAATGGATAAAAGTTTGGAAGACAGATTTAGGCTCTGTATGAGGAAAAATTTCCTAATTATCTAAATTATCTAAGAATAAAAGTGGAAGAGATTACCTTAAAAGATAATGTTGTCTTCATTCAAATGACCACTATTAGATATGGAAAACAATGACTTCTGTTTACATGTGTCTGAAGTCCCTTTTAATTCAGAGATTATATAATTAGAAACAATCTCAATTAATTAGTAAGTACTTAGAGTACTAAACCAGGTATGTTTTTGTATCATTTTTTACCAAATTAGAAATTACAACAAGGTCTCAGTGAGTATGAATAATGAATCCCCAAAGTGGTTGTATGTATTCACATGTATTCATACACTATTCAAAGCTATAACTATGTAAAATATGGTTATTTATTCCAGTTCAATGGAAATAGCCAGTTTGGATTTGAATTTGCAATCATTTCAGTGGATTCATTATGGACAGTAGTGGTACCTAGCTGTACTTGTGAATTAGACCTGAAAGTGGAGTTGGTTTCAGATTTGATCTAGTTTGCAAAGTTCACTTCAGGAGAAGTAGTAAATATATCATTTAATTTCTTATCCCTTTGAAATATGATTTTAATTCCTATGCGACTGAAACAGCTATCCTAATCGTGGATGACCTCTACAAAATATATGTGGCTTCTGTGACATTGAAGCTACCTTGGTTTTCCTACTTCTTATTACCTACTTATTTCTTCTGTCATACCCGTTTCTTCCTGCTGCCAGATATAGACAGGGCCATGACTAGGATGACTAAGCTGTTATTCCAGAATATTGAGTTTAGGGGATACAGAGGACTTGCAGTTCTTTGGGGAATTAAGGTGAGTTCCTATCTTGTTCATTCCCACTTTGCTGTGGTTCTCCAACAGCAGCCTTGTGTCAGTGCCCTGCGATTTCTTCCTTTCGAGATTGTAAGGGACGTAGAAGACCCTTACCCAAAATGACTACTCAGAGATCAAAAAAGTTGTTTATTAAAAACCTCTGGAGCATGAACCGCCCCATCAAGAGATAAGAAAGAGAAAGTTCGCGGTTGGAGGGCTAGAGAAGTAGTAAAGATACATAGTTTTTATACAAGAGATTACATCACAAATAAGAGTATTAAGAAAGAGAGGGGGGCAGGCATCTAATTGGTTGTTGCTATTGGGAGAGATTGGAATGGAAGGTTTCTGTTTCCCTGAAATCTCCTGATTTCTAGGAAACAGAAAATCAGGCCTTCAGGCTTAATCTAGCAGCTAGTGGTCCAGCTAATAGACTAAATATCGATAAATGTCAAATATTGATAAATGTCATCAGCTCAAGTTAAGTAAATATGTTTCTAGCTGGCCAAGGCTCAAGTAAATATGAGCCTGCACATATTATACAGGTCATAGGGGAAACACAAAAATAATGAAAATTAAAATACAGAAAAAGAATTCATACATTCCTGTCAGTTCTTCACCTTATCTTTCTCTATTCCACACAAGACTTATCTCTTCCTCTTGTGCAACCAAGAGCACCTTTCTTTACTATGTGACTGACCCAACTCCTTTTCTAGTTGTAACTTTCCTTTATGATTTTTATTCCATTTCACACAACACAAGTCTCATTGTTAATATGTTATATTCTGCCTAAATCCATAATTGTCTTTTCATTGCATTTTTGGGGGTGGTTGGGGCTGTGGGGAGACCCAGGCTCCCTATCTCACCTAAGTCAGAAATGCAGCAGCCATTCACTACACCAAAGAAAGTCAAGCCTCCCTCCTTTTACCTCCTTTTCAATTTTTTCCCCCTTCCACCTCCAACCCCATTCCTCTACAGGCTCTTCTCTTCCTGAAAAATCACAGGGGTCTCCTTCCTTGGCTTCAGTTTTACCCAGGCACATCACATACTTCCCTCAATACCCTTGTTTCTCCTCTTCCCCTTTTATGTAATCACCTGTTTTGTATTAGCATTTCACAAAAACCATTGATTCACCTATGGGTAGGATGTCATCAACATCTGTCCATCATGCTCCTATATTGTCTCTATACTGCTACCTCCACCTATTTTCCACCTTCATCCCATCTCCTTGTGTATATTTAGAAAGAATTCCTTTATACCATAGTATCTCTGGTGTCCTTCTGTTGCTATTTAAGGCCTTGGTCCCTGCATTTCTATTGTCTGGGTGTTCAAGAAGCACATAATCTCTTCAAGTCTATTTTTCTTTTCTAAGAGTTTTAAATGCTTCTTTATTACTGATGGTTCTTCTCACCCCCTGCTGCCCCCCCCCAATACTTAAGCTCAGCAAGGTGGGTCACCTTGAGCTCCTTTGCTCTTCAAAAAATAATAAATTTCCATTCTCTCCTGCTTGCTTTCGTGGGTGAAGAATAATTTTAAGTTATTTGATTTTTTTTCTTTTTATTTAAATGTCTTTCTCATGATCTCTTTCTGAACTTGTTTCTGAATTTAATTCAAACATGATGTGTAGTGAAGATTGTAATCTTGGGTTTTTCTCTGGAGATGATGGATGAAATCTTCCATTTGATGTTTCATTTTCACTTTTCAATTTCTCTTGCATTATTTCCTCCATTTTGTTATGCTGTTTTTTTTTTTTTTTTTTTAAATCTTGTACCTATGATTCTTAGGTTATCTATGTGCATCCACATCTTTTGAGATCAGTATGTTTTCATGCAGAGCGAACATATTTTCTTTTTTTTTTTTAATTATAGCTTTTTATTGACAAAACATGTGCATGGGTAATTTTTCAATACTGACCTTTGCAAACACTTCTATTCAAACTTTTCCCCTCCTTGCCTCCACCCCCTCCCCTAGATGGCAGGCAGTCTCATACATGTTAAAGATGTTAAAGTACAGAACATATTTTCTTTTAATGTTAATTGTTTTTTGTTTCTTTTTTATTTCTATGTATTTGTGTTCTCGATCTATTGTTCTCTCTTATTTCAGGCTATCACCAATTTAAGTTTTTTGTTCTGTTCAGTTTTACCCAGGCACATCACATACTTCCCTCAATGTTATTTTTTTGCCATTAACAGGCCATAATTTCTATTCTTATAATTCTAATTTTTCTTTTAAACCGCTCAAGAACAGCATGTGGTTCCATATTCTTTTCAAATTCCACAGTGACCTTTACTTCCTTAAATTTTACATCATTTCCTTAAGTTGTGGAAGCTCAAACTCTTTTACTAGATCTGAAGTTTATATCTCCTTCTGATACTAATGTTTTCCCTGCCATTGATTTATCTGCTTATGTTCAAAGTCTTTGAAAGTTCATCCTAAGAATTTTGGTAATTTCAATCTTTTCCTTCCTTTTATTTTCAATTTTGATTACTTTCTTTCTGATGGTGGTTTCTTTGGGAATTGGATCTTAGAACATGTCAACTTCTGTCTATACCAGGCAATGAATAGGTTACTAGGTTCCACATTTTGGGGAATAGTGCTGGCCCCAGCAGGATGCTGAACTTTTTCCTTTAAGATTAGAAGAGAGCTAAATATTCACTCCCATTGCCACCCCACTTAATGTCCTGTCCCACTCCCTCTGTTCCTCAGTTTTCTAGACTAGCTCTGACAGTTCATAGAGCTGCCATATTGGTACATATTGGGTTGATTTCTGTAGTTTGATTCTCTGAGGCTCTAGGGGTAGGGGATAAAGTAAGAAGTGGAGTTGAACTCAGTTTCAAAGTTTGACATGTGTTCTGCTCCTTTTTCTCTGTTCTGCTGCTCTCCTACAGAGATCTTTTGCTACACTGAATGTTACTGCTGAGGTGCTATCAGACCAGCAATCTGCAGACTGAAGCCCAGATCACTATGACACTGGAAAGAAGGCAGGGAGAGGGAGAAAATCAGAGTGTGAAAATTAAGTTTTGTTTTAAGCTTATGTATTAGGTCCTTGTGTTCGCTAGTGCAGCTTCCCTAGCATTCATATGGACAGTGGGGAAGTGAGTCCTGAGTGAACTTGAACTCAGGTATCAATTATCAATTCTCATTCATATTCTCTCTTTCTCTCCCCACCCTTCTTACTTTCTCCCTTCCTATCTCCCTCCCTTCCTATTTCCCTTCCTCCCTTTCTTCCTTCCCTTTTTAGGTAGTTGGAGTTGCTTTATCTTTGGTACATAATTTCTGTTTTGGAGAGATTTAAGACATCAAGAGAATCAGAAAAATGTGTAATCCTCCATCTTGTATATAACTCAGAAATCCCCACTGGGCCTTCTCATTAAGTTCTGTGATTACTCAAAATACAACAGCTTTGACACCCACAAAGTCAATGAAAAACACATTGTCCAATTATGATTTGCAGCTGGAGAGGCAACTTAGTTTGTTACTCCATGGCATGTATCTCTTGTATAGGTACTATAGAGGAACAATGGATGAAAGTCTTGACTTTAATAGGATGAGGTTATTCTACATACCACTGTTAAATTAATATTTCAGAAACACTCCTTTCATCATAAACTATAACTTATACATTTAACTATAAGATCATCTCCAAATTTCTTAATTGGGAATCAAGATTCCACACAATTTGGCCCTGCTTTGCTTAGTCATTTTCCAAGGCAGTGGCTGTCTCTGTCATGTATTTTTGTAGCCCTTGCACAGTGCCTTGCAAAAGTGCATGGAGGGTGAGGTGCTCAAGAAATATTTCATTAAAAGACGAATGAATAAATTTTTGTCCCCATTTATCCTCTACTACTTCTCAGCATAAATCTTCTGCTCCAGAAAATATTCTATGCCTCTATATGGTGATTTGAATATGCAACATGCAACTAGGCTCTTATATAATTATATTTTAAAACCTCATTAGATCAGTGATTTCATCTTTGTAATCATTTCCTTCACTATGCAGATTATAATGTATTCACTCTTTGTTCTATGTGATTCTCATCCATAACTTCACGAAAATTAAAAGTTCAGTTCAATTCAGCAGGTGTTTATTAAGCAGCTACTATATTCTAGGCAGTAAACATTTAGGATCATCAAATTTTCAAATGAATCTGTGCTTCCCAAGGCAACGATACACATCATTACTCATCAGTGCTTGCCTAATTTGTGGATCTTTTATCCTTGTTTAAATTTATCATAGGAGTCCATTCAATGTGCTGGAGGCTTTACTTTCTCCTAACATTGAGAGAGTATGGGGAGAGTAGTCTGGCTGTTCATTGGTCAGCCTTCTTCCTTGCCATATAACCAGCAGCTGGTGGCACATAGATAACATGTTGGCCCTGGAATCAGCAAGACCAGAGTTCAAAGCTGGTCTCACACACTTATTAGCTTTGTGACTTTGATCTTTATTAACTTCAGCTTCCTAAGCTATAAAGTGGGGATATTAACAGCCGTCCTCACAGGGTGTTGTGAAGGTCAAATAAGTAAAGATTTGTAAAGCATTTAGCACAGTGCTTGTCACATAGTAGGTGCACTCTCTCTCTCTCTCTCTCTCTCTCTCTCTCTCTCTCTCTCTCTCTCTCTCTCTATATATATATATATATATATATATATGTTTCCCAACCCCTGCCCTTTTCCCACTAAACAGTTCTTCACCTCCTTTACTCCTGTCTTCACTGGTTTAATTTTACAATTTATACATACCCATCATTTACCTTCCATTGCTCTCCATGTGTTATTCATTCTTAATTCCTTGGAAAAGTTGTATTTCATGTTTTGTTCTTATATAGAAATACTAATAGAAGTTTCATATTAAAAAGATGAATCTTTGCTTTCACTGGAAGTCCAGTGTTATTTATTCAGTTTTTCAATTTCCCCAAATCTACTCTGGACTCAATTTATCTATTTTTGTCTATCTAAATACATATTAGGCAATGAACATTTTATTACTAAAAATTAGGAATATAGGGTATTTAGGTGATGCAGTAGACAGAGCATTGGGCCTGCAATCAGGAAGACTCATCTTCCTGAATTTCAGGCTGTTCTTAGATATTTACTGGCTGTGTACTGGGCAAGTCATTTACCCTTATTTGCCTCAGTTTCCTCTTCTGTAAAATGAGCTGGAGAAGGAAATGGCAAACTACTCCAGTATCTTTGCCAAGAAAACTCCAAATGAGTCAAGAAAGAGTTGGATTTGATTGAACAATAATGGAAATATAAAAGGCAAAAAACTCCCTATCCTCAAGGAACTTAATAGTTTATTGTGTATGTGATTAAAATGGGGGGGAGGTAACAAAAAGTAAATCTTTATAAAATAAATACAAAATCTTTTTCAGGAGTTCTAGCAACTGGGAAACTAGGGAGGTTCTCTTGTAGCAGATGGAACTTGAGTTAAGCCTTGAAGGGAGATAGGGGCTCCATGAGGCAGAGATAAGGAAGGAGAACATTCCAGTCATGAAGGTTGTCCAAAGACATAATGGTGGGAGATAAAATTTCCTGTAGACCTCTAGATAAAGGAGAACTTGGATCTGCTCAAGTAGCCACAGAAAATCTATGAATGCCTTGGCAAATTAAATGTGTTCAGAGATCCTTCCTAATGCCAGCCACAGAAAAATCCCAGAGTTATTTTTGCCACCTCCCTACATACCACATAAAATTAGAATAGCCACTTCACCTGCCCCCTCATTATTTCCCATGATAAATGTATTGTCATCAGCCTGAGTCAGAAGAATGGGAATAGAATCAGAACCATTGTTCTGGGAGTAGGGGGATTGGTTTTTTTTTGGTTCACTTTCCTGCCTTTAAATTCTACCTAACAATAAAAGGGATAATTATAGATCATCTGTTTCTTCTGAATGGCTCTGCTAGGAAATTTAATCTCTATATGTGAATTACTTACATCGACATACTTAAATGAAAAGTATGCAAAATTTGGACAATGTTTTTTTGAAATCTCCTGGATGTGGACAAATAGAAACTTAGAGCCACTTGGAGTCTTTCATAATCTGAAAAAGTGAATTCAGATGGGGTGTGTGTGAGTGTTGGTGGTGGAGGTAAATTGCTGTCTGTGCCTCCAACCAATGCTTAATCGAGCATTCTTTGAGTGAGCATGGTCAAAGTCATTAAATCATTTAGAGCAAGTCCACCACATTATCTAAATATTATTTTCCTATCATTTAGTCATTCCCAATTCTGTGGGACAATAACTTTTGACCACTAGGTGGCATCAGGTTTCAAGATTTTAGCTGGTATAGAGGCCCTATTTGTTTCAAGGGTAGGTACTTTTAGGATTTGACATTTGGGGTGGGTTGTCCTGTTTTACTTGACATCATTATTTGTTTTAACTATTCCTTTATTCCAGAATTTGAAGAACTGGAGCCAAAATATTCAACGGTATTGATTATAACTGTTGTCATGATGGGGTTCACATTTAATTATAAAACTAGTAATGGAGCTTTTTGATGGTCATATTTTAATGAGGAGAAATCTGTTTCAGGTCACCTAAACAAAGAAAGAATTGGAGTTACACATAGAGATCTCTCATAAATAGCATTTCCAACCTGGCATAATAGACTGCTGGACTTATAATCCGCATTCTCTCTCTCTTTTTTTTTTTTTTTAATTATAGCTTTTTATTTACAAGTTATATGCATGGGTAATTTTTCAGCATTGACAATTGCAAAACCTTTTGTTCCAATTTTCCCCTCCTTCCCCCTCCCCTCCCCCAGATGGCAGGTAGACCAATACATGTTAAATATATTAAAGTATAAGTTAAATACAATATATGTATACATGTTCAAACAGTTATATAATTCGAATTCTTGAGTTGCGGTGCTGGCTCTGCCATTTCCTGTTGGCTCCTAAGGGCTGTCCAGGGAGAACGAGCACGTCTGGTGTGAGGGCTTATCAAGCCCTTTTCAGCGTCACACCTCTGCCTTTGGGGTCCACCTGTCACCCATATCTCTACCTTTCCCCTGTGGCCTAACAAAGTTCAGTGACCACATCCCAGGTTGAGGTAACCAACAGGCATTGAATTTGGGATGTCTGCCTAAGCATGTAAAGACCCTCCCCCTGAGGAATGGGTAGATGAGAACAATTTGTTCTAAGAGACGTGAAGGCAGCTGCAGCAGGTGCTGTGGAGTGCTTAGAGCTTGACCAGTCTTCACACCACGGTTCACTTGTATCCCAGGCCACTGCCCGTTAAGCTGACTTTTTTCCTGCCACTGGACTTTGGGCAACTCTGCCTCATTTAAATCCAGTTTATGAGCAAGTCAAGATTTGACCTGTGATATCACTGATCTTTGGAAATGAAGGATGAACAACAATCCAATGAGTTTGAGAAAATCATTTCATTTCCTAGGTCTCAGTTTATAGGATCGCAGGATTTAGAACTCAAAGGCATCAGAAGATCATAGATTTAGAACTGAAAGGATCTTAGAGTTCTTCTAGTCCAATTTTTTCAATTTTGGATAAGGGAAAAAAAAGATCCAGAAAACTTAGATGACTTCCTCAAAGTCGCACAAATTATCAATGCTAAAGACAAGAAATGAATTCAGATCCTCCCAATTCCATGATAATGTTCTTTATGATTGAGAAAAATAGAAGCATTGAGAAATGGAAGCCACAGAGATATTAATCAGGAGAATTCAAACTAGATACTCTTATTCCAAGTCTAGAGGGTTTCCTCATATTACAGTACCTCATTTGAAGTTTTAAAAAATATCTACACGCAGATTTTAAATGTTTTATCATCTATAAAAGGATGTAGATAGATTGAATGACCTCCAAGATTCCTTCCTGCTTTGCTGTTTTATCATTATGTGATTCTCAACTTTACTTCCCAAGATAGGACTTGAATCTGTTCCAGAAAAGGAATGACAAAAAATAACCTCCAACAAGTCCAGATGCTGAATTTTAAGGAAAGTGTTTTTTGTGACCTGGGATTTTCCCTTGTGTCTGGCTTGGGAACAACCTGTAAGTTGGACGGCAATAAACTTTGCACTCATTTCTCTCCAAAAGGTATCGACTCTATGACAATGTGTCTCAATGAGAATTTAGAATAAGCCGTGATGGCTTCTGGGAGGCTACAGGGACAAGTGCTGAAAGATTCTGAACAGCTGGTGAAGGGGAGGCTCTTGAGATGACACACAGGGGATTTAACAGGTTTTATTTCGACTTTTGCTTTTCATATATCTAGGACTAGAGGCAGGTTCCCAGGATGAAGAAATTTGAGAAGCCCTTCCAAGTAAGGGAGAGGGAGAGAGATAATAAAATTGCATCATCTTCTTTAAACTTTGTAGTTGTGGCTGTCTCTATATTATATATAAATTATTATTATTAATCATTAATATAGATTATATTTATATAACTTTATATTTAATTCAAACTATTTCATTTGATCTTCACAAAACACTTGTGAGATGGGCATATCTCCATTTTATAGATGAGATGATTGAGGCATTTGTCCAAATGATAAAGCCAAAATTCAAATCCAGGTGTTCTTTCTATTCTACTACAGCAGGTAGCTTTAAGGGAAGAGTATTTCAGTTGAGTGGTACCTGAAATTTGTATGTCTCCTCAATTAGAATGTAATAGAGAACAGGGATTATGTTTTTGCCTTTCTTTGCATCTCCAGTACCTAGCACAGTGCCTGGCACATAATAGGTTTATTGATAGATAAATTGGTATTTACAGACTGAGTAGTCTATCAAGGGCTTCATTTCTTGTGTGAAAGATAATGATTTTGTCTAGCATACTGGAAAGGTAAATGAAGATGGAGTCAGAGTGTCTCAGTTCTAATCCTGACTGAAAAGCTCTCTTTATTTTGTGGGTAAGTTACATGTTCAAAGTTTCAGCATTGAAAGTGATCTCAGATTCTTTCAGTCTAAAGTCAGTCCAACCTGCCCCTGAACAGAGACCTTTTGCTCTCTATGATATCACTGAGGAGTGGTCTTCTCTCCCTAGGAAAACTGTTCCACTTCTGGGTAGCCTTATTTAGGATATATTTCTTTAAGTCAGGACTAATTTTTTCCTTTTTTGGCGGGGGGGGGGGGGGGGGAATAACATTCACCTCTTGTTCTTAGTTCTGCTCCCAAAGGCAAAATTTTTTTTTTATTTGTATTTTTTAAATTAAAGCTTTTTATTTACAAAATATATGCATGGGTAATTTTTCAACATAGACCCTTGCAAAATCTTGTGTTCCAAATTTTCCCCTCCTTTCCCCCACCTTCTCCCCTAAATGGCAGATAATCTAGTACATGTTAAAATATATGTTAACTCCAATATATGTATATATATTTATACAGTTATCTTGCTGCACAAGAAAAATCATATCAAGAAGAAAATAAAACTGAGAAAACAAAATGCAAGCAAACAACAACAAAAGAGTGAAAATGCTATATTGTGGCCCACATTCAGTTCCTACTGTCCTCTGAGTATAGATGGTTCTCTTCATCATAAGATTATTGGAACTGATCTGAATCATATCATTGTTGGAAAGAGACACATCCATTAGAACTGATCTTCATATAATCCAATATCTTTGCCAAGGAAACTCCATGGCCAACATGAAGAGTCACACAAGACTCAATAGCAATCACACCACTAGCTCATGTTTAACTGACAGGTAGATCTTTGTCAAAGGAGGTGGTTAGCAATGCTTCATCAAAATTTCCTTAGAATTGTGTTTGGTCTTATGGGATTTTATTCTTATCAACCTAAAGTTTACTCCATCTCTGGCCAGAAGTCAGTAACTGCTATCTTTTAAGTTATGATTCCTAAATACAAATTCCATTCAGGTGCCATCTTGTTAACCAGTTGTTTGTTTTTGATCTCTGTCTTCTTCTTCTGAAGCCCTTGATTTCTGAGGTCTTTAGTTCCTTGCTCAACATTTCATTGTCTATAACTATAAATTAGAGATCATTTTAGCTGGTATTACTTGTACTCACATGAATCAACAGAAATAGATAGTAGTCATCAAATATGAGAAATTCTGGGATGTTTCCAGTCAAGTCCTTGGAAGATAGATGACCTCTCTAACTATATGCTTAAGCCAACAAACAGTTGCTCTCAGCAGGTAATCACCAACCTCCCACTCTTGTTCCACTGGTTGGATAATTTCTCTCCCAAAAGCACCTGTGAATTCACATCAGTATGTCCTAAGAGGGCTCAGTTGTTGCTCTTAAAGTTGTTTTAGTCAGACTCTTATGACCCTATTTGGGATTTTCTTCGCAGATACTGGAATGGTTTGCCCTTTCCTTCTCCTGCTCATTTTACTGAAGAGAAAACTAAGATAAACAAGGTTAAGTGACCTGCCCAGGATCACATAGCTAGTAGGTGACTGAAACCAGATTGAACTTGAGAAGATGAGTCTCTACTGCATTAGATAGCTGTCCCCTCCTTTTAGGAAGAGCTTCATATCTATGTGTTAGCTCAAAGTATTCTACCTTCTTTCTGCTTCTGTGTGATAGTCTTCTCTATTTCATGGCAGTTAGATAATATAATGAGAAAGAGTTGAGTTCAGATCTAACTTCAGACTATTGCTATGTGACTATGCAAATCCCTCAACCTTTCTCATCCTCAATAGCAAAATGAGGATAATAGTAGCACCTTGAGATAACATATATAATGTTTTGCAAACCTTAAAATTATTATGTAAATGCTATTATTATAATTATCATTATCCTAGTCTGAATTCTGAATTGAAGGTCAGAAATCGGAATGGTCAGAATTCCTTTCTGCTTCCTTAGATCACTTTTAATTATTTTTACCAATGTTTAATGGAATTTAATCTACTAAACCTTTATTAAGCCTACTTTGTGCCAGGTATTGTGCTAAGTGCCAAGAATACAATAAATAAAAAGAAATACAGTCCTTGCCCTCAAGGAGCTTACAAGCTAATGGGGGTGGGGAGACAACACATAAAAGAAGTCAGAAAAGTAGTGTGTGTGGGGAGGGTCAGTTACCAGGTGGTATGCAGCTGGGGGCATTTTATTCTACGGAGTTGAAAAGCAAAGTATGATGGGCTCCGATTCTAGTTTTTGCCTTTATAAAGAAAAGCATTGGGAAGAGTGTGGTACTACTCTCTCCAGCCCTCTCATTGTAGGAGGCTTGACTTAGCAACAGGGTCCTGAGATTGGAAGTAAAGAGTTTAATCTACAAGGGACATCTTTTTCTGTGGAGTTGAAAAAAAAAAACTCCACAACAGATTAGGCAGTAGATATAGAGTGGAACATTTGTTAACCTCTTTCCCTCTGATTCCCTTATATATAAAATGGGAATAATATTACTTATAATAAAGGGCAGTTAAATATCACAATAGATAGTGCCATGGCTGGAGTCAGGAAGACTCATCTTCCTGAATTCAAATCTAGTCTCAGACACTTACTCCTGTGTGACTGCACAAATCACTTTACCCTGTTTACCTCAGTTTCCTCATCTGTAAAATGATCTGGAGGAGGAAATGGCAAACCACTCCAGCATCTTTGCCAAGAAAACCCCAGATGGGATCATGAAAAGTCAAAAATGACTGAAATTTACTCAACAAAAAATACAAGAAACAATAATTTAGAGTTAGGATGATCTGGGTTCTAGTACTACTCTACCTAGTACTACTTAGTCTTCAGTGCCCCAGTAGCTACTCTCTGAGATTATGCATTTCTAAGCAGGTGTTTATCTTCATTGGTAGAAAAAATTCTTCACTGGGCTCTCTGATTGATAAAATTACAGACCTGATTTAAAAAAAATGCACTGCTAGTCTCACACAGTGAAGTGTGTGTGACTTTGTAAATGATACTGCTTAAATGTAAGCTATTACTATTATGAAGACTAAACCTGAGTTTAAGTTGGATTTCTATATCCTGAATAACACAGAACACAGACATTTTATACAACTCTGCAATAAAATTTAAAAAAAAGAAGGAAAAGTTTTGGCATCTTGAGTGTCTCTGGATTTCATGAAATGACCTTTATTTTATATTCAAGTTCTCATGCAGAGCTTCTTTAAATGGATGGAAAGGATGGAAAATCTGGAAAACTGACTGTTGTGAGCCACAGATATTATAATGCTTTCATTGTTTCCAAAAAGCAAAAACATCCCAGAACAAAAATTAACCTTACAGGCAGTGAATTGTGTCAGGCTGGTACCCTTGTAGCCTTCTCTGCCAAAACTGAGATGTCTGGAGCTGTGGGTGTGGAGGATGGTAGAAGGCCAGGAGGAGGGAAAGGGAGGCGGTTTCAATTATTAAAGAATTATGTAGTTACATTCCTGACCTCCCTCTTCCAGGAACTGAGATTTATTCATTAATTGCTGCTAGGAAGATGTATCTGGAGAGATCAGAGTCAGGGGTCCTTAATTCCAGGACTGTCTACAATTGGGTGATAGAATTTTATGTAAATTTCTTTGTTTCCTAATCCCTCCATCTGTCTGATATGGGGAGTGATATTCTTTCCAAGATAAGGTTGAAATGCAGTGAGATTCATAGATGGAAGTTTCCAGATATTACATACTAGTTTATTATTTTACTGGATTTGTAACTTTTATTCCTCTAGCAATATATGGTTTATAAAAAAACTTTTTGCATAACATCCTTCTCATGAAATATGTAATTAACCCATTTTATAGATGAGGAAATTGAGGCTTTCAGAGCTTAAGCAACTGGGCCCTGGTAGCAGAATTAATAATTGTTAGAACCAGGATTCAAGTCCAAATGTCTTGAATCTAGTCTATTTCTACTATACCAGGGAAACATTTTCTTTGCTTTTTTATAGTTTGAAATTTTATTTTTTCAATTAATAAGCATTTATTTTCTCTTTCTTTCATCCCCCAAAAGGAAAAAAAGAGAACTCTTATAATAAATATGCATAGTCAAATACAACAAAATTCCACATTGATCATGTCTACAGATGTATCTTGGGTACCACAATCCAATTAAAAAAATTATTAAATGCCTTCTATGTATAGACATTGTCCTAGTCTCGAGTAATTTTTCTGTCATATTTGATTCTTTGTGATTACTTTTTTGGGAAATTTCTTGGCAAAAATACTGCAATTGTCTTTTTTTTCCTCCAGCTCATTTTACAGAAGAGGAAAGTGACCTGATCAGGTCACATAGCTAATAGATGTCTCAGGCCAAATTCAAAATCAGGAATGTGAGTCTTCATGACTTCAGGCTCCATATTTTGTCCATTGGACCACTTAGATGCCTTTTTGGGAAAAAAAAGAAAGGGAAAGAAAGGAAGGAAGGAAGGAAAGAGAAAGAAAGAAAGGAATGGAGGAAGGAAGGAAGGAAAGAAGGAAGGAAGGAAGGAAGGAAGGAAGGAAGGAAGGAAGGAAGGAAGAAAAGAAGGAAAGAAGGAAAGAAGAAAAGAGGAAGGAAGTTCCTTTTTTCAAGGAACTTATATTCCACTAGCTGAAGTCAAATCTAGTCTGGTCAACAAGCCTTTCACTAAATAATTATTATGTGACAGGCATTATATGAAGCAAATGATGATAAAAAGAATGGCAAAAAGTTTATAGTTTAGTGGGAGAGACAGCAATAAGTATATATACATACATACAAGATGTTACCAATGTGATGGAACTGGTCTCTTAACCTAACCAGTTAGGTTAGATCTGGTGGATCTAACCAGATCTAACTGGTGGATGGCCAGAGCTGAACAGAGCAGGCTTGAGACAAGAGTCAGGAATCAAGCAAAAGTTTAATTTAAAATGAGGGAAATGGTTTCTAAGTAAGAATGCATGTGCCAGAATGTTGCCCTTAGTGGGGGCAACCTAAGCAGTGTGGGGAGATCTCAATACTTATACCAATGGCTATGCTGTGAGCTGTAGCCTTGACAGTGAGGGATAACAGCAACAATGAGACAAGTTTGATTCATAGCAGGGCTTCATGACCAAAACATGGATAGAGCAGGTGCTTGTCTGAGCTCGGAGAACACCTGGTGCTGGTTAAAGCAATATTAATCATTGTATAAAACAATTCTGGAATTTTGCTGCAGCTGAGATTATCCACAGGGTGAATGCAAAGGATTGTTGTTAGACCAAGCTCAGGGCACAGCTTTCTTATTGGGCATTAGCTCTAGAAAATAGGGTATCTCCCATTATCTTGACATTTCTCCCTTTTGGCCAAAGGGAAAGGATATAAAAGAATTACTACCCTTCTGGCCAATAAAGGAGAGGCAAGTAAGAAGCCAAGATGCCACATGGGGCTAATTTGGCTAGAACAAGATTAGTTCTTTGAGGGGAACTATTAATTGGCAAAACTTCCAATAGGGAAAAAGAGCATAGGTTTTGTCTAGCTATTGTTTGCTTGCAAGCAGATATGTGTGTGTATGAGTTGGGTAAGAATGTAGAGAGAGAGAAGATGCCAATACATAGTTAAATCAGGGCTTTGGTAGCTGGGCACATAATTAAAAGGAAGAGGGAAAAGACAAAAAACAAAAACAAAAACAAACTAGGACAGATTCTTGTCTGGAATCTTGGAATAGCTGTCTCAATGTGATGTTGGCCGTTTCTGGATCTGTAATAGATGAGTTTTGAGGTTTCTGGAGGGTACTTCCATTCTCTCAGGATCAAGGGCTTTCTTCAGATGATTGAGGAGTCCATACTCACAAGTTTGTCAGCTATGGTAGCAGACAGAAGGACCTGGTAGGGGCTCTTAGAGAAAACTCCTTGCATCAGTCTTTGAATCTAAGTTTTTGGTCAGCATAACATAGATTCTTAGTTAAAAGATTCTAAGTAATACATAGAAATGATCCAGTTTCCCCAGTCACACAAAGCTAGGTTCAAATAAACCAATAAAGTTTTTCATAAATGATAATGAATTTATGATTACATATTTACATTAAGTCAAGTTCAGATCAAACTATTTTCACAATGGACTAGTTCTGAGAGATTCACATGTTACCAAGGCAACCAAGAAAACAAACATAAACTATGAAAAAATTATCTTTAATATTAACTAATATCAAGTCTCCTTATATCCTAGTAACCCATTCTCAATATCCATTTAAATAGCACATTTAATGATAACTACATGTCTCATATAGTTATCTGGTCCCTAGATAACTTTTCTTGAATAATGGGCTTGAATATATTCTTAGGATAGTTCTAAAGGAGGCTCTTCTTCTTTGGTTCCAAATCTAGAGATTTTTATGTAATTCTGATTCAATATAATTTAGTACAATCATTTAATTTTGGTTTTTCAATTGTGAAACTGCATTTGCTATTTCTATACTTCTCTAAATCAGTACCTGTTATGTTTATAGAATCTTTTAAAAATTTATGAGAAAGCAATTGTAAAATGAACTCTTCTGATTTTCAAAATGATATGACAGACACTTTAAAATAATTTCACACTCTTTATCATTCAATATCATTTATGCATAAAATCTTAATCCAGTTTTGAAAACTTATGACTAAAACATACTCAAACCTTGAATTTCCATGACAGAAAAATTTTGAAGCCAATCACATACATATAGGTCTTAGAGAAAACAGTATCCTATTGCTTTCTCAAAATTGTCTGTTTCATTTATTTAGAAAACATTTTATTACATCTTTGTCTAATTACTTTGTTTCATCATTTCTTCCTTAGGAGGATATCATATAATTTGACCAAATATAGGTTAAAATTGTAAAATTTCATACTTGCATCCTATTATAGTAACTCAGAGAGTTCCAGTATTAACCTATTACTTAATAGATTTAGTATTATACTTGCAAAACTTCTTGATTATAGAAATTTATTATAAAAGGAAAAAAGGAACATAGTTATAACAATGCCATATATCATAACAGGGAAGAAAACTTCTTTAGTTCTTTGTTTTGATTCTAAGAATGAGTCATATCTGACAACCAATCATGTAGTCACAGGGTATCAAAAGGAAAACTCAGGATTAACCAGAAATTATTTTTTCAAAATGGGAAAACAGAATTAGGAGGATCCTTCCTAGACAATGGCTAGGTCATCCTCAAAACTTCTCCCAGGCACAGACATCCCTGACTATAGTATATGCCATTTTCTACTATTGGCTTAATGACAATTCAGACAACTATGCCTGTAATCAAAGTTCAAAACAATAGTAAATTATAGTTCCAGGAATTGCTACTTCAAATAGTAAAATTTCACCAATCACAACTTAGGTCTTGAGTATCTTTCCTGATGTTTCATTAACAGTTAACATTTCATTTATTTTTATAAATTAAAACCACCTATATTCTGGGGCTTTAGATATACAATAAATACCTCATAATTGACTCATCACTAATATGTTGAAGCTACATCTTTAAACTGCCCTATATTCTTTCATAATTATCAAGATTTTCAAATCAAAATTTGCTATGAAAATAAACTTAATATTACCATTGTCATGTTTTATAATGAAATATACCTCATTAAATATTTAACAATTTTCAATTATCTATTTTTATCACATCTTTTTAAAAGCACAATTCATAGTATAATGGCATATAGATTAAAAAGTTTTGCCTAACAGCATTTCTGTTAGAATGGTCTCTCAAATTTCACAATATAAGAGAATTTAGAAATACAATAATACAATAAACTTCAGATGATATCAATTGCATCTCTAAATTGTCACATATACTATAATTGAACTTATTACCTTTGCTATTCTTAACCCATTTTAAAGTTATTGGCTGTGGGCTCTGTTAAAATTACAGTCTATTAAAGAAATAATAATAATATCACAGTTAGCATATGCTAGTAACTGTGTTAAGCTGTAGCCTTGACAATGAGGAGTAACAGCAACAATGTGACAAGTTTGATTTACAATAGGGTTTCGTGACCAGAACAGGAATACAGCAAGTTTTTGAACACCTGGTGCTGGTCAAAGTAATACAATCATTATATGAAACAATTCTGGGATTTTGCTGTGGCTGAGATCATTTGGAGGACAAGTGCAAAGAATTGCTATTATGTCCAACTCAGAGCAGTTTGCTTGCTGAGTTTTAGCTCTGGAAAATGGTGTGTCTTTTAATAGCTTGACAATATATGGATAATATAAAGAATCAATATAATCAATATCTTGACAATGTAAAGAGAATCTAGAGTTTATGGAATGAAGGGGTGAAAGGGGAGTGACCTGTCAGACTTGCACTTTAGGAATTCTGTCAAATGTGGAAGTGGAAGTGGAATATATCTGGAAGTGGAAGATGAATTAGGGTAGGGGAGACTCAAAGCAGAAAGACCAATGAGAAGGCTCCTGCAACAACCCAGGCATAAAGCTATGAAAATCTGTATCAGGATGGTGGCTGTGTCGGAGAATGGAAATTATAAGAAATATTATGAAGGTTAGAAACAACAAGATTTGACAACTGATTGGATATGGTGATGGGGAGGTTGTGGAGAGAATAAAGAGTTTCCAGCCTTGATGACTGGGACATTATGGTACCCTGGTCAATAATAAAGAAATCAGGACGAGGGGATGGGTTGGATGGAATACTGGGAAGGGGGAGAAAAGATAATTAATTCAATTTTAGATATACTGAATTTAAGACATCTATGGGAATCCAGCTTAAGATGTCCAATAAATAATTGGAGATGAAAGTCTGACTATTTGGAGACAGGTTATGCCTGGATAAATAGGTCTGAAATCATCTGCACAGAAATGATAGTTAAATGCAGGGTTGCTTATGAGATCAACACGCAAGATAATTTGGAGGAAGAAGACTTAGGGTAGAGCCTTGGGGGAAGATGCACAGTTAGTGAACATGTTGTAGACAAAGATACAGCAAAGGAGACTGAGCAAGAGTCATACAGTTATAAGGAGAGCCAGAAGTGATCAATGTCATGAAAACTTAGAAAAGAGAGTATCAAGAAGAGGGTGATCAATAGTGACAAAGGCTTTAAAGAGATCAAGAAGGATGAAGACCATTCAATTTATTAGTAAAGAGATCATCGATAACTTTGGAGAGAGTGGTTTCTGTTAATTGAGGAGGTTTAAAACCAGACTACAAAGAGTTAATGAGAAAGTGAGAAAAAAAAAAGAATAGCCATTGATTTTGGATGACCTCCTCTAGATGTTTAGCCACAAAAGGGAGGAGAGAGGTAAGATGATAGCTAAAATAGAGAGAATGGATGGATTAAATCAGAGTTATTTAAGAGGATAAGATTTTTGAAGATAATCTACTACTTATATATAAGCATAGGTAGTAAAGAACAGCAAAGAGGCCATTATGACTTGATCACAGATACATGGAGGAGAGTAGGGTGTAAGAAGACTAGAAAGTGAGAGTAGATAAGGAGAGATGAAAGACAAGTGAGACAGTGGGGAGATAGAGCAAGCTGCTGGAGGAGACAGAATGGAAAGGAATCCTTTGTGCATATAGAGAGATTTGTCTTAGCAAAGTCATGTCTTTATATAAGATACAAGTCAAGGAGAAGATAGTGGCCAAAGTTATTTGAAGTGAGATAAGGGGAGGATAAAAGGGATCTTTCAGTGAATTGCCTCAAATTAAAAATATGGGGCAAGAGTCTTAGCTGAGCAGGTGAAAGAATAGAAAGCCTTGAGATATTTAAGGAAGAATGAAGATTTGGAAAAGACATTTGCATATGCATATATAAATATATGTTTTTGTATATATATGCACACATATATGTATACACACACTATGTATCTATCAATATCTATAATGTTCTAGTGCCAAAATGTAGTGTTCCTGGTGGTTTTCCTGGAGGTCTCTGGGACAGCCTTCTTTTTAGTTGGTTAATCACCACAAGAATAGCCAGGTGTTAAAGTCCAAAAGTCTTTATTGTCTCCTGGTGCTCAGTTAGTTTTCTAGTGGCCTTCAGATGGGATTTGATTTCAGTGAAGAAAATGCAGGAGGACAGGCCTGCCACCACAAGGCTGATGAAGATGGAAATGAATCTCCCTCCTTGGCTCCAAGAGCTTAAGCTCCTGCCTCCAGTCTGCTTGTCTTCTCTGCCCCAAATCTGGCTGAGGATCCCAGTTTATATGCTCTACACTGAGTTTAAGCCAATCATTATATCATTAGGAAACCATTATTTGTTGTAAGATTAAATCAATCATTCTAGTCACCATGCTAGACTAGATAATCATTTTCTCAATTCCACTGAGTTAGCACCTTATAAGAATCCTTGTTTCAAGTTCAGAATTCTGACTCATAACAAATATCTATATCTATTTATATTTGTGTTTAATGGTAGATATCTCCAGGATGGGAAGGGTGAAGAAAGAAAAAGAAAAAAATTTACAGTATAATTTTATAAATATTTAAAATGGATAATAGCAATTTGTACATAATAGACTTGCTTTTCATGTTCAATCATCTTTTTGATTGTACTATGTTATGGAAATGCTTATTTTATTCCATAAATAGAAATAAATAAATACAAAGAAAAAACATTGTGGTGAGTGGGCTAATAAATAGTTACTGCAGTGAGGGTCCAGTTGAGATTATGGAGCATAAATTTGTAGTGGACTTAGCAGGGATTTGTTATTTCCTTCAGTTTCTACTGCACATGAGTAGGAGCAAAAGCAGAGCATGATGAGAGCAAATCAAGGCTGAGGCTTGATGAGATGAAATCTTTGGATAATGAGATAAAGGACTGAAGAGAACAGGACAGTATCAAATTGAATTGGTTCACTAAAGCGTCAAAATGAGGAAAGGGTGGAGAGAATAGTCATTGCAGAGATGATGTCCTAGAAAAGAATTGAGGAATAAAGGGATTGAAGGTCACAGCAAAGATGAAGAATAGGGTTAGGAGAAGAGGTAGAAAAACAACAGATTATAGCCAAATAAAGAAACTCGTCTATCAATAAGCATTTATTAAACACTCACCATACCCCAAGTAAAATATAGCCCCAGGACCATAGCTTCAGCCTCCACATCCAGACCTTCTTGGATGTCATGGAGTTGGAGGAGATTATAAAGATAGTGGTTTCCCTCAAAAAGTGAGCTGGATCAAGAAGAGAGGAGACTGGTTGGACTGAGCTGACTTGTTTCTCTGCAGCTAGAAACCCCACTTGCCCCTTTGGGGAATTGGGTAGGGATGGATGGTTAGGCTGCAGACTGGAGATATACTCCTTATAGGAAAATTTCCTTTGGTACTTGTTGTTTTTGACACTCATCTTGCCTTCTGAAACCTATTAATGATGAATACTGAGATACCACTATATGTACATACAAGTTATGTGCAGATAAATAAGAAAAATGATTTAAAGCGGGAAGGCACTAGAATTAAGAGGGGTTTGAAAAGATTTCCTTTAGAAGGTAGGATTTTAGTGGGGATTTGAAGGAAAGAGTTGGAAATGAGAAAGGAGAATATTCCAGGCAAGGGAGACAAAAAGAAAATGAGCAGAGGCAAGTGATGGAGGGCCTTGTTCTTGTAAGTTAGAAGGCCAGAGTTACCAAATTAAAAATTGCATAAGGGGGTGTAAAGTGTAAGACTGAAAAGATAGGGGAGGACTGAGATATGAAAGGCTTTTAATGGCAAATGATTTTGTAGTTTATCCTGAAAGTGACATGAAAGTAAAATACAGCATATATATATATATATATATATATATATATATATATATATATATAATGTTATAATTAAAGGTAAAGAGTCATAGGTAAAATCTTTAGGTAAAATCTCAGGTAAAATGTTGTAGGAATATTGAGAGACAAAGACAGAGACAGAGAAATAGAAACAGAGAGATAGGATATCATAAAAGGATTCATAGAAGAAATGAAGATTAAGTTGAATCTTAAAGAGAAAAGAAATTTCAAGAGGAGGAGATGGGAAAATATATTTCAAGCATGTAGGACAGTTTGGGTGCCAAATGGAATGTCAAGTTCATAGAACAGCTAACATTCTAGTTTGGCTGGAACATAGAGGGTATAAAGGGCAATAATGTTTAATAAGGTTGAAGCCAAATAGTGGAAGAGCCTAAATGCTGGAACAAGGAGTTTTTTTATTTTATCTGAGAATTAATAGGGAGCCACTGTAGAGTTTTTGAACAGGAGAGTGATACAGTTGGATTTTTTCTGGGAATATTATTTTGGCATTGAAATAAAGGACAGTTAAGAGAGGAAAAATATTGTAAGCAAGACCAAGTAAGTTGTAGGTACAGTTAAGGAGTTGTAGAATAAACAGAAAGGAATCAAATCCAACAAATGCAGTGGAGGTACAATTCACAGTGGCAATGAACTTCCAATTCACAGGACTTGGCAACTGATGCACAATTCTAACTAAGACACAAATAGGGAGGTTTTGAGGAGAACTAGATTTAACATTTAAGAAGAGTCATAGTGCACTTGAGATATTGGCAACAAGATCCTATATCAAGGTTCAAATGGTATGTATAGATTTTGGAAATATCTGTGTCAAAATGATAACTGAAACCACAGGAATGAATAGGGTCATTAAAGGATAGAGAAACATAGACATCAAGTATAATTTATAGGGTTATCTCCAAAATTTTAGAGTAGATTTTAGCTTTGAGCAAACAACCCAGGTTGACACTCAAGTATGAGAGGGACAATCTTTAACACTAATTTTTGATGTGAAGATGTGATGTGAAGATTGCTTTTCTTAGAGGGAATGTGGTGTGCTGTGACAGAGTTTCAGACCATTTGTATTTGATTTCTGCACTTGGCACTAATGAGCTGTGACTTTGGTTATGTCTTTAAACTTTTCCAGACCCCTATTCTCTCATCCAATAAGATGGAGGAGTCACTTCCAGCTCTAACAGATTATGCCACATCTTTGTTCTGTTTTCTTTTTTTTTTCCTTCCCAATAGTACTTTATTTTTCCAAAATCACGTAGAGTTTTCAACATTGATTTTTGTAAAACTTTGTGTTCTACATTTTTCTCCCTCCTGAAGACAGTAAGCTATCTGATATAAGTTAAATATGTACAATCTTTTAAAATATAATTTCATATTTTGTCATATTATGCCAGAAAAATCATACTAAAATGAAAAAAAAGTCACAAGAAAGAAAGAAACTAAAAAAAAATTGAAAATACTATTCTTTGATCTGCCTTCAGTCTCCATAGTTCTCTCTCTGGATGTGATTGGCACTTTCCATCACAAGTCTATTTTTTTGAATATATCTTGAAACATCATTTGTGGAGAAGAGCCAAGTCTATCACAATTGATCAATACATGATCTTGTTTCTGTATTCATTGGTTCCGCTCACTTTACTCAGCATCAGTTCATGTAGGTCCTCCCAGGTTTTTCTGAAATCATCCTGTTCATCATTTATTACAGAACGATAATATTCTATTACATTCATATATTATAACTTATTCAGCCATTCCCCAGCTAATGGACATCCACTTAGTTTCCAGTTTCTTACCACTACAAATAGAGTGGCTATAAATATTTTTGCACATGTAGATCCTTTTCCCTTTTTTATTCTCTCTTTGGGATACAGACACAGGAGCCTCTTGTACTATATCATTAGTGCAGCTATCTGGCCAGTGGATTGGGAGTAGGTTCAAATCTAATCTCAGACACTTACTAAATGTGCAACCCTGAGCAAGTCACTTAACTCCATTTGCCTCAGTTTCTTCATCTATAAAATGACCTAGAGAGAAAATGGCAAAGCATTTCAGTATCTTTACTGAGAAACTTCACAGGATCACGAAAAATTGGACACAACTGAAAAAGACTACAACAAAAACAATGGAGCTTATATTTGACTACCTTTGTGGCATGGACACATAGTATAACTAATTTTAGGGTATTAGTAATACAATAAAACAAAATGTGTCCCAAATTAAAGCAAAACAGAACAAAAATAAGATAACTATCTAACAATATCTCTGAAATGTACCAACCCTGGTCTGTCTCATGACAGCCAAGTTATATTGAGCATTATGCTTTGTGGCAAAGGTATTGTGCAAGGACTTTATAGTCTTCTGCATGTTGCTTTTTTATTTTAACATTTTTCTTACTATTTTTAGTCCTACATCATCTTCATTTCTGAATATATTAAGCTCTTCTTCCTTGCCCAGAAAATCATTCTTTGTAATAAAAAAAAGGGAAAAAAATGAAGAAAAGAAAGAAAAGAAAAAGAAAAAAACAATTTGGATATTTTTAACTGGAACAAGAACTAAATCCATTTTCTTAATGCCATTCCTTGGCAAGCCTATATGGTCCAGATTAAGTCTACACCCTCAGTATGTTGAAAAAGGTTGGGCTGAGACGTTAATGATAAAATCTCCTGTTTATATGATGCTCTGGGTAGAGGATAAGGGGAGGGAATCCCACTCTGATTTTGGGAACATGTTGTGACATTTGAGAAGAGAGAAAAGGATGTTAAGAATTTTGTTTTGTCCATCAGAAACCTAGAAAATTCTTAGATTGGTTTAAAAAACTGACTAAGGAAAGATCATCTGATGATATATTAAAAAGGAATAGACTATAATTAGAGAATGACTGGATAATTTCTGGGTTGAGGAATAACATTTTCTGGGCCAGAAGGTGAATTTCTAAGGATGTAGAAAGAGGCATAACTACAGAGGAATAAGTATAAAGAGATGAATCAATGTCTTATGCTTGATGCTTTATGAAATTAGTCTCTTTATTGTGCTGGCATAACCTCTGGTCTGTTAAGGCCAGTTTGTGCAGAAAGACTTATGTGAAAATGGAATGTAGAATAAACTTATCCAAGTGTGATCCACCTTACCTGACTTCACTATGCCAGTGTTAAGGAATAATTCACTTAAAAATGATGGAAATTTGAAAGAAACTTCAAATTTTTAAAAATATTTGATATTATAATTTTTCTTTTTTTTTCTTGACTAGAAAGTCAGTGGACTCTTTAAAGAATTTTTTCTTCATATCAGGGATGCTGAAGAGGTAAGATGGTAAATTTTGCTTGGGGGGAGGTATTGTTTATCCTTTTTTTGTGTGGTTTTCTTTGTTTATGCTTTAGCAAACTGATTTTGATTTGTGCCTTTAATTTAGGGAATGGAAGAATAGGAAAAGGATGTGAAGTGAGATGATATAGTCTAGAGGATGAACATTGGACATAGAGTAAGGGGACCTGGGTTCAAATCCTAGTGCAGAAACTTTCCAAGTCTCAGTTTTCTCATCTGAAAAATGATGATACTGATTCTTATTCTGGTCATTTAATAAAATTATTACAAGGAAAGTGTTTTGTAAACCTTAACATGTGAACTCTTTCCAGAGAATCTCATTAAATTTACATAATATTCAAACACTGTAGAATTAAAACAGAAACAAACAGAAGTCCCAACTTGCACATTCTTGGTATCAGATTGAAGGGTAACACAAATCTCTGGGTATTATCTGTAAAAATTTTCTTTTTGGGGAATTTCAAGGAGTTGCGGGGCGGGGGTGTGGGGAGAGAGGAAAGTCAGATATAAATCTGTTAACCTGGGCTTTAATTTGCAAAGTGTTCATGGGGCAAAGGAGAGAGAAACTCATGATCAATTAGTTTATAGACACTTTTATTTGGGCCTTGTTCAGTTGCATATTTTGCTTAAGAGCACATCTTTAAGAAAGTGGGATGTAACACAAACTAATATTTTGGTGAGACAATGGTAACCATACCCAGAGTCAGGTAACCCTTTTAAGAAAAAAGAAAAAGATGATATCTGTATCTCAAAACTGGAGGTTGGACACAATCCAAGAACAAATATGAAGTGAGTCATTTTGTAATAAGAAGGGCCTCTGTAATAATTATATACAGAATCTCAGTGTTGTGAGTGATCCCCGGTCCAACCCATACCTGAATAAGCCGTCTACATCATTCTTGGTCAAAGGTAATCTTGATTGACGACATCAAGTGTTAGAGCATTTACTATCTTCTGATGTAATGTTTTCTCATTTTGGAGAGTTCTAATTATTAGGGTGGCACCTAGGTGGCTTTGTGGAAAGAGTGCCAAGCCTAGAATCAGGAAGACTCATTATCCTGAGTTCAAATGTGACCTGAAACACTTATTAGCTGTGTGAACCTGGGCAAGTTTGGGTCAGTTTCTTCATCTGTAAAGTGATCTGGAGGAGTAAATGACAGTATCCAGTATCTTTGCTGAGAAAACCCCAAATGGGGTCAGAAGAGCTGGGCAAGATGGAACAACAACAAAAATTATTAGGAAGGCCTTCCTTGTTTATTTACATTTAAAATTTGCTTCTCTATATTTTTACATTGTTCATCGACCCTCAACTGCAAAATAAGGAGATTGAACTAGAGCTCCAAATGTCTTCCAACTTTAAATCTTGTCTTCCAAGTTCTGCTGAGTGAAGTGGAATAAATATAATGCCTCTTCCACATGACATCCCTTCCAATAAAGACAGCTTTCATTGCTACCCATCAAGTTTGGTTATTCCAAAGTCACAGTGTGACACCTGGTAGTGGCTCCCAACTCTTTGGGTGGGTCCTTCAAGGAATGCTTACTCCAGGTTCAAGGGATTCTATGTGTCCTCATCTCCTAAAATTATAGATGAATAAGTCCCAGCTGATATATTTACCTGTAGTGATCAGGAAGGAGGACAGTGTTAAATGAAATCAAAGGCATTTAGAGGAATAGCAGAATAAATACAAATACCAACAAAGCATTTCCACTATAAACCTACATTAAGCTTTTCCACAATACACCCAACATCTTTAGGATAAGTAGATATATGTGGGGAGCATTCATGGAAGGACACACAGGTAAGGAACTTGAAGATGCATATATAGAATGATTATAGAGAGCATATATGGTCACAGGGCATCTGTATAGAAGGACAAACTCACATTTTTAAAGCTTCAGGATGACTTTCATCTTGGGATATTTTTATGTTGTTCTCACCAAACAGAAATCCTTCTGTTAGAAACCTTAGCAGAGCTTTTGGTGACCTTTCCTTATATCTCCTGATGTCAATGTTTGACAACTAAATGATAAGCTAGCTAATGGTCATTTGCTCAATAATTGTGAAATTGTGGTTCCCTAGTTTTCAAACTCTTATGACTCCACCATTTTCCCATGTTGATGAGTGAGTGGGCTTAAGGCATAGAAGTACTGCAAAGCTGGGGGGTAGGAGTTGGGGGCAGGAAGGCAAAATTGCCTCCTCTACCTGCTATAATAAACTGCTGGTTATTTCATGTGCAAAGATGGTAAGAAATGTCCTGAAAAGGGTTTTTAGGACACTTTTACAACAAAATTTCAGAGTTGGAAAGGCTCCCAGAAGCCGTGTAGTATAAATGAATAACCTAAAAAAAATGTCTCACCAAAGCAGAGCTGACAAATGATCATTGAGCCTTTGCTTGAAGAATTCCTATGAGGGAGCCCCTGTTGTGTCATGAGGCAGCTTCACATAGATAAAATTGTTAGGAAGTTTTTTTCCCTACTATCAAGCCTTTATTTACAACTTCTACCTAGTTTAGGCCACTGAAATCAAACAGGAGAAGACTTTTCTTTCTTTCTTTTTTTTTCTTTCTTTTCTAGGACAACTCTTCATATTCTTGAAGACAGCTGTCATGACCACCCTATGCTATCATCTGATAATAGCTAGCATTCATATAACCCTTTAAGGTTTGCAAAGTGCTTTATTTATGTTATCTCAGAATAGAAGTCATATAAATGCTAGTGATGATGATGTCGATTATGTAGGGGTTATTCTTATCCCCATTTTACAGATAAAGAAACTGAGGTTAATCAAGGTTAAGAGACTTGTTCAATATCACACAGCTAGTAAGTTTCTTTCTTTCTTTCTTTCTTTCTTTCTTTCTTTCTTTCTTTCTTTCTTTCTTTCTTTCTTTCTTTCTTTCTTTCTTTTTAATAATTATAACTTTTTATTGCCAGAACCCATGCCAGGGTAATTTTTTACAACATTATCCCTTGCACTCACTTCTGTTCCGGTTTTTCCCCTCCCTCCCTCCACCCCTTCCCCCATATGGCAAGCAGTCCTATACATGTTACATAGTTTACAGTAGATCTTGGATACAATATATGTGTGCAGAACCGATCAGTTCTCTTGTTGCACCGGAAGAATTGGATTCAGAAGGTAAAAATAACCTGGGAAGAAAGACAAAAATGCAAGCAGTTTACATTCATTTCCCAGTGTTCTTTCTTTGGGTGTAGCTGCTTCTGTCCATCATTGATCAATTGAAACTGAGTTAGATCTTCTCTTTGTCAAAGAAATCCACTTCCATCAGAATACATCCTCATACAGTATTGTTGTTGAGGTATATAATGATCTCCTGGTCCTGCTCATTTCACTTAGCATCAGTTCATGTAAGTCTCTCCAAGCCTTTCTGTATTCACCCTGCTGGTTATTTCAGTAAGTTTCTAAGGTAAGTTTAGAACTCAGGTCTTCCTACTGAGTCACTCAGCTGCCACTTAATAAGCTTACATATTTCCAGTCTGTCTTCAAGGATAGAATGAGAGACTCTATCAAAGATTGTTGAAATCTTGGTAGACCATTTCCATAATAATTCTCCAGCCTACTACCTGAGTAAACCTGCCAAAAAAAGGTCATGAAGTTAGTCTGTCATGACCTGTTCTTGATGAACCCATGTTGTGTCTTAGTGATCATTACTTCAAGGGAATTCATTGGATGTTTACTAAGTGCATTTCATAGAATTATATATTTTAGAGTAGAAGAGATCTCAAGAGTCATGAAGTCCAAGCCTTCAAATGAGGAAACAGAAATTTAAATGATTCGCCCAAAGTCCCAGAGGTGGAAAATAGATTAACTAGTCCTTCCTTATCTTTTCTTTTTCATTTTTTTTTGAGATAAAAGTTTTCAAATCCAACCTCCCATACTTACTAGCTTTCTGAACCTGGGCAAGTCACTTAATTACTATCTACCTCAGTTTCTGCATCTGTAAAATGGGAATAATAATAACTCCTACCTTACAGTGTTGTTGTGAGGCTAAAATGAGATAATGTTTGTAAAGTCCTTTGCAAACCTTAAATGCTATATAAAGGCTAGCCATTGTTAATATTTATTCATTCACTTACTATTTATTTGTTTTTCTCCTTGCCCCTGATATAGTATAAGATACCTTTTGAGTTTTCCTTAGCAATAAGAGAGGAACAATGATTGTTGTCAGGGTTCTGGTAAGTTAAAAAGGGACTTTATGTTACATATTAAAACATTAGAAAGTCTAAATAATGGAGTATCCCAAATCACTTTTCATTCCATGCAGAAATCTTGGTGCTTCCCATTGAGCCACTTTGGTGGGGAAACAGTTTTAATGCCTTTTTGAATAGAAAAGCTCATTTCCCCACACTCTCTGTTGCTCATAAATGAACAGATAGACGGCTAAGGCAACTATCATTCTTACTGACATGATGTTGAATGTTGGGAACATACATTACAGCAAGAGACAAACTTTATTCTCAAGAAGCTTGTGCTTTGGAGAAGACAACATATAATAGGAGATTAGAAAGGGGGAAGGAGGGAGTTTCTCATGCTGTTGGCAAAGAGGTGGAAAAGTTTGGAGATTCATGAGCAGAGTCAGGAGTGAAGTGAATGGATGGAAGGATGAAGGGAAGGGATGGATGGCCTGGGCCTCTCATGAAATCATGGTTACCACCAGTCAGAGTAGAAGACCACCGGATAGAGACATTTTCAGTGAGAAAACTGCTGAAGAGAAACTTCCAAAGAAAAAGAGAATGAATGTAGTTAAAAATACCGCTTCCCATTACCCCTTTCAAATTTGTACTAAGAACAAGAAAGTCCAGATTTTGAGGTAATTCTTTAGAAACTACTAAAAATAAGGGCCTTCCTTATAAGGAAGCTATCTCTGACTTCAACATTAGTAGTCATTTTCATAACACAAGGGCAGTTAAGTGGCCCAGAGGATAAAGCACTGGGTCTACAGTCAAGAAGAATTGAATCAAATCTAGCCCCAGCTAGATTTCAATATCTTTGCCAAGAAAACTTTCTTGGGATCAAGAAAAATAGGATATTACTGAAGTGAATGAACAACAACAAACCATAACACAGTACTTTTCATTGTTTTGATAGTTTGTTTTTGTGAAACAATGTTTTCAGAGAATGGAATCACAAAGGAAGTATTTTTTTTAGTTTAATTTGTTGATAATTTCTTTCTTATATTTAAAGCTTTATGTCCAGTGTGTTTACTATCCACTAGAAGCCTTCTCCAAAGCCTCATAGTAGTATGATGAGGACCCTAAGTCCTTGAATGCTCTGCTCCTAGAATGCTCCTAGAATTCCCCTGTCAGATTAGGAAGTTTTTCAAGTATTGTTGTTAAGATATTTTCAGCTATGTTCTACTCATCATGACCCTTTTTGGAGTTTTCTTGGCAAAAGTATTGGAGAGGTTTGCCATTTCCTCCTTTAGTTCATTTTACAGATTAGGCAACAGAGGCAAACAGAGTATAGTGACTTGTCCAGAGTCATAAATTAAATGGCTAGTAAGTATTTGAGGATTTGAACTCTGGTCTTCCTGACTCCAGAAACATTGTACTACTAATTTGGCCAAGTATGCAGTAGGCTTGAAAATGAATTATAAATTTAAGAATTGGTCTTACTAAATTCAGAGAGGCTTATTACCAGACAAATGATTATGCTGTCTATTTATCAATCAATCTGTCTGTCTGTTCATACATCATGTCTCCCCCTCTCTCTTTCTCTCTCACCAACCTTCTGTTTCTCTGTATCTATTTATCTATCTATCTAACTAACTAGCCTTCTGTCTCTCTGCCTCTGTCTGTCTCTGTCTCTCTGTCTGTCTGTCTATCTATCTATCTATCTACCTATCCATATATCTAACCAGCCTTCTGTCTCTCTGCCTCTGTCTGTCTGTCTGTCTGTCTACCTATCTATCTAACCAGTCTTCTGTCTCTCTCTGTCTTTTTCTCTCTCACACACAGAGACATACTCACATATATACATATACACACATTGCCTACAATATTGCACAAAGCCACCTAAATACTCCTCATTTTATAAACCTTTAGTGATTTTCATTTGGTCTAGGAAAAGATAAAAACCATTTATGGTCCTGGCATTTATGGTCCTGGCATTTATGGTCCTGGCATTTATGGTCCCCTAAAGTCTTACCCCAACCCATTCTTTGGCCTTATCTCATATCATTTCCTTTCATGGATTCTATGTTCCAGCTGAACTGGATTTACTATCTGTTTCTTGAATTCAACATAATATCTACCATCTCTATGCATTCATGTAATCTCTCCCCTCAGGCTTGGAATGTATTCTTTTCTCAGTTCTGCTTTCAGAATTCTTATCTTCCTTCAAGGGTCAGTTCAAATGTCATTTCCTTCATGAAGTCTTCTTCAGCCCTCTTCCTCCCCGTCATTAGGTCAGTGTTCTTTCCCATGTCAAATACTATGTTGAATCAACAAAACTTTATTAAAAGTACATTGTGTGTTTAATGGGCAATGGATAGAATGCTGGAGCCATAGTCAGGAAGACCTGAGATTTTAATTCACAATAATAATTTAATTCACAGTAATCACAGAGTGAACTTTTAATAAATTTTTATTGATTAATATGGTACTTCCCAGCTGTGTGACCCCAGGCAAGTCACTTAATCCTGTTTGCCTCAGTTTCTTCATCCATAAAATGACCTAGAGAAGGAAATGGCAAACCACTAGTATTTTTGCCAAGAAAACCCCAAATGGGATCATGAAAAGTTGAACATGACTGAAAATGACATAACAACAATAAACATTCTTTTTTTTTTTATAGCTTTTTATTTACAAGTTATATACATGGGTAATTTTACAGCATTGACAATTGCCAAACCTTTTGTTCCAGTTTTTCCCCTCCTTTCCCCCATTCCCTCCTCCTGATGGCAGGTTGACCAATACATGTTAAGTATATTAAAGTATAAATTAAATACAATATAAGCATACATGTCCTAACAGTTATTTTGCTGTACAAAAAGAATCGGAGTTTGAAATAGTGTACTATTAGCCTGTGAAGAAAATCAAAAATGCAGGCAGACAAAAATAGAGGGATTGGGAATTCTTTGTAATGGTTCAGTCATCTCCCAGAGTTCTTTCGCTAGGTGTAGCTGGTTCAGTTCATTACTGCTCTATTGGAACTGATTTGGTTCATCTCATTATTGAAGATGGCCCCGTCCATCAGAATTGATCATCATATAGTATTGTTGAACAACAAACATTCTTAATAGCATTATGCTGAGTTCTGCAAATATAAATACAAGCAGAGAGAAAGACAATCCCTGACCTCAAGGAAGTTACATTCTAATGGGGAAAGACAACTCATAACAGGAAGCTGAAAGGGGTGAGAATGAAACTGTGAGTGGAACCACAAAAACCATTACGACATGGCTGACTTTGACATTTTCCTTAAAATGGGGAGTTTGAAAGGAACTGACCAGTTAGTGGAAGAGAAGGCAAGAGAGTGTCTGTCCTTCCAGTGTGAGAAGGCCAGAACAGGTGAGGAGACAAGAAGGACAAAGTGAATTTCTAGGGTGAGAAGGCTACTGTGGCATGGAGGAAAAATCTGGAGAGTCAAGAATTGAGCTCAAATTGATATGAAGATATATATTTACTTTTATACACATACTGTGATGAGTTGAGAAGTTTAAGAGACATAATTTCTGGGCAACTAATCATTTTGTTAATTATGGCTAGCAAATAATTAATAAACAAGTTGGTTGTTTGATAATCTTTCATGAATCGAAGACCCATCATAGTGGCCTCTTGATTCTTATATGCTCTTGGAAGAATAAATGTTCCCTACAAGTGGCAGTCACCTCTGATTGGTTCAACAATTAATGAGAATGAATATTACAATAAGAGACAGATCTATTCTAATTAGGGGCTGAGGAAATGTGACTTTGATTTTGTCACTTTAACTCCCAGATTACCCCTGGCTCTAGGGACAATCAAGACAAAGGACCTAGTAATATGAGAGAAATAATTCTTTTAATATGTCTCTCTATGTGTATGTATATATATACTTTATTATACACATATACAGATACAGTCTTTAAATACATATATGTATACACACATATTGTCTGCCTCAGTAGATATAAATATCTCGAAGGCAGAAACTGGTTATATTTGTTTGCTTAGAATTGAGCATAGTAACCAGTACATAGCAAGTACTTAGTAGTTACAACAAGGTGACATATTACTCTAGGCAAGTCACTTAACCTTTGTGACTCAGTTTCCTTATCTCTAAAATGGAGATAATAGCACCCACCTTCCAGGATTGTTGTAAAGATAAAATAAATTTTTAAAAATTGTTTTGCAAACCTTCAAGTGTTATACTAATATTATTATTAAATGCACTCTCTGTCTCTCTGTCTCTCTGTCTATCTGTCTCTGTCTCTTCCATCTCTTTTTGTCTCTGACACTTCGTCCCTCTCTCTCTCTCTGTGTGTCTCTGCCTCTTTGTGTCTGTCTCACTCTGTCTCTCTCTGTCTCTTTCTCTCTGGGTGTCTCGATTCTCTCTCTCTCTCTCTCTCTCTCTCTCTCTCTCTCTCCTTCTCTCTCTCTCTCCTTCTCTCTCTCTCTCTCCTTCTCTCTCTCTCTCTCTTTCTCTCTCTCTCTCTCTTTCTCTCTCTCTTTTTCTCTCTGTCTTTCTCTGTCTCTTTCTCTCAGTCTCTGTTTCTTCCTCTCTCTGTCTTTCTCTGTCTCTTTCTCTCAGTCTCTGTTTCTTCCTCTCTCTGTCTCTCTCTCTGTCTCTCTCTATCCCTTTGTTTCTATCTCTGCCTCTTCCTCCTTCTCTATTCTTTCTCTTTCTTTATTTCTTTAGTATTTTGTATTTATATGACCACACAGGAAATTAATGGCATATCTGAGGCCATAATTCCTGCTTCTTGACTTTCAATCCCTTTCATTTTTCTACCTGATTGCAATTCAAGGAGAAGGGGAAATGGGAATGACTATGAAGGTTTTCCTTTTTCCATTCTAGAGAATTTACACCCTTCACATATTGTGCACTGCTCTAGAATTATAAATGAAAACCATTGGAATATTTTAGGGGTTACCTATGTGTAGTGTCCATAAGTACCCAAAAGTCAGCAGCCTTTTCTGTCCCTCAGTCATCTGTCTGGCAGGGAAATAAAATACCTTTGGGGCCCCTTCCAAGATTCACAAGGGCCTGGGAACTACAAATACTCAGGACTTCTCTAGCAGAGAAATACATGAGTTCCTCTTCAAAACATCTCCTCCCCCAATGAAGTTTGTTATTACTATTTTTCAAAGACAATAGCAGGTCCTGTGTTCTGTTTCCTTGGCTTGTTGGTTTTCCTTTTGTAAACACAATTAGGGAGCTCCCATAAAAATCTTCTTTTGTCAAATCTTAGACTCTTTTCTGGTGTGTCGATTAGGTGTCTAGACAGACAGTCAGAATGTATTGCCAGAAGGCAAGCCATTCATTTCTATTTTTATATCCTTCTATAACCCCAGTGTCCATTTTCCTTAGCTTTTGGGATTGGGGGATCAGTTGGAATAGCCATTTTAAAAATGGAGAAATTTGGTGGTAACATTGTCCTCAGTGTTTACAAGGTTCTACTTCTGATCATTGTTCAAGTAAACATTAAATTCCTTTAATAGGGGTTTGGGTCATAACAATTGGTGATTTTCTAAAGAAATCATGGTAGCCCTTTTTTTTTCATAAAAGAGGCTTATAAAATAGTTTAGGATAATAAGATCTATGTGATGTTTGATGTTTGATGGTAAGCTGACTGTTAGTAATAACAGAAAACTGATTGTAAAGTTTTATATAACATCATGGTTGGCTATACTTTGGAAAGTTGTCCACAAAGATGCAAATACTTCAACAAATGCACAGGTCACTTAAATATATCTATTGTAAAGTGATTTAAATTATCTTGTAAGTTCAAGTTTTTCATAGGCTGAATTTAGGAGTTTGTTTTAGAGGCTGCTAATGGGAAATGGCAAGATGAAAGATGATGAATCTACTGGGTAGAATTGTTTTAGTTGCCTTGTTGGAGGTTTTCATTCCCTTGTAGACTAGTCTCTAATTATTGCAATTCTTTCTCTTTCATCTAACTACAAGAGAAACTTGTACCCACATGTTAAGAGCTTGTAGGAATTGAGGTGACTTGAAAACAGCCTTATAGACAGTAGGCCCTGTCGGTCATTATTAGATTTATGTCCCTCTTGGTCTTTTCCTACCTCTATGTTCAGTACTAGCTGTGTAATTCTGGGCAAGTTATTTCACCCTGTTTGCCTCAATATCCAAATTGCCAAATTATTTTTAAAATAAGCTAGAGAAGGAAATGGTAAACATTCCAGTATTTTTGCCAAGAAAACCCCAAATGGAGTCATAAAGAATCAGACACAACTAAAAGGACTGAACAAAAACAATATTCAGTATGCTGTATACAGCAGCTCCTTCCCTTTAAAAGGTTGTTTGGTCCTTGGAGGATCCAGGTACTTCTGTAGTGGAATTATATGATGGCTGACTGAGTAGAGACCTAGACTTGGACTTTGTCCTAATCATTTGGCTTAACTAGGCCTTTCTGAGTCCAGGCTGGGCTCTGTCCGGTGTACCCACATAGGCTTCCCATAATTTCTTACTACTTAACTGCCTAGTGGATATTCCTAAATGGATGTCTAGTTGAACCCTTTTATGTGACACTCTTCCTGATTCTCTTTCCCCTAGTTGCTAGTATCGCCTCCCCAATTATTTTTTATTTACTTTCTTTTGTATATATTTTGTATTTATTTGTATTTGTATATATGTATTGTATAGGAGACAAGTGTTCTCCTAAACCAATTGATGAAATTATAGAATATAATGGGCTGGTGATAGAGGAAATGAGGTGTTAAGGTTTTGCCCTTTTAAGACATTGAATGGTTGCCTCCACAACTTGGACTTGACAATTTGAGTGGCTTATACCCTGAGTGGCCAATCTGAAGATTATAAAGGGCAGGAAACTGGTAGTGGCTCATTCATTACCTTATAAAGAATCCATTTCTTTCAGATTCTGATGAACCAGTGTACAGAAGTATCTATGCCTTTAGGAGGTGGCAAGAAGTATTTTATTAAGGGAACTAGAGGGCCTTTTATGGAAGCAAGTGATACCATGCAAGAAGCATCAAGTTATTTGCTCTTAGGAACAGTTAATCCAAGCTAGCTTTCTCTTTGTGAGTTGAAACCCTGCAAGAATTGAGCTAAGAAGTAAAGCTGGCCAAGGGAGTCCAGCTGAGTGACCTGCCCAGTGGAAATATGGCATCCAGAGGAAGCAGCACGAGGACAACATGAAGTGCCAGGGGCTGAATTGCCATGGTCACATGTGCTCCATAAATGTGTGTATCTCTTCACTATTATACTCCCTGTGGGTCCTCATGCTTCCTATTGACCCCATATTTGTGGAAGTGTGTGCCCCAAGTTAATGGAGGGGGGAGTTTTGTTCATTCAATGCTATTGTAATAAATGCCTTTGCTTTTAGTTAATTATGTCAATTGGCTATTTATTAAAGGCAAACATACCAGTTTGGGCTTGTGAGCTATGTAGTTTTAAGAGTATGTACCCACAGAATATCTTGAACCTAGAGTAATTGCCCTTGGGGGATTCAGCTCTGAAGTTTGAATTGGGGGAAAGCTGAGAGGGTACTTTTTATTTCTTTCTCTGTGCTCACATAGTTTTTCACAATAGATTATAAGATCTTAAAGGTAGGAACTGTTCTGATTTTGTCTTTGCATTTCCAGGGCTTGGCATCTGATGCACTATGTAGTGGGTATTTAATAAATGTTTGCTGAATTGAATTTTTTCATGGTTTAACATGTCCAAGATCATAGATATTATCTTTCCTCTCAGACTAGCTCTTCATTTCTATTTCACTGTTTTATCTATAGAACCTTTATCCATGTAGTCTTTAATATTCAAAATGCTGATGTTATTTTTGGCTCTTTCTTTTGGGTATCTTTCACCCAATAGGTTACCCAAATCCTTCAAGTTTACCATTATGATATCTCTCACATCTGCTCTCTTCTCTATTTCTACTCCTACCAAGCTAATACAGGCCTTCCTTTTCACCCACCTGGTCTATTACAAAAGCTCCCTAATCTTCCATTTTCCATCTTCTCCACCCTCCAATTTATCCTTTTAGTATTGCCAGGTATGATCAGGCCACTCCATTGCTCAATAGGCAATGCTTCCCACTGCCTTACCAAATCAAGTTCAAGCCTGAGCTTTCCCTCCTCTGTTCCTTTACTCACAATATTTTAGGCCTGGAATACCCTTGTCCCAGTTCTCCCATGGTTGTCTAATTCCTATCTGTCTTTTAAAGTTCAACTCAAAAGACTCCTCCTTCATGGAGGAGTTGTCAGCTGCTCCAGGGCAGTGACTGGTGAAAGAGAAGTCACCCACTATGAGTGGGATGAAGGGATGGAGAGGTTACACTTTGAATTATATTATCTTTTTCCTCAAAACAATCCCATGAAAACTTCCCTGATTCTTTTCTCTATAACAACATTTTATATACATATATATATGTGTGTGTGTGTGTGTGTGTGTATATATATATATATATATATATATATATATATATACACACACACACACCCTCATATATGTATATGCATGTATGTCTCCAGACCTTTTGGGTACTTTTTATGAAGCTCTTATACATTAGAATTAAATATATAACATTTCATTTTAGCAGACTATGCATAAAGAGGCAGCTAGATGGCTCAGTGGATAGAACTCTATATCTGGGGTCAGGAAGACCTGAGTTCAAATTTAACTTCAGACACTAGCTGTGTGACTTTGGGTAAGTCACTTAATTAACCTGGTTTGTTTCAATCCAATTGAGAAGGAAATGGCAAGCTACTACAGTATATTTTCCAAGAAAACCCCATGGATAGTATAGGACATGGAGTAATAGTCAAATGTGACTGAACAACAATATACCATGGATAGAGTTTATCGAGGAAGAAACATGTCATATGTATATTTTGTTTCTTACTTGACTTCTAGACAAGTCCACTTCATACTCATCCTTAAAACTATTTGTTAAATCAAATTTAAGGTTAGAACTTACAGAATGTAGAGATGGAAGGGACCTCAGAGATTTCATTTTAAAGATAAAGATGCTGAGATTGAGAAAAGGAAAATAATTTGCTTAAGTTCACAAAGCTAATATCAGTGTCAAGATTTTTCTACATTTTGATTTAATTTGATTTGACTTTTATATTTTATTTTTCTTCATATATGCTCAGGAATGAAAATTGCAGAAATGATTGAAATTCACATGAATAGCAGAAATGGGCCTGACTGTAGCAGTCTGGATTGGAAATGGTTTGAGATTCAGATGTAATTAAACCAGTGGTTTCCAAAGTAGGAGTCTAGAACCCTGGTAGACTCCTACCATGATTCCAAAGGGTTTTTGATCAATCAAGAAGAAAGTGGGGAGATGAGTGACATCCTTCCCTTACTGCCATAACTAGTCATAGGTCTTGTATCTAATACAACCACATCACCATCTTCACCTGTTATCCACCCCACCTTCTCCATCCCTATCTCCTCCTTGGTGGTACAAACTTTTATTGTCTTCCTTTTTGCCTTGGAGTGGAATCCTCAGGGAAGTTATAACCTAAATTCATCTTGGGAGTCTTCCACCAGCAGTTGCACAAATGCCAGTGGGGAATTTTCTTTGAGTAGATCTCCACTTTGTCCCTAGATCACCCCGTGGCTATTCTTTCTGTGCACCAGGACAATAACAGGTGAGTAAGAAGATAGAACACAATTAAGTGGCTCAGTGGATAGAATACTGCACTTGGGGTAAGGAACTCTTCTTCCTGAATTCAAATCTGGCCTTAGATATTTATTAGCTCTGTGACCCTGGACAAAGCACATTCACCCAGTATACTCAGTTTCTCATCTGTAAAATGAGCTGGATGAGGAAATGGCAAACTATTCCAATATCTTTCCCCTCTCCAATGAATCTTCTACATAAAGACCAAATTAATTTCCTAATGTATTCATTTCCTAATGCATGTTTAGCTCACTCCCCTACTAAGAAAATCTTCAGGGCATTAGTATTTGCTCTCAGATCAAATCTTATTTCAACTTTATCTCATCATCATATTATTTTCCATTTTCTGTAAACTTATTTCACCTATATATGTATATTATTTCACCTATATATATATATATATATATGTAATTGTTAGTATAGTAGTACATGCATATAGAATAAATATTATAACTATATTAGGGGCGATACTCAAAAATCTCTTACTGATAGAAATTTAGTGATCATAAAAGTTGGCTGACTACTAATCTATACTATCCAAATAGTTGTGCGTGTCTAGAGTTGTTGATTATATCTTGACAGGAAATGACTATTCACTGATGTGGGTGTCAATTTTGAATCAGATGTCTATATACAGTTAAAGTGTTAAGAGAGCCAAAGAACAAAATTGACATAAAATTAAAAGGGATGAGAGGGAAATGATGTATTCAGTTACTCTAACTCCAGCCTGAACTATTTAAGCAAGATATTAATGAAGTGAGAAATGGAAAGGAAAAGTCATTAATACAGTCTATTATATCTCCTATTGAGGCTTAACAAATATAAAGCAGTCATCACAATGAAAAAGACAAAAAGATCTTGTCAAGCTGAGAGACCTGAGAGGTTAAAGACAGCATTCATTTGGAATCTGGACATTTGCAAAACCTTAGTGGAAGACCCAGTGGAGTGAAATCATTCCAGGAACATATGATACTAGAAGAACAAATGGAAAATGGAACAAGTCTGTCAGAATTGCTAAAATAAACATTTCCTGCTCCATTATCTGGCTTCTGCCTACCTTTCTTGTCTTATTTCATATTATCTTATTCACTCTGTTCTAATCCAAGTAGTCTGCTTTTTTTTGTTGTTGTTCAGTTGTTTCAGTTTGACTCTTTGTGACCCCATTTGGGGTTTTCTTGGCAATGTACTGGAATGGTTTGCTATTTCCTTCTCCGGCTCATTTTACAGATGAGGAAACTGAGGCAAACAGGGTTAAATGACTTGCTTAGGGTCACACAGCTAATAAGTGTACAAAGTCAGATTTGAATTCAAAAAGAGGTAAATCAGCACTCTCTCCACTGTGCCACCTAGCTGCCTGTATATGTTTACAATATGTATATATTGTAAAACCCCAGAAAAGTTCTTTAAGGTGAGAACTATTCCATTTTTTTTTTGCCTTTGTAGTCCGTTTCTAGCACAATGCCTTACACATAATAGAACTTAAAAATTAATGAAATTAAATTGAAGAGTTTTTCCAGATGTTTTATTATATATCCCAACTAAGAGACATTTTTTTTTCAGATTTAAGTATAATTTGAAATATTAAAACAGTACAAAACAAAACAAAACAAACAAAAACTTGATTCCCCCCAACCCCAGAAAATTGAGGTCTTTAATATGGAAAGAAAAAAAAAGTATCTCAAGTTAAATTTCCTCCTTAGAAATGTCAATCCAAGTCAGCTTTCTGTGGCAGAGAAAACATGCAAAGGAAAATCTAGATGATATAAAAAAGATTAAAAAATTTAATGATTTAAAAATAGTCTTTACATACAAGACAGCAAAAACAAGGATACAGATTTAATGACTTGGCTTTCCTTTCGAAAACTTGTAATATTACCATGTAGCTTAGTACAAATATGTTACCTCCTAAAAAAATATACAACCTATCAATAGGAACAAAGTCCACAAGAATATCCTCTTGCCATGATTATTTTCAAGTTGTTGATGTTGTCAGCCCCTCTGTTTCAGGTGTAGGATGTCCTTTCTGTGTCCCATCTCTTCTTTTGATGGAGCATGACTGTGAACATTACAATAGATGCTATTTTAAAAATCATTTTTGTGATAAGCTCCATAATTCACCTTATCTCTTTCTGATCATATCTGCTCTTTCTTAATTCCATCCTCTATTCCAATATTTTGGTTGTTCAATAGAAGTAAATTTAATTCAGTAAAGCACATATTGCAATGTAAGAGCACGTTTTGACATAGGCTAGAATAAAAAGAGTGAACAAGGCACTGGATAGAAATAGCCTAGATAAATGCCTCTTGACTTTAGAATATAAGTATACATAACAGTAATCACTTATAAAACCATTGCTTGCCCCCATTTTTTCCATCCCACTTCCCAGTGAATCTGTTAAGACTTGTGGTATGTGTTATTGCCAAAAGATGTAATGGAGGTATTTAAATTTTATAGTCAGTCTATGGTTTAAATGCTGTGACTCAGTGTCTTTGTAACCTATCAGAATGAAGTTAGTCAATAGAGGTGTAGTAAAGACAGAGAGGGAGGCTTAAGGCTGAAACTGGCTCTAAGTTTGAAATGATGATGATGTTGTGAGCCATCGGGGAAGGTTATCAAGGACTTTCATTGTTCAAAGTGGTGTGAATCTCTACAGTCATCAGGCCCAGAAATCACCTAATTCCTTTTGCTAGAAAAAAGCATCTAGGCAATGATGACAGCTATCAAAGCATTAATTTGCAATCTGTGTATCAGATTGTGCCTTATTTTTATTTTCACGGATACTTACAACCTGAGGTACACATGCCATGGATGTCCCTTTTGCAAAAAGGGGTTTTTCAATTTATACTAAACCTCTGGAAAATCTCACAGCTGACTCTCACTAATACAAAAGATGAAAGAGTCATGGGCAAACATATGACTTGTCTTTATTGTGGCTTCCTCTCAGCTTAGAAATACCCCCACTCAGTCAGAAATTACCTTTAAGTACACTTTTCCTACCTCCTTTAATGACTAAGCTGCTTCCCTCCCTAGCACCCTAAATAATAGCTCATGTTTTGACACACATTTTATAAATATGTTGTTCACAAAATCTGCTTGCTCAGAGGACTCAGTGCATTTTGATGTGAGGACTGGGAAAGAAGGAAAATTTTGGAAAGGGTTCAACTAAAAAAGAAAGTTAATTATAAGGAAGTGACTTGCGGGCATAGTCTTGTTCCCAAACACTTGGGTAAAAACATCCAGTATAACCCCTACAGCATACGGTAGAGTATCAATCAGAATTATCTATTCAGTCATCTGTAAGATGTAGTATTTTGGGGATGCATAATAAGGTGCTTCTTAATTCATGGTTTTTAATGGAATGTGTTACATACATATATCTACACACACACATTGCTCCCACAGGCACATATGAGAATGTGATCAAGTCTATGTACAGTTTATATATATCTATTTTAGATACACAAATGTATATATAAGAACCAAAGATTGATAATAATTTTACCTCTCCAACTCCCTGAATGTTCTCTAATTCATAAAACATATTTAAAATATTTCATATAAAATATCTACAAAAATAGATAACATTTACATAAACCAGACAATATTTCCAGTTTGAGTGTGTGGCCCCTCAGTCTCTTTCCCCCTTTCCCCTCAGAATGTTGCCATCTCCAGCAAGGAACGCTTGAACAGCTGGGCATTTCGGGACAAGTCTGTTACTTGGTGCACCATTTCTTGCAGAGCAGGTGTGCTAGGGTAATGTAGGGCGGCCGCCTTGGTGGCCAGGACGATGTTCTTAAGCTGCTCGCACAGCTGGTTACTGGAGTTCATCACTTTGTTACGGATCTCCTGGGCTGCCACTTGCCTTGTCAGCGTGTCTCCAATGAACACCAGCTTGTGTGCACTCAGGATAACAAACTTGCTGTGCGCCACAAAGATCCTGGGGGGCTGGGCTGAGCTGACACAGCTAAAGAGAGCATCAATGGCATTGAGAAGGGAGATGTAATGGGTATCGCATTGGTCATAGTAGAAAAAAAGCAGCTGTCTGTCCTGGGCACCCACACTGCTGTTTGTAGTGGGGAGGCTCTGAGAGGGCTTCCACTTTGAGATGTCATTCTCCACTGGCTTAGTAATTTCTTGCTCCAACAACTGGAATTGACTGATCTGAGGAGGAAAAAAAGCTTTATTATTATTATTAACATTAATTAATAGTATTAATAATAACATTATTAATATTATTTTAATACATAATATTATATAGTAGAATATATATTATATATATGCATTCAATATATATATATTCCATATTTAAATGGAAATATTGTGGCACTGGAGCTCTGGGTTTTAATTTTAGGTCTTTGGCAAATCACTTCAGTTCAGTTCAGTTCACTCTCTTAAGATAGTTCCTTAATCTATAAATGGATAGCTTGGTTAGATCATCTCTAAGGACAACCTGCATTTCTAAAATTTTATCATTCTGCTCTTTAACTCTCAAGCCACAGATATTCTCTGATTAAGAGAAAAGGTAAGGGGGAGGGGGAAACAGTGCTTTGACAGATAGCAAGTGCTGAAGAAATATTGGACTGGAATTTAACACAGTTAAATTTGCTTTTTTTTTAAACCAGCCTCCTTCTATTAACCCTATTTATTCACTCAGGACAAGAAACCACAATTACAAACTGACAATGATTCTCAATAAATACATTTAACCATATTCTGAATATGAATCACTAGTGAAGCAGTGATGATACCAGTTGAGTCAATTGTTTTCCCACCTTTGGGAAATGCCTTTACATAGCCATTAAAAAGGCTCAGTTAAAAGCCTCTGTTTGCTTTCTATGGCATGATTTCTCTCTATATAAATATATGATTTCTATCCAAATCGATCTATAGATCTGGAATAATTCATCATTTTACCATGAGCCAATGCAGAGAAAACAAATACTTCTTGCTAACAAAAGGCACCACAGAGCCACTTAACATTAGAATTATTGTTATGTATTTTGTCCAGTGATTCCACTGTGTCTCTTGGTGACCCTTGTTGCATGCATGTGTCCATACCCACGTATACACCCCTTTGTTTGCAGGTAAGGAAACTGAAGTTATTAGCTGAAGTTATGAGACTTGTTCAAGGTCCCACAGAGGGAAAATGGTGGCAGAGGGAGAAGATCACATAGCGTCTCCCTGGGAGACACAAAGCTAATAATTGCAGGGAGTCTGTTGCTTGGATTCCCCCAAGCTAAACTTGTTTCCCAAGGTCAAGCAGCCTCTAAAACTATAATCAAGTGGCCAAAAATGACTGAAAAGAGTGAAGGAAGAACAATTTATACATCTGTAGCTTTAAGATTTATGAATACTTTTTTTTTGGTACCTTAGAACAACTTAAAAGAGGTAGGCAGAGCCAGTGTATTATTAAGCATCCTCACTTTACATATCAGGTAACTAATTTAGAAGGAAGTTGAGTGACTTATGGTACACATATCTAGTAATTGTCTGAACTGGGACTAGAACACAGTTTCTAGGACAAGAGTTCTCAAATTTTTCTAGTGATGGAACCCTCAGTATAAACAAAACTTTGGGCAGAACTCATTATAAAACCCTCTGAAAATATTATTTTAAATGTCTGTTAATAAATAGCATTTTTGTTCAATCATTTTTCAGTCACATCTGACTCTTCATGACCCCACTTTAGGGTTTCCTTGACAGAGATACTGGAGTGGTTGATCATTTTGTTCTCCAGTTCATTTTACATTTGAAGAAACTGAGGCAAAGAGAATTAAGTGATTTTTAAAGGAACACACAGCTAGCCAGATGTGAACTCAGGAAGATGAGTCTTTTTGACTCCAAGACTGATAGTCTATGCACTGTTCCACCTCACTGTCCTAATAAATAACATAAAATTTATTCAAAATAAAAAATAAACAACATTAGCTTTGTTAAAAAATAAAACAACAACAAAAAACTTGGGGTGTTTCAGAATTCCTTGCAGCATAGTACAAGAAAAACTAACTTAGTGATGGCACCATTGTCTTATACCAGAAGTCTCAGAAATTTCAAGTCCTCCTCTAGTCCTTGCTATCTTAGAGTATACTGGTTTAGCCTCCAAATCAAGAACGATTGTTTGGATTCTCAACCTTGAGAATAATACAGCTGACTTGCCAGAACTAACTTCTATTTATTTGTTCCTATGTCCTTTCATGGGCCAGAAAACTTTCATATGCTGAGATCCCTGTGGAAGGATGGAAATGCTCCATCTTTGCGGGTCATCAGAAAAGCTTCCTGGCGCTATGAAATGCTTTTAGTTCTGACTCAACTCACCTGATGATGTTCCAGCTGCATCTTGTTCTGCTTGATGATATTTTCCTTTTCTAAAAGCTCTTTCTGCTGCCTTTCAAACTCTTCTTTCCCCTGTTATTTTACAAGAGAAAAGACCCATTACATCACTGCCATGATTCACTTGTGCAAACAATTTATTTGACAAATGGATAAATATTGCCTTGTTTTCCACTGCTGTGGCTGCTTGCCACATACACCCACCTATGCACATAGGTACAGCATAATGTCAACCTGGCCTCCAGCCACAGCCTTCCAGAGGCCCTAATCCCTCTTAATGCTAAAGAGACAAACCAGTTTCCATACACTGTAATCTGCTCTCTGACCCCAACAAGCTTTTTTGATAGGCAGGTTGGACTCCCTTCAAACCTCTTCTAGAAGCACCATTTCCAGTATTCTTTTCTAATGGATTCAACTTGGACTCATAAACCTTAGTTCCACCATCTGTAACATGAGTGAATTGGAGGAGATGATTTCTAAGGTACTCTTCAAGTTCTAAAATCCTATGACTCTATGACCTCTGACGCCAAGTTTAAATCTAGCCAATAAAACTTGCTTCTGAGCCCTTGAAGTTCCTCATCTGGCTCTGTTCTTGAGATGGACATCAGCCAGGGGTAAAAAGTGCCAAAATAACACAGTTAACCTAATTCACATTGACTAGAGTTAGGGTTTGGTGATCCCTGCAGAATAGAACAGACCAGGCCAGGCCAGAAATCTAGGCAAGTTTTCCAAGGCTGGTGGAATACTGCTGTAATTTCTCCTGCAGAAGAACATATACCTCCCTGGAAAAGAACAATTAGAAGAGGTGATTCTCTGGGTCACTGGGTGGATGCCCAGCTGTCTTCTGGAGTAGCCTGAGCCAAGGCCAAAGGCAATGGCTAATGCAAACAGCAATTTTGACTTGAAAGGGACCAAAGAAATCCAACTCCCTCTTTGTTTTAGGAAGGTGAGAAAAACAAGCTCTAGAGAGAAGTCATTTGTTGAAAGATATAAAGCTGGCCAGTGGTACAGCTGGGATTTGAATCCAAAACTGTTGACTTCTCCAAGATTCCATTACATGATTATAGCCAAGCTACTTAGACTAGCATTATTAGTATTATCTTTATTTTAGCAGGTACTCATATAGGTCTTCTTGTAAAGGAAACAAAGTCTAATAGAAAGTTGTTGTAATTATTATTCAGTCCTGTCTGACTTTTCATGATCTCATTTGGAGTTTTCTTGGCAAAAATACAGGAGTGGTTTGCCATTTCCTTCTCCAAGTCATTTTACAGATGAGGAAACAAACTGAGGCAAACAGGGTTAAGTGACTTGCCCAGCGTGATACAACTTGTAGGAGTCTGAAGCCAGATTTAAATTAACAAAAAAAGACTCTTGCTGACTTCAAGTCTGGCACTCTATCCATTGCTGCCCCTAATAAAAATAGCAATGTATTTAGAGTTCAGATCCTAGCTCTACCACTTAGTATCTATATTCTTGGGCAAATCACATTAGCTATAAGAAGGGAGAAAATAAGCATTTATTTAGCTGCTAGTGATAGGTACTCTATGTGTTCTTAATTTCTTCCTTTCATGTGTAAAACATTGTACTAACCACATTTAGTTCCTAATAGTAGGTACTATATACAATCTTAATTTCTTCCCCTTATGTGTAAAACACTGTACTAATCACATTTAGCTCCTAATAGCCCAAACTATATGCATTCTTAATTTCTTCCCTTTAAAACATTGTACATTTAATCACATTTAGCTCTTAATAGCAGGTACTTTCCCTTTATGAATAAAACACTGTATAGTTAATCACATTTATCTCCTAATAGTAGGTACTATATGCATTCTTAATTTCTTCCCTTTATGTATAAACTACTAATCACATTTCAAATATTATCTCATTTAATCTTTACACAACAACCTTGTGAGGTAGGTGCTATTATTATCCCCAGCTCTATGACGCTACTAACTGTTCAGATCTTTTGAGGACCATTTCAGCCCTTTCATTTAAAAAATAAATAATAATAAATTAATATTATTAATCAAGAATAATCATCAATATTATAATTAACAATAACTCAATAACAATAAATTAATAATTAAATATTAAATCAGTTAAAAAACTAAGCCTCAAATAAATAAATGAATGAATGAATGATTTTTTTAAAATGGGGCAGCTAGGTGGCAGAGTGGATGGAACACCAGTCCGGAGGACCTGAGACACTTAACACTTTCTAGCTGTGTGACCCTGGGCAAGTCTCTTAACCCCAACTGCCAAAGCAAACAACAACAATAACAACTAAGTCTCAGAGGGTTTAAGGAACTTGTCCCAAATCAGGCTGCAAATATAAGTAAAAGAGCCAGGATTCGGATAAGAATCAATAGGCTTCAAATTCAGGGCTCTTCTAACTCTATTATCTGTAGTACTTCTTTTCCAATAGCTTTAGTATTCTGTAAAATATCTCTAAATAAGTATTATTTAGTATTCTCTAAAATTATCTCTAAAATAAGGAGTTTGGGCCAGATGCTCTTCAAAGTTTTCTTCGGTCCCTACAGGTGCTTAATTGGTCTGGCGTCCTTACCTGCAGGTGGACATAATCGTAATCGTCCATCCAGCTGCGCTCGGAGCTATCATTGCTATTGCAGTCAGAATGCTGGTCCTTGCTTAGACTCGGGGGCAGCGGCTTGCAAAAGGGCTGGCTCTTGTGGTCACTGGGATGGAGCCCCTGGATCTGTGGGCCCGTGTGCAGGTAGTCACTTGCTCCGGTCCCAGGCTCAGACCCATTCTTTAGTCTCCCGCCGCCCGGGGCTGACCGGAAGAGCATTTCCGCGTTGGTGCTGATGCTGGTAGTGAGCTGTTTGGTATCATCCGGCACCGTTTTCGCCACCATCACAAACCGATCAAGGTCATCGCACTTGCTTTGAGGCTTATTGACAGCTAGAATGTTCAAGGACCAACTGCAGCCGTTTAAGTCCTGGCTGGTCTGGGTTAGAATCTGGTGGGAGTCTTCCACCCTTTGCAATTCTCGCTTCATTTTGTTGTGCAGGGTGAGTTCGGGGAGTCCCGAGGCATTTGCTACAGCCCCCTTGGCAAATTGGAGGTACTCCCTCAAAGACAGCTCCACCTTTTCCACCGCTGTGCGGATCTCATTGATGTGTCTCTCCATGTAGCCGTAACACCTCCAGTCGGCGGTGACCAGGGAGGCGAGGTGGCACACAACGGTCTCTAGCGCCTGCTGAAGCCGATAAAGCCTCTCGATGGCTGTGTCGGGATCCAGCAGGAGCAATCTTTTGTCCTGGGATGGAGAGGCTGACAAGGAGGACTCCTTCGATGTTGTGGAAGAAGTGGACATGTTGCTCCTGGTACTACCTGTACTGGAAAAAGAGAGTCTATTCATGCCGTCTGTCACATCGGGGCAACCTTTAGTCTCCTGGGTGGTCTGTGGTGGGACATCGTATACTCCGTCTTTTTCTTCAGCATTTACCCTTTCACCAGCTGCTGCTTGGGGCTCGAGAAACTGAACTCCTCTGGGGATGTCATATGCATCATTTTGAGGGGCTGTAGACTGTCCGAGGTGCATTTGCTGCTGGTTTTGAAGAACGCTTTGGTGTCTCTGGGATACCTGCTCAGCAGCTCCTGAAGCATCACAGTTGTATTTTACATTAAGGTCCTTCCCTACTACTGCCTTGGAACTTGTTGGAGGGATATCATAAACGCCCTCAGGTCTGAGTTCTGGTCTGAGGTGTTGTCTCATAGGGGGAGGGAAATCATATTCCTTTTCTCTTAATCCTACTTCATCTCGGGAAGCAGGTGGAATGGCATAAACCTGAAATAAACAAGAAAAAAATCAGTCAGAGATGTACTGAATTAAACATTTATAAGGCAACTTCAATGAGTGCAGAGAAAATAACTAAAGAAAATAGAAAAGTAACAATAGAATATACATTGCCTTCATAGAGAGTCTTTTTCTCTTCTTCAAATCTCAAGTGACCTGCAATATTTTATGAGCTACTTTTCCTTTATCTGCAATACTTACTCCTTCAGTGAGGTCATTCTAATCCATGGATTCAGTGACTATATCTGTGTGGATCATGGTGAGACCTGTATTTTTTGTCCTAACCTCTCTCCTGAGATTTAGATATTTACAATTCCATATGGCTCTACCCACTTCTCAAAGGGTCCCCAACTTGGTTCTATTAACTGCTTAATGGGTCCCAAATTGGATTCGTTATTTTTCTAATGCAAACATATCATTTCTGTTGAGATTTAACCAATTGGGATATTTTCCTAATCTTCCAGGAAAGAATTACTGAAGTTCTACTTGATTTTTCCCTCTTTTTTATGTTTTATTTACATGTTGTCAAATTCTGTTGTTTCTTCCTCTGTATAATTCACTGCTTTCCTTTACCATTGCTGCCATTTTAATCTAAATCCCCTTCATCTCTTTCCCATCCATTGCAAAAGCCACCTAGATATCCTCTCTTCTACCTGCTTCTTTTTCCTGAATTCTATTGCCAGGCCAATCTACTTCAAACATCATTTTCACTATGTTGCTTCCAAATTGAGAACCTGACAATTCATATAACTTCTCAATGCTTCTTCAGTTTTCTCATTTGTAAAATTACAGAGTTGGATTCAATGGGCTTCTAAGGTTTTTACCAACTCTCACAATATTATCATCATTTCTGGTACATGGTAAGTACTTATAAATGTTTGTTCCCTTGCTAATTGTTTATTCATTCATATAACAACCTTTTATTATTACAGACAGAGGCAGAATGGTAGAGTGAAGAGTGAGCCTGTCCGGGAGTCTAGAAATGGATGTAAGTGTTGTGTTATACTGTTTGTGTGATTCTAAATAAATCTTTTAACCTACCAGTGTCCCTATACTGTTGTGGACCATTTGCTGATCTGTAAAGTTAGAGTAAGTTTCTTAATTCTTCTCAGGACCAAACTCTGGTATTTCTCTACCATACCCTTCTTTATCCTGAAGTCCAGTCCTGCTTTGGAATCCACACATTGGAAATATCTTCCATTCTTGCAATCTCTACTTTTGATTGTATGACTCCTCTCAGAATCTCTATGTTAGGATTGTGAGTATGTGACTAGGCCAGTCATGTCTCATTCTTCTCCGAGATAGATTCCAGACTTTTTCTACCATTCCTGCCTCTTCCTTTTAGGTGTTATTTTTCTCCCATTACAATAAAAGCTTTTGGAGGACAAAGTTTATCTTTTCTTGAACTTGTATTTATATTCCTAGTGCTCAGGACAATAAATGGCACACAGTAAACATTTAATAAATACTTCTTGTGCACTTACAGAAATATCCCTACACAAATAAAATCACATGTCTAGGTCCTCGAAAAAGTACAAATTATTGCAGTGGATGCTGGAGATGATACAAATTAAGAAATGATTCCTGTTCTGAAATTGCCTATCTCTTAGGCACTTAACTAAACTGGTCCTTAGATGAGAGAGGTGAGGTCCTTCACTAGATCTATACACAGAAGCTGAGTAAGAACTGGCTATAGCTTGTACTGTTTTGGCCAAATAGCCTCTGAGTGTCCAGGGCGGGGTAACCTTCCCATTGCAATGAAGCAATTAAGTAGGATTTTAATGGAGGAAAAAAATTAAAATAAAAACATTTCTATGTATCCAATGAATATTTTCTCCTTCAAAATGGTCATTTTGGGAGGCTAGATACACTTAGATGGGAAACATTGGCTCACATTTCTGAAAAATCTCTTTTGGAATTAAGCCTGGGGGACATTCTTTTGAATCATTTTAATGGAGGAAAAATCTTTGTTCTTTGAAGGTGGACTTGATTTTTGGAAATAATCAAAAGTCACTGGGTGAATAGGATGAATAGTCAAGATGAATAATACCATTTTGGGGATCAAAAGCAAGGTACAGTAATTAAACAGATTGCTTGATGTGGCTTTTAGATAAACTTGTGATGAAGACTTCCTAAGAAAAGTTTTGAGCAATGGAAGTATGCTTGGGAAAAGTATTTTTGTCTTCCAAAATAGATACTCTGGAGGACAATCTGGATATTTAAATTATTGCATATTTGGGAGGAAATTAGTCATATTTTTAGTCACATGTGGTGTGACTATTCCATTTGTTCAACAAGTGGGTGTCTAAAACTTTTTCCCCTTTAGAATATGTCATATAATTTTTCAACAAGTTAAAAAAAAAGCACCCCTTCTTACCAAAAAATCCCCCAAACAATTGGGATTTCACTTACTCCTTTAACAGGAGGGATATCATATACTCCTGAAGGTTTCATCTCTCCCATTGGAGCTGGGAACTTCAGTGATGTTGGGGGGATGTCATATACCTGGAAAAGAAAAATCTGGGTCATAAAAAATGGAAATGTCTCACTTTTGAAGTAATTTTAAATTTTTGGTTCTAAGAATTTTAATATAGTGATTTCAAAACTTAATTTGTAAGGGTCCAGGTAGTCAAGGCCAATGTACTTTCCTTTTTAAATTATATATATTTTTTCTTTTTGAGGAACCCTAGAAACCACAGTTTGCATTTTTCAAGGGCATAACCACACATATGGACCAAAATATAATGAAATGATACAAAGAAAGGTATTTTCTTCTCAGTTAAAAGACCTGGGTTTCCAGATGAAGCAAATCTCAAATGTAGAGATTGATTTGCTATATGTAAAAATAACTCTTGAAAGTAATAATTTTTATATACAATCATATATATATAATTATATATAAATTATACATATATAATTATGCAACTAAATAAATAATTTATGTAAAATCTTATTTTGTATGGAGTTTGCTTTATAAAGATTTACAAAGAATTTCTTTTAATCAACTTTGTAAGGCAGGCAGCACATGTATTATTGTTTCCATTTTGACTCAGACATACTTAGAGACTTGCCTAAGTGAACACAGTTAACCATCAAATGTTGGGACCAGGACTCAAACCCAGATTTCCTGAAACTTGTTTCAGAAATCTGAATTTAATGTAGAGAAATCTTTACATCAAATGGAAATAGTGTTGTCCCAAAATACCCTTCCTCTCAACTTCAGCTGATGCCTGAAAATAAGCTATGCTGTAATATTCTATTTCTGCTACATAAATGTTACTTACCCCTTGGATCGGATGAGATGGAGGGATATCATAGGTATCCTTCTGATACTTGGATGGAAACTCATACACATAGCCATGGCCTGTTCTCACTGGGGTGATCACCTGAGGATTAGAAAATAAGGAAATATCAAATTATGAACCTATATATATATTTTTTTGTTTTTGCTGAGGCAGTTAGGGTTAAGTGAGTTGCCCAGTGTCACACAGCTAGGAAGTGTTAAGTTTCTGAGGCCACATTTGATCTCAGGTCTTCCTGACTTCAGAGCTGGTACTTACTCTTATCCACTGCATCACATGGCTGTCTTATGTTTAACCATGGATCAAGTTCCTTTCTGGTTCCTGGCTGACTGACTGACCACTTTCAAACTCTTTATTCTCTCAAAAAAAAAAAAAAAAGAATTCAACCAAAACCAATAAATAAATCAACAAATAAAAATGGAAAAAAATGGGTGGAGTCAAAGAAAAGATGAGGAGAAGGGAAGGCATTATAGATTAGGAGTCAAATAAAATTCCTTTTGCTTTGGGGGCAAATACATGATTAAAAAAAAACAATAACTCTTTTTTTCTACTTCTTCCTGCCCTTGGTAACACAAACATCTCTAAAAATGCTTCTCCTTAATAAAAGACTTTGTTCTGGCATTTTATCTGACAACTGTAACCATGAAAAGTCCTAGATTATACCTCTTGAGTTAAAGTTTTTTTCCCTCCTTGAATCAAAATCACTATGTACTGAATTGGTTTTAATGACTCTAAAACTATGTGCAAAGTGAATAATGGGAGTTGAGTTCAACCACTTAAAATTCCCCTCATAGCTTCAACTAGATACAGCATTTCCCCTGCCCCTCCTTGCCAAACTTTATTATTGTGAGCATAGCTAAAAGGCTGTTGATGAATATAACGTTTTTACAAAGCGACCATTTCAAATAATGCCATCCTTGGATATCTGAAGGAGCCTGTAGTCCAAAGTAAGGTATCAATAATAGCAAATAAATCTGCATAATTGTGACAAGGAGCAGAGTTCAGGTGTCCTGACCCTGGCTCATTGTACTAATCATTTTCCCATTTCCATTAGGGTAACAACAGTTTAAGCAGGACATACTTCCAAGTAAGTCAAAGGTTAGATATCCCCATCATGACTACTGGCATCTGGAATTAATGTAAATGAAATGGATCTTACCTGACAAGCTCTTGTTTCTATATAATTCTTTAGAGGCTTTAAACATGGGTTGAAAAAGACCTCTAAGATTTTTTTTTGAAGTCAACTCATTTTGAAGTATATTTACTCACTAATTCTCCAAGGGCTTTTAAATTGTTGTGCTTTCTTTTTTGGCATCGGTAACAGCACCCTCAAGTATTGCAAACTATCCTTGAGGAGAGTAGGTCTTACAAATTAGAAACAAGATGTGGTTCCCTCAGCAACCATCATCTTTTATCCTTTTCTCTAATGTGAAAATTCTGGCGTCAGGCTGCTCACAAAACTATGTGAAAAATGTTCCACCGTCTTAGGGTTCAAATGGGTGGAACTTGGCCAAACGTACCAATCCTGCTCTCAGCAGGGACCCTAAACCCTGAAAGGCTGGAACTTTGTCTAGTGTTAAGTCCTTCACACTCTAAGTCAACTACTTCTTGCAATTAAGGTGAAAAGGATTTAGTACACAGGCTAATATTTTCATATAATCTCTGCTGCTCAGGCTTTCCCAAAAGGAAATGCCATCTTTACTTAATGCTTCCATTGCCTTCCTTGAGCCTACTGGTATAGATGTATAAAAAAACAAAACAAAAATAAACAAAAACCACCAGTTTTATTGAGTGGCCACCACACAATACAATATCACATTTTCCCTTTTAAGAACATGTTTTTTGCAAAAACAAATCCAAAACAAGTTCCCTGTTTCATGCTTCATAAAGAAGCTTGTCTGGCACTATCATACACTGGGCTTTTAAGGTATTTTCCTGCTTTTCTTTCCTACTTGCTCTATTTGTAGGGTTTTTTGTTTGTTTGTTTGTTTTTGTTTTTTCCAAGTATGATCTGCTCACAAAGTGACTTTTGTTCAGTCTCTTAAAATTTTCTAAGAGTGGACTACACCCAAAGCTGCCAATTCAGTAATGCAACTAGAGATCCAAGGTTTGTTATTCTCAAGTCCAGCTTTAACTGTTTTGTATTTGCCTTTAAGGAAAAAAAAAGACCTAAAATAGCATTTGGTGAAACGTTAACCTACAGAAATGACTTCAGAAGGGAGGAGACACACACAAAAAAGGGAGACTGCTTTTCCTTGCCTTTGTGGCCTTTCCCTGGCAGAGGGCGTTTGTTGTTCCCGGTATTTAAAAATTCACTTCCTGACAAATGTCACAGAACAGCAAGCTCCCCCCCTTAGCTTCCCCCATTTAAAGAATGCCTGTGGTCATCTGGTTTTTGAAAACCCCTGCATTCCAAACCCATCATTTTCCTTGTTTGTGCATTAAAAGAAACAGATGGTAAAATCCATGGGGGAAAAAAATACACACAACACAACATGCTACACTTGCTGACTTTTTCTATCCATCTCTTTCTCCCCCAATTATAGCATTCTCCAGTGTTGTGGCCATTAAATCTTGGTCCACAAATGACAATTTAAGCGGGACCAGCTTTTTTCATCAGAACAGATGCATGTAGGACATGTATTAATTTTGTGATGTCTGAAAGAACTTGAGATAACTGTCATTTAGTCTACTTAAAGACATGCTCCTCTCTGACCCAATGTTTGCAAAATATCCAGTTTTGTGGTTTGTTATGTCTTTCTCCCTGCCTCGCTTAAGTACAAAATCTTACTTTTCTCTGATCCCAAGGAAAGGAAATAAGTATAAATAATACATATTTAATACATATCAAATAATTAATATTTAAATATTTATATTAAATAAATATAAGTATATGCAATAAATAAATATATCACTCACTATGTGCCAGGCACTATGCTAAGCACTTTACAATTATTATTTAATTTGATCCTCACAATAACCCTACAAGATATAAGTACTCTTATTATTTCCATTTTACATTTGAGGAAACTGAGGCAGACAGAGGTGAAGTGACTTGCCCAGATTCACACAGCTAGTAAGTATCTGAGGTAGGTTTTCCTGATTCAAGTCCCAGTATTCTACTCTTCTTGCTGCCTCAACAAATACTGTGTAAGAATGAGGGGAGGGGACTTTTAATGACAAAAAGTCTGGTTTAAGTAAGATCAATTCTCATAAAAAGAAACTTCCAGGCATACTTATTAAAGTCATTCCTTAATGTAAAATGTGTCTTAAAAGCTACTTTTCCCAAGGAATGTCAGTCTGTTTGTCTACTTGCTTTTTCTTCTGCTTTCCCTCCCAGATTCCTTTTTTCTTGAATGTTTACTAAATCATCAACTAAGAAGTTGGCCTTGGGATTGTGAAGGCTCCATCAATGGTGGAACACAAATTCTGCCAGATTCTGCTGTTTTGAAAAGGCTCTGTGTCTAAGCCCAGCTGTAGACCAGGTTAGCTAAAATTCAGTGAGACTTATCTCTATAAGATTGATCAATAGGTGATAGAATACTTTTTTAGCCACAGTAACCCATTAAATTATTAAGACATGATAAAGAAAGGGATCACCTACAATCTCATTAATAAAGAGGCACTCATTTGTTTGAAGTATATATATGTATTTATATATACTTCTCAAGAGCCAATATACAGAGAATAGCAAATTGATTCACTTCACTAACATCCTCACAAAAGGAACCTCTGGAATTTTCCTGAAATAATCTTATTTCAATTACTTTTCTGTACGCTGCTCAAGGGATATATTTGGTTGGTTTTTTTTTTCTGCCTACATAAGTCTCTGCTGAATCATGTTTTCCTAAAGTGTCAACTCATTGAACAGTTAAAGACTAGGCCTTTGGGTTCAAATGTCTGATCTAATTTAGTCTCATGAATGGAAAATCAGATTTTAAACCTAGACCTTCTGACTCTAAACACAGTTCTAATATATCATACTAAAGAGAGCTTCATTCTCAATCCTCCGGTTTCAGTCACCATCATGATCTGATGGTCTTCAAAACTGTTCTTAATATGATAAAATTAATGGAGGTATCATCATTGTATGTATTGTGCTTCTTGGATCACAGAAGGATCAGAAATTTTAAACTTTTTTGCATATTAGGTCAAGTCTGGTCAAGGAAAGAAATTGAAGAACTTTTCTTTTCTATCTACAAAGTCCTGTTTCATGTCTTCAGAGATGAAATGTCAGCTAATTGAAGTCTTAGATGACTGGGTCTTTGGGTAAGCATTGGACTCTGGTGAATTTTAGATTCTGGGATATTAAATGTCCCAGACTCCTTTTAGGAGAATAAGAGACTGTTAATTTGAAGACTAATTTTTGTTGTTATTCAGTTGTTTCAATCATTTTTTGTGACTTCATATTGTTTGCAAATATAATGGAGTATTTGCCATTTCCATCTCCAGCTCATTTTATAGAGGAAGAAAGTGAGGCAAACAGAGTTAAGTTATGCAGCTAGTAAGTGTCTGAAGCCAGATTTGAACTCAGGAAGATGAGTCATCCTCATTCCAAGTCCAGTGCTCTAGCCACTGTCCCCATCACCTAGCTAGAGAAGTGCTTAAATATCCAAGTAAGAAGATTAGTAAGAACTAAGAGAGTCTATGCTGTATGAAAGACAAGGTTCAATGTCTCAGTTTCCTTACCTGTAAGTAAAATGTGGGAACTGTATAAGATGACCTCAAATCTATGGTCCTAGGATACCATGGTAAAGAGGAGGAAATGAAGGACACATTTTTAGACTTGGCTAATGTGTAACTTCATTTTGTTTGATAACACATCTTTTGCAAGGGAGAGTTTTGCTAGGGGTAGGGGAAGGGTAGTCATTGGAAAGTGCCAGTGATATAAAAAATCTATAAAATATCCAATTGAGATTTAAAATATCATTAATAATTATAACCAGCATTTATATAGCACTTTAAAGTTCCTTACATATATCATCTCATTTAATACTCATAAAACCCTTACAAATTGCATACTATTATTATTATTCCCTTTTCATAAATGAGCAAAATAAGATCAAGCAACTTATTTGCAGTCACAGGACCGATAAGTGTCAGAGACAGGATTTGAACTCAGGTCTTTCTAACTGCATCAAGCTCTTTATCCACTTTATCCACTACACCACCTTTCTGTGTCTTTCCAATCTGGTTTCTATACTTTTCTCCTTTCTTTGCCACTTTGAAGAGCCTTGAATCATAAGTAACACATACTGTTTCAAAGACCAATTGATTCTTCTCTAAAGTCCTAGCATATTCTTCTGTTCTCTAAGTGCCATATGTGCTGATATTTCAGGGAAAGAGGGTGTGACATGGAAACTCAAAGACGGGTCTGGGCAAAGTGTATGAAAGAATTACATGATCAAAGGACTGGAAGGAGCTCTTGAGAGATTATCTGGTTCATTCTGTCTTTGTATGTGTACTGAAGAGAGAGCAAATAGAATCAATCCTTCTTTCATGACACTTAAAGGGTAAAAGCCCCTAAGAATAAGAATGAGATTTTTCCTTTTTTTTTTGTTAATTTTCTTAAGCAGCTAAAACAGTATATACATGGTGGGTGCCCAAACAAGTAGCAAAATTAACCTAGTCCATATCTTTTCATACAAATTACTTACTTACTTACCTTATAGGGTATCAGGGCTAGAAAATTCAAGAATGAAGATGAATGATATGAGAGTAGGGTCAGATAGGGTGATTTTTCAATTCAGTAAAAATGGATTATTGAGTTTACCATATGTCCAGCAAGTTTTATGTTGGAGACAGAGAGAAAGAAGAAAAGAAGTTTTCTGTTTGCAAAATATATGAACTCTATAGAGTTCTTCAAATTAAGATCAATGATCATCTGAGATCCTTTGGTGGCAACATAGAGAATCAGACAAGCCATTATTCCTATGCTCTGGGTTCCTTGTATAAGCTCCAGGATTGTTTTCCTTAATTTCCGCAGGGTGACCTCAAATTTTAAACTGAGTTGGTCTGAGTGAACAGAATTATTAGAGAGGACACATTTGAAGGACATAACCCATGTATGTCATGAAAGGTTTGTAATGAAACCAAGAGAATGATCATAGGATCATAGATTTAGAACTAGAAAGGAAACTTAGAAATGATCAAGTCTTTAATTTTTCACATGAGGAAATTGAAGTAGACAGCCTTCCAACCAATCTATCCCCTCTCCAATTTATTCTTTCAGCCAGTTCTTAAAGTGACATTTCTAAAGCATAGTTCTAATTGTCATTCTGTTTCTCAAAAAGCTCCTGGGCCTCCATTTTATTTTTTGGATAAACTATTAATTTCTTTGTGTAGCATTTTAAGAACGATTTAAACATTCGTTAAAATCCTTCAAAATATGACTCCAGTCTTTCTTTGCAATCTTATTGATATTCAACTTTATGCTGCAATTTAGCACATGCAAAGTTTAGTGCACTGCTTGGCACATAGTAGGTGCTAAACAAATGCTTGTAGACCTGCACCCAAACTGGCTTAATTTGGACATAAAATTCCATCTTCTGTTACCATCCCTCTACATAGTTTCTTCCTTTTGACTAGAAAGCATTTCTTCCTCACCTCTACTGTTTAAAATCCCTTGTTTCTTTCATACCTCGATTCCGTCACCACCTTGTAGAAGAATTCTCTGATTTTCCTAGTCAGTACTTTACTCCCTTATTATTTTGTAATCACTTAGTGATTTATTTTGTATTTACTTGTCTTTCTGAATATTTTGCCCCCCTTCTCTTAGTGGAATGTAAACTTCTTGAGGGCAGGGGCTTTATAATATATGTTTTTGTCTTTGTATCCCAAGAACCTAGGACAATTGTTTGCACAAAGTAGGCATTTAATTAAAAGCTTGTTTTTTTTCTTAAGCTTCTTCTTTAATACATTTTCTTTAATATCTGATTTTCAGTTTCAAGAATTTAATTTTTGTAATTTTTATTTTTTTATTTAAAAAAAAGGAAAACAGAAAAGAAATATAAAATAAAATAAAGCAAAACAAGCTTGTTGAAAGACTAAATCAATGGTGAGAAAATAAGGAAAAGTTAGAAACTATGGGAGAATTCCATCTTGCTCTATCTGTGCACCAAGGCCTCATCCTTTGTTGGAGGGTACCAAGGCCAACCCTGGGAGTGACACTGTTTCCTTTTTCTCCCAATGGAGATTTTGTCACAAACACCTGGACTCTTTTAAGTTTCACAGCTCTAATATGTGGGAAAATTTTTTAAGAAAAGGAAATGGAAACAAAACCCTCCCTTCCTTTTAAAAACACTCATTCTTGACATCTGAAGGACAAAATATGCTTCAGCTCTGATAGCCAAGTGGATTGACTCTCCCTTCACCTCTGTTGTGGCTGTTAACAGATAGCAACAGGTGCATCTCCAGGGGAAGCACTAGACTAGGGACCACTGACCCCACTAATGTCTTCAGCAGACTGACAGTACAGGACAAAGAAGTCTTAGAAAATGTCTGATTATGGCCATTTCTTCTCTGTACAATCTTTCTCTCTACAGTGATAGTATTGACCAGAGATCTCAAAACTATTTGCTTCTAAATGTTTATATTATGTGACAAAGACACAAAATGAAACTTGAAATTCCTTAAAATTAAACCAGATTAGATCCTTCTTTCAGTGATTTATTCCAAGGAGGCCTAGAATGCAGTGGGAGTTACAAGTAAAAATAATGACTGAAGACTGGGTGTGGTCCTACAGGCACTTGGGGGTAATTTTGCTTTAAGGATATATGCTAATATTCATAATATTATCACTAGCATCACTATGACAACTAACTACACTAAAAGGGACAAACAAGCCTGGTAGAAAATTTGTTTTTTTGTATAGGAGTTAGGGATGGATGTGTTTATCTAAGAAAAGGGAGAAAGACACTGCAGCAACTTTGGTGTATGGATGTATGATGACTCATAATATCCTTCTGAGATAAACTTAATGGATTTTCTGGTCTTTTGCAAGATATATAAGGTGTGTGTGTGTGTGGTTTTCTGAGATGCGCAGATGCAGGACTATTCATCTCAAAGCTGTTCTCTGAGCACAATTCCCACTTACAGATGGGAAAACTGGGACAGAAAGATTAAGTCATTTGCCCCAGGGTCATAAAACAAGCCAACTGTTAGACTTTTCCCAGCCTCTTGAAATTTACTAAGCCTCTTGAAAATAGATAGAGATTTGGGGATATTTTATTGAAATGAGTTATCTCCCCCCCACCACCTTTGTTGTTGAGAAGTATTTGAAAATAGAGGTAATATAAAAAGATATATATCAAAAATTTTTAATGGGAAAATTATCCTCAATATCAAATTGTTAAGTAGGTGAGAAAAGTGACTAATCTATTTATGCCTTTCAATTCAGCAATTCCAGTATTGGACATATACCCTAAGGAAGTCAAAGATGGAAACTTAAGTCCAATATGCTACCATAGTAGCACTTGTGTGGTAAGAAAGAACAGGAAACAAAGAGCTGCCCCTTTATTGAGGAATGGTCAAGCAAACTAATATGTGACTATAATGGACTGTTATCATGAGGTAAGAAATTATGAATGCAAATTCAAAGAGACATGGATCTATTTGTATGAACTGATGTATAGACAGATTGTAGAAAGGCCAGCCATGGAATTTCAGTTTTTTCATCTAAAAGAGAGGGAGTTGAATGAGATGGACTTAGCTCTAGACTCAGTTTTACACTTCCTTTTGGCTCTACATCTGTTAATGGCCACACTACACGCACATCTTTTAACTTTTTCCCCATTGCCCTCCTACCTCTCTTTTATACTTTGCCTATCCCTTTCTCTTCCTTTGCCTTCCTTCATACACTACTACCGTCTTATTCCTCCCTTCATACTTTAAAACAAACAAGTTTCTGAAACCTGTAATAAAACACATCAAAAGATCTTAAAAATATACATTTGGGGAACCCTCTTTAAATGTACCCATTTCTGTATTATCTATTAATTCTCTGTATTAAATTTTCTATAGTTATAAACAAAATGGATTATTTATCTGAATTATTTGATAATTAAAGCTAAAGTAATATTTTGCTTATATTCTTCAGACTATCTCCTCAAATTCTGACTCTTGTGTATATATATATATACATATATATATATATACATATATATATATATATTCATTTCAGAGAAAAAGAAAGATGTCAGATAAACATATCTGAATATCCTCTCAAGGACCTAAATCTATATAAATGCATAAAGGAGATGCAAACAATAGAAAATATATTTGACAAAAATAAATAGATCACACCATGTGATTAAAAACCATGCATGTGTATGTTGGAGAGATTTTAAGGGAGTTAAAAAACAAAACTCTCTTCAATGATGTCACCTGTGACTTAATCTTAGAAAGCTGTCTAGGTCATTCAGAGAATAAATAACTTGTTCACTGGCCCAAGACAAATATATGTCAAAAACGGAATTTGAACTCAGGTGTTTTTGACTCCATGGCTAATTATGACACTACAATCTCTTACCACAAATAATACTGCAGATTATCCAAATCTTAAATTATAATTTTTATTAATCACTACTGTTCTATTTTCACTTTTTACAGCATGCATAGAATGTAAAATTCGATTTGTCCCTCCTGAATAACTTATAATGTCACTTTCAGGGTTTCATACCCCCATGAAATGGGGTTGTATTCACATTGCCCAGTGTCTTTCTGAAGGGCTTTATTTTCATTTTAGGATCCTTTCTTAAAGTCAGACTGACCACCCTAGTTATTCCTACCACATCTTATTATTACTTCTTTGTCTTTATATCTGTGAATCGTCAGATGCTATCCCTTTAACTAAAATCCTGCAAACCATGCCATGACCTGCCCACTGGAACTGAAAAGTTACTCTCCTGAAATTGTAGAGTTTCAGAGGTTTTCATGTTGAAAGTCCAAGATTACTAGTTGCTTTTCCATGGCCAGAAGAGAAAGCCACATGTTGCCTCCGTTGGATTTATTAATTCTCTATAAATTCTTCCTGCCCAGGCTGGGTGTAGCAGTGAGCTCATTTATTTACTCACTTAGCAACAATCTAATGAAAAGTGGGTCTGGCCTTAAAAAATACACCCCCCTGCACCACAGCCACGGCTAACTTCTCCCGAATGCTCTGCTTTGTACTTAGGGTGACATTTTTTCCCTTTTAGAAAAAACGGGAAGGGGGAGGTGGACAAAGGTTTTTTACTCCCCTTCAAAGACACTTTGAAGCTTGAATGAAAGCTACAACTCAGCCTTATGCTGACCACGTCGAAATCACTGTCTCTTTCTTGTTTCAAATGAAGCACAAGTCACAACTCTGAGCTGGGAAGCTGAGGATGTCATTCTTTTGCCTGACAGTGTTTGCAGTACTCCCATCCATGGTGGGGAATACTCTTCAGAAACAGTGGCTTGATTGTTGAGTCTCTCCCATGGCTCTCACTTGCTTTCAGCAAGTTCTTTGTATGATCTGAGCTAAAGCAATATTTAGTTATGAGGTGACCAAACTCCAAAGAGCTGTCTGAAAACCTTTAGAGAAAGAACGAGGAAGGACAGCTTGGGACTAGTGGATTTTAGTTAAGAAAAAAAAAAGCCAAAATGTCCAAAACAGAAAACAAAAAAACAAAAAAAGGCCTTTTGCCTTTTTTGGAGACAAAGAAGAAGCTGAGATTCTGTCATCTTCTGTGACAGAGAGGGTAGGCTGAGGCTTTTTTGTCCATTTCTCTGGGATTTACTTTAAGGGAATATTAAAATGCACAAATATTTGGGTTCTATGGATGTCAAAATAACTTTAACATAGTAAGAATTCCCCTTTTAGCAGATACCCAAAATAGGTTTAAAAATTTTTTGTTTTAATCTCAGATGAAAAGTAATACAATAAATAAGGTCCTGCCTCAAATAGAGTGGTGCAAGAGATAATTGTTTCCAACTAAATAGGAGAGCTTTTAACTGGGAGGAAAGACATAGATTCATATGGGAAATTAACTGATATCACCAGCGACTGTGCCAGACCCTGCAGGGTGCTTCTGCAACTGCCACCATCATTATGTAGCTTCCCTCAGAGGAAATGGACCCGCATTGTGCAACAGTGAGGGTTGGACATTCCAATGGCATGGGCAGCAGTCCATTGATTCAGTGCAGGAAGCTCAAAAGAAAAAAATCTCCTTCCCCTTCCACCTCTTTTCCCTCCAGTAGGTTCCACTGTGACAGCCCTCCTTAGCTCTCAGTGACAAAACATAGATAAGAACTCATTCTTAAGAGACTTTTCCTAAATTATACATGGGACAGATCTGACAAATTTCAATTCTCTGTGGCATTTGATACTTTACTACAACCTAAGTCTTTCTCCTGAGATTGTTCTGCCTTTGGAAAGAGATACTAGTAAAGGAAAAGAACCAGCAGAAAGAAAACTTTAAGGTTTGTCAGGAATACCTGTTCTGTGAGTTACTTTTTATTTTTATGAAAACATCTTTTATTCTTAAAATCTCACTGTTCTGGTGACTTCATGTTGTTTCTGGAATGAGAAAGCATGCTACAATTCTAACATGTTAAAACTGGAAAAGAGAGGAAAAATGGAAAGCCAAGGTCATATGCCTACTTATTAGCCAAGGAGAGCCCAAAGCCTCTCTGCCCACTAAAATATGTCACTTCAAATCTCCATAGAACTATCCTAACAATACTAACAGATTCCTTTAATTATTGTGTAATTACTAGTTTTTTTTAGGTTTTTTCCCCCTTTAATTGATTTCTCTTTATGAGGGGGCAGTGGCAAAAACATTGGAATGAAAGGACTTGTATTCAAATCCACCTCAGTCATTTATTACCTGTATGATGAGTAACATGTTAACTAACCTGTCTAGGTCCCAGATTCCTTCTCCACACAAAAAGGGGATTGAATTAGGTGACCTCTGAGATTCTAGATCTATGATCCTATGGATTCTATCCCACAAAAAGTAGCCTCATGAACATGCCTTAACAAAACGATTCTCAGAGCTTCTCATCATTTCTTAGGCACTCCCTGGCAACAGATGATTTCATGAGATCTTACCACAGTGCATCATTGCCTCTTAAGCTTATGTAAAGTCATTTGTCATGATTTGGGGTAATTTACAATTATTCAAAAAAAAAAAGAGGTACTTCTTTTGGAAAAAGCCGATGCAGCAATGTTCTAGAGGGCTGAGGGTTCCAAAATCCACACAATGTCCTCATTTTGGGTTTCAAATTGGTTTTCTGATCACTTCATTGAATGAAATGAGCTTTGTGGCAGCAATTCAACATGTCCTGCTTCTACTAATGGTATAACATAAGGAGAAAGACCTTGTTCCTGGAGCGTAGGAAATTGGGGGCAAATTCAGACTCTGACATTTACCATCAGTTCTTTGAAGGCAAAGGTCTTCAGATAAGTCCTCATATCCCCACAATGGCTTGAATTGAGAAGAAATCCCATACAAGAATCAATGAATGAATGTCTTACATTGAAGAAGTGCCTCCAAAGATACCTCTGGAGTACCAGCTCTTTATTTTGGGGGGAAGCTAGATGGCAAAGTGGATGGAGTGCTGGGCCTGGAGTTAGCAATAGTACAGTTCAAGTTTAGATTTAATTATTTATTAGCTTTCTGATCCTGGACAAGTCAATTAACTTCTGTTTGCCTTAATTTCCTAACAGCACTTAACTACTAGAGCTGCCATGAAAATCAAATGAGATAATATTAGGCACTTAGCACAGCATCTGAGCATATATAAATTCTAGTTACTGTTATTCTATTACTATTACCACTACTACTACTACTACTACTACTACTACTACTACTACTACTGAAAATATGTGAGATTGTTCAGAAACATTTTTTGGTCCTTCCTACATTATTTCTAATAGGAAATTCAACAAATATTTATTGAGCACTAATTCTGTATAAGGTATACACATGTATAAGGCTATGAAGGAAGAAAATAATACCCACACCGAAGTGAAGAAGTATCTTAATTAGTAGAGGGTCTGAAAACAGTCTTCTAGTAAAACAGCCTCATTTAAGGATGCCTTGATTTGAGGAAATCAACTATATAAAATAGCTAAATCAATAAGTTGGGCTCCTTACAATAGGATTTTGTATTTTATAAATGGATTCACCATAGGAATCCTTTCAATACATTTAAGATCCAATTTGGTTTACAAAGATTTGAATTACATACGATTTTTTAGGAATCCTTAAGGTGTTTTAAATCAAGAGACAACACTCAAAGTAAGATATGATTATCATGCCTATTTAGAACTGCAAATGAATACTGTATATTTCTGTTGCTATTTAGATTTGTTTTATCATTGAATCCAGTACTGTGCTAGTAAATAAGTGTAACAACCATCTCTCAAAAAGAAGTGCACAGGACAAACTTGAGTTTGATCTGCATTGTTAAGATTTAAGAAAATATTAACAATCAACAAAACAATAAAGCAAGCTTAATTTGTAGTTCCAGATTTTCAAAGATGGAAATGCTCACCTTGAAAATTTAACATAGTCCTGCTAAAATCTAATTTTATCTTCTGCATTTATCCACTAAATGTTATCAAAAGAAGTATCTAATTCCTTTATGAAGCCAAATGTTGGAATCTTGTCTATTTAACTACTCTATCTGCTTCACACCTTTTTGGAAGTCCTAAATTCAGCCCCTAATTATGCTGTGTAGCTCCAGGCAAGGCTCTTACTCACTCTGAGCCAGTTTCCAAGTGTATGTGTGGAAAGTGATAATATTTGACTAAGTTACATGTCAGGGGAGTTGTGACAATCAAGTTAAGAAAATGTACGTACAGTGCCATATGAGCCATAAACACTGTGTATTAACTATTATGTTTATTATATTATAAGCACTCTAGAAGAATCATCCTTTAACAGGTAATTACATTAAAAAAAGATTGACCTTCCTTTGCTTTGGTGTGGGTTTATTAACATAGCCTTTAAAAAATGCATTATCTATAGTCTATGGGATTTGTAACAAACTAGGTCTAAAGTTTTTGGCACTGCCTCTGCTCAGACAAAAAGTTTCTTTGTTAATGAGAGGAGGTGTTACAGTTCATTTCTGTTGGGGTGGGTGACTCAAGGATAAAAAAGGATACTCCCCATTTTTAATGCCAGAGAATGAAGTTGAGCAGGGGAGGAAGGGGGTGGGTCAGAATCTTCATTTGGGGGTAATTTTCCACAATTGTTTTGAGTTTAGGGATTTGGATAAAGGACCATTTCCCCATCTATTTTAAGGAAATATGAGTAGAAAAATTTCCCACTTAAGTTAGGATTGTGTTTTTTATAGTTTCCTGGTCCACCTTGACTTGCAGCAGATGCTTTGGAAAAATGTTTCATGTGCTGGTGGGAGGCAGTTTTTGTACTTTGGTTCATCTGTTAGGTTCTGAACTCATTTCAGTTCCTTTAAAGAAAAGTTACAGGGAATTAAATGGAGAACCTCTTTTCTCAAAAGTCACAAGAGCCTATCAGGAAAGCCCTCCACCTATCAGCCAGACACTAGTTTTGGCAAAGTTTGGTGGGGATTCCTTTCTCTAAATGTAACTCATAATGACTCAGTGTCCAAGAAGGTGCAGACATTCCTGGCTAATCTGCTCTTTTGGAACCAAAGATTACCTTTCAGGTATGGAGTGGGGAAAAACATAATTACAATCCATGAATCACATCCTGTTAATCTCAATCTCTTTCTTACTTTGGGCAATAAGAATAGGGCCTTAGTGATGATGTAATGTGACCCTAATGAATGTAGCTGGGTCCTTTCCTGAATACCCACTCAAAAATAGCATATACCTTACCTTTGTGCAAGGGATTTGAGATAGGTAAAGGATATCTACATGATTTTATAGCTACAAATGCTTTAATGAAACAGGCTTCCTAAACATAAGTTTAAAAAAATGTAGTATATAAGTAGTCTCAATGGTCCTAGAATTAAATAAGTATCATGATTTCAGTTTGCCCTATTAATCCTTTCTTTTCCTGAAAAGACACTGATAGTCTAATTGTGGGTCTTCAGAGGAAACACTTAGACTCCTGCCCTCTCATGATCATCCCACATGTCAGAAAACTTACTAACTCAATTCATCCATTGAGTCCACAGGTAGGTTCTATGTTATCTGAAAGTTATCTGCTGGACACACCCACAAGGCATATACTATGGGCAGGGACATTATTGAAGATACCTTGAATTGTCAAAGTTGAGTCCTAGAATTCTGAGTCAAGGCTGAATAGGTTACACTGAGAGTCAAATGCATGATGGATGCTAAGTAACATGAGCAGGATAGTGCTTGATGGAATCTTAGGGTTTCTCTAAGGCCATCTTAAATTTTAATAATATAATAGATAATATAATAATTCCCTCTACTGTGTATTTATTTAGTATCTTTTAACCTATATATGTTGTCTCCCTACTCCTACTTCCATTAGAATGTAGCTTCTATTGGGGCAGGGTCTGTTCTTGCTTTTTCCCTTATATTCCCTCCTATTTAACATAGTACCTAGAACATAGTAAGTACCTGCTAAATGATTATTGATTGAGTGACTACCTTAACCCCTATAAGTTTGCCATAACCAAAGCTAGGGGCAATCCAGCTTTACTAGTGGCAAAGAAAGTGTGTGGTAGAAAAATGAGTAAATAGATACTTGACCTTGCTTCCCACATTCCAGTCATGGCTTAAAAGAACCTGATCTTTGCAGCAAAGGATGCCCAGAATGGAAAAAAAAATTTTTCCCCAGAGGGAAAAGAATAAATAAAAGGCAAAGTTTCCGGTATTATCCAGATTCAGGATTGGCAGAGAAGATGTTTAAGGCAGTATAATATAGCAGAAAATAGGTCTAGACTGAAAATTAGGAAACATTCTAGATCAAGTTCTGCCATGGCCTATTGGATGAACAATTCACTTAAAATCTATTTATATAATTATGATCTATAAAATGACAGTTTTGAAATAGGGGACCTTTGAGATTCTTTATGACTATAACAGTTGATAATTCTCCACATAAAATCATTATAATACTTACAGTACAACCATGCACTCATTAGATAGGCTATAAGGGTTTGATAATCCATAGATTATTGTGGAGTAAGGAGGGGCAAGTTCAAAATTGACTTTAGGGAGAGGAAAAAAATTATTGCTTTTCTTTGTGGTGGAAAGGGTATTTGTTTTTTTAGATGCTGATTTAATAAGCAATGAATGGGAGTTGATGTGTCTATAGAGGGTGGGGTTCAGGGCTGGAGTTCCCCTGTTAAAACTAAATAAAGGATTGATAATAAACAGACTACAAACACAATCTATTAAAAAGTGACTCATTAACAGAAAAAAAAACACCAAAAAAACCCAGGCTGGCTAAAGGTTCAGAAGCCTAGAAACATAGTAAACCTCTAACTCTAGAAAATCCAAAAACAAGCACCCTCATATTGACATATACAGCCTCAAGCTGCTTCTTAACATTGAGGGTTTTTGTTTTACTTTTTCTAGGACAAAATCCTATTTTTCCCAACCTTTGCCTCAAAAGAACTGTTATGGATCATGTCATGGAGGGACAGGATAATACACTTCCCACTCATCCTCATTCTATGGATGAGAAAACAAAAATATAGAATATAAAAGTCTTGCTTGAAACCACTCAAAAAAGAGTGATGATTCTGGGGGGAAAAGAATTAAAAACCACCACAACAAAAACTTTTGATTCCCCATGCACTGGGTTTGCCTCCTTAGTGCTTCCACTTAAGTCATTTGTATGGTTCCCCACCCATTAGAAAGATACTGAGTCATAAGCAGGCACCCAGGGAGATGATGATAAGAATTTCAGAACAGCTGCAGGCCAATAGAAAACTAAAAGGGATTTTTTACAGCCAAAATATCTCAACTTCTCACCAAGGGAAGGTAGTTCTTCCTGTGTACCTGTGTGTGGGGTGGAGTGGGATGATAAGGGGAGTGGGAGAGTCTCAGGCTACTGAGGCGAGAGTCACACACTGGCTAACACCATGGGAAGAAGCAGGTTTGGGTGCAAGTGGTCCTGACACTTGAGCTTGTTTTAATTGGCTACTGGCTTTCCCATGCTTCTAATCCACAACTCTTGTAACCTGGAGTGGCAGGAACTCAATGGGGGGGGGGAATATCCCTATTGGTGACCCCATCTGTTGCTTTGCTAATGGTGGAGCTAGACAGACTGTTATCCCCTTCCCAAGGGAGAGCTGCCTTAGCCATCCAGCACACCAAAAGGGTCGGTCCCTGTCTTACGATGAATGCAAGAAAACACTAGGCTTTTAGAATGAAGGAATGAATAAAAAGGATTTATTAAGCATATTTATCCCAAGCTCTGAGGATGCAAAGAGAAAATGTGACTCAGTGCCTACTTTCAAGGAGCTCCTATTCTAAAGGGAGAGACAGTACATATATAAAGGGGAAGAAAATTAATATGATCAGTCCAGGACAGCCTACATTGTTAGAGTAAGGGATACCAACAGAAATTAGACAAAAGACTGTTTTGTCCCAGCTCCAACTCCCTTACTATTATATAATGAATGCAAAGTGAACAGGAAATAAGTTCTCTAAAGTTTTAAATTTTTCAAAGTCTGGAAATTGAAAAGGTTGGGTCTAAAAAGTGAAAACATTTGACCTTCCTGCCAACATAAACTGTGATGAAAGTTAAATACTCACACCTTCTAGCAAGTGCTTCCGTTCCAAGCTCCCTGTCTGTTCCACACTAATTCCAGTCCCTGAAGTCTATTTTTAAGGTGCAAACAAAAGGGCACAAAGAAAAAGAAGATTCATTTAATTATGGGTATATCTTTCTACTGTATCATTCCCATTTGAAACAGAAACAAGGTTTGGTTTTATCCATGGATTCCCTTGAGACTGGGACATCTTTTCCTTTTGGGGTCGAGGATCTCTTGGGCAGTTGGGTGAAATCTACAGGCCCCTTCCCAGAATCATGTTTTAAATGCAAAGGAAACCAAATATACTATAATATTTTATAAAATGTCAAAGTAATTAAATTAAAAACAATTTTTTCCACCCAAATTTATGAGCTCCAGGAAAAACACCATCACTCCTGATTTTCTAGATTTTCAGTTGAGGGAAACACCTAGGAACAGCACTGAATCCAGTTCCCTCACCCCACAATTTCCCTGGGCAGTATTAAACTTGAAGATTATCTCAATCACTCAAATATCAGTGAACCTTTAATTTCTATTAGTGAGATCTTAAAAAGTCATTCTTTTTATATAATTATTATAAGGATCATATTATAAACACACTTTTCCTATACTATTCTGTTGCTTCTTCTTGACACAGAAGTTAAGTGTGGTTTTCTCAAAACCTCTACCAGCAGAGTATAAACTCTGGATGGTCTCAAGTCAGAAAAACTTTGATTATGGGCCCACTGAGAGACTGTGTGTGTGTGTGTGTGTGTGTGAACGTTTGCAATATGAGAACCAGCCTAAGCTCAGAGAGACTCATCACCAGAAGGCTGGCCATGAGCTCATGATTTTTTTTGGGGGGGGAGGGTGGGTATTGTAATTTATGAAAACAATATTCCAAGTTACAGAAGCAGCAGAATGATTTAGTGCTGGCTAGAGGGTCATCCTCAGAGTCATAGAAGACTTACATTCAATCCTCTTTCTGACATATAATGTGTAATTTCAGTCATTTAACCCTCAGTACCTTGCCAACTCTCTAAGATTAAGCAGGTTCCAATATTTATTAGGAGGAGTTCCTTTTACCAATTAAATTTACAAGTCCAGTCACTGCCTTCATAGGAATGAACCCTCACCACCACCCCCCCCCCCCCCCCCCAAAAAAAAAAAAGAAAAAGAAAGAAAAAAGAACAGATTGATTGTGGTCAGAATTGGTGAAGGCAGTACAAGCACTCAAGAAATAATTAGTATTTTTCAGTTACTGAATCTTCACTAGTGGAGACTGATATTTAAAGAAATCATACAATAAAACTTTCTTGCTGCCTAACACCTTTAACAAGTATTTTATTATAATTATAGTTCAACTCCTTATTAATTAACTAACGTACTTATTCATTGATTTTGCAGATAAAGAAACAGATCATTTGAGATTAAAAATCAGTTACCCAAGATCACACAGATAATAAGCAAAAGAACTGAGATTTGCACACAGACATTCTGTCTCCAAGTCCAATGTTCTTTCTATTATATCATTATTTTTTTAGGCAGGTTCTTTTGGCATCATGATGAAACTCACAGTATATAGTGCCTTCTAGTATAAAAAAGAGAGAGATGTAGGAGAGGTCTGACAGCAGTTCAAGCTAGGAGACTTGGCGTTGGTTTACTAAGGAATTGAGGGGATGCTTAATGGTAGGGAACAGTTTATAATAGGAGTATATGAGTTACAATTCAGGTCTGGTTACGGCCTCTATGGTATCAAATTTTCATGAACCATATTCTAAATGTAAATAATGGGGGAAAAAAGTACTCACCTTTTTACTTAAATGGGAAGCACTGGTCCCACCGATGCTTCTTTGTACTGATGGTGGCACCTGGTATACATCTTGCTCTACAGCACCATGGCCTGTAGGGACCTGGTAAATTCCCTGATTCTGGTAGGACGGTGGTACTTGATAGACAGCATCCCGAGATGAAGCCTGTGAATGCGGTACTTGATAGACTTTCTGTGAGCCAAAACTCTGGTGCATTAGTCCAGAAGGGGGCTGGTCCTGATTGGAGGAACCCTCCTGTAGTGGGCCAATCAGGAGTTTCACACGGTTGCCCGGGACGATGCCTTGCCTTCCATGTAAGGAGCAGAGCCACCATCCTTCCAGCCCACCGGTATTCTGCTCAATCACAGTCAGTATATCTCCTTTGCGGAACGCCAATTCTTCTGCACACTCGGGAACATTGTCATACAAGGCTCTTGCCATAAGATTCTATGTAGAAGAAAGGAAGGAAAGGAGGCAAAACAAAAATAAAAATGTTAGAACATTGGCTTAATTTTTTGAACACTTAAGTTATTCACTTGTGGAAGGAGAGCCTTCCTAGAAAGAAGAGTTTGAACAATAGATAATAAACAATCACACAATTGACATTAGCCTGCCTCCTCGCCAAGTCTCAAAAAGCCGGATGTTCTTGGACTAGTAGGTTATATTCATTCCAGTGCTATAAGGATCTATGACTATAAGGTTCTCCCTTCAGTAATATCAATCCCAATCCCATCATATTTTAGCTGAAGTCATATGAGTTGTCAGTCACTTTATAAACTCATTCGTTACCCAGTAATGAATCTGGTAATGATAAGCCTTCTCAATTTAGCTTAGCTGGTCCTCTGAGAGAGTACATACAACTCATTTCTTAAGCTGTAATCAGAAACTTTTCTAAGTTGGTTAAGTAGAGCCTGCCAGAGTTTGTACTCAGCTGACAATTTTTTTGAGATCCCAAGGATACCTTTATAACAGGATGAGGCAATGGAGTAGGATTTTAGTGAAAGACGGTAGATTTTACCATGAAATTGTTTCTTCTTTCTTCAACTCAGTCAAGAAAAAGAGCTTTAGAGTATTATTAGACATATTGCACTGCCAGTGCTTAGTGAATAAAAGTGGCATAAATAATCCAAATCAAAAGATAATGCAAATATAATTTATATTTGGTGTTGGAATACAATTATTTATATACCCCAAGGTCTTGGATTTCCTATTTATGGCTAATGAAGATATCTAAAGAGCCATAGACAACCAACAAGTTAATAATAAGTAATAATAATGATAATAAAATCCATATAATTAAGTATTGTGTGGCTATGCAAATAATAACAACAACTAGCATTCAAATAGCACTTTAAATTTTGTAAAGCATTTTACAAATATCTCTTTTTATGCTTACAACCATCCTGGGAGGTAGATGCTACTATCCTCATTTCAGATAAGAAAGAAATTGAGGCAGAGGTTATTTGCCCAGGATTATATAATTAGTAAGAATTCAAAGTTACCTTAGTCATTTCATATTACATAGGATAATAGATGGAGAATTGTAAAAGGCCTTAGAGATCATAATATCTAGCCACCTCATTCTATAAATGAAGAAAGAAGCTTAGAGAGGTCAAGTCACTTGCCCAAATGGCAGAACAGTAAATAGTACAGCTAGATTTGGACCTAAGTCCTCTGATCCGAAATCCAATATTCTTTTCACCATATCATGCTTTAGGGAACATTATTTTTCTTTCCATACTAGAATGAAGCAAACTTTCTTTTTCTTTTTCTTCTTCTTTTTTTGCCTATGATTTGAATCTCTCCATTGATCCTTCGAAGACTGTGGCTTCTCCTTTCATTGAACCAATAAACACTTGCTCCTTCTCTGTATGATGGCCTGTCTGGCACTTTCAGTACAGACAGCCACAGTGGGCATTCAACAGAAAGGAGGCAGGAACTTTGTGCTGACATTTTTGGAATCCCTTCAAAGGCTCCAAACATTTCATTTCTTGGCTCCAGTGATGTTTCCCAGCATGCTGGCAGCCATTACCACATGCCTGCCATTTCCCGGTGCACAAGAAAGGCAGAGTCGATCATATATTTATTGCCTACATTTGAAAACTAAAAATAATATTTTGAGTACTTCAGCTAAAATATTTGAATGTAATTAACGTCATTGTAATGATGACTATTGATTGATGAAAAGATTGTTGACTTGCTAGAGAAAGTGAATTGATTTTTCCCTCTCCAATTATAGAAGTGTAGAATGTAAGCTTATCAAGGGCAGAAATTATTTTTAGTTTTGTACAGAATATGCTCTTAATAAATACTTGTTGGATGAGATTGTGTTGGAAGCTATCCACAACTAGTGAGTTTTCTGGCTGCTGTTGTTCATATCTTTATCTTTTGGAATGAGAGGTATAGTACTAAATGGGACATCAACAGTCATGTAGTTCAGTTCCCTTTCCTCTCACCCTTTCTATTTTTATTTTTTTGATCATTTTGAATGTATTACATAAAGACACCTTTTTTTTAAAAGAAAGGTTAAGTTACTTGCCCCAAGTTCACACAGAAAGTAAAATTAAATTGCAGAGCTAAGCTATTTGACTCCAAATCTAGCACTCTTTTCACTGTAATTCCTTGTGTAAAATTTTAATATAAATCCCATAATTTTTATCTTTTTGCATTTGTCCTACCCTAATCTTTTTTTTTCTTTTTTCTCTGGTCAAGTCACAAAAGTGGAGATATTTTCAATGCTCCAAGGTTATTCTCATCTGGACTATTAACAGTACCCAAGTGAGGGAGGGCTCTTCTCCAAATGGTATGGAAAGATGATTACCATACAAAACCCAAGTCTTGATTCCATTGTTGCTATTGCAGCTCTTCTTAACAGTGGAGTTATATGGAGATGGGAGGGAAAGAGTCAGATCTCAGGTATCTTGGTATTGGCCAAGAATGAGGTAGAATGGTTTTAGTTATGAAAATTCAGATAAGTCTCAATGTCTATTACTACTACTACTACTGGTACTACTACCACCCACCATCACCATCATTACTAGTGGAAATAGAACTAGTATTCCCTCTCTTCTAGAATTTATGCTTTACAAAACTGTATACACACACATTTAATTTGAAGTAGGTAATATTTTTATTCCTATTTAATGGATGAAGAGATTGAGATTGGTCACAAAATTAATAAACATCTGAAGAAGAGTTTTAACTTAAGTTAACCTGACTCCAAGTCTAATATTCGAACTATCCATTATACAACATAGCTGCCCCAACATGAGCTGTAAAAGAAACATAAGGGATAGAGAAGTGATTGTGTTTTACATGAAGATTTTATTTAGTATATATATAGTGACTCTGATAGGAAGTTTCAGCCTTTTCCTTACAATAATTAAAGACTAAATAAGGAGAAAATTATGGAGAATCCTATCCTTGTTTAAGGAGAGTCCCAACAATGTCAGAACACCTACCTCCCCTTCTTCTTCCTCTCTCTCTTAGCTTCCTAGATATACTGGAATGGGTTTAATTAACTACTCAAAATGAGAACATGGTCCTTTGATTTCATACTATGTGGCCCAAAGAGTTCCACCTTGCATATATAGGAGCCTATTTCTGTTCTCCTTTCCTTAGTTATTCAACAATTGGGAATGATTAGTATAGAAGCACCAGAGATGAAATCACAAGTAATGGAACTCCTTTCCAGTTCTTTCAGGGCTGAGGGATAAGAACTAGTAATTCTATTGGCTCTAAAGGAGAGAAAAGACAGAAACTCAAGACAGTTGGAAGACCGGAGACAACAGCACAGCTCAGAACAAATAAACGAAATGCTCTTTAGAGTTGGGTCAATTCAATGGAACAACGCGCAGAACTGAATGAAGCACTGAACCATGAGTGATTAGAAGCAGATAGAAATTCCCATGTGAAAGTCATTCTTGGTGGTTTATTGTCTCTGTCCCAGTAACCTTCTCACCACCTGGTAAACAGCATGTGAATGCTTGCTTCCTGGACCTGCCTCAAATGCAGCTTCATTGCAAAATACTTTCCCATTCCCATTGTCAATGCTAACTGAGGCACTATCGGGTGAGTTATCCTAATTGGTTGTCCATTATTTCACAGCAGTCTTCCCCACTGCCTGCAGAGATTAGTATTTAGAATTATGCTTGATGGGGATCCCCACCAGGGATCTTTGCAACAGCATGACACCTATTCATACCCTGATGAATTTTCTTAGTTAAGAAAGTACGGCAGTCCCAGGGTAGAACAGCCTATGGCCATCACTGAATGTTACTAAGACAAATCCAGGTACTAGTTGTTCAGTGGCAAACATCACAGACCCAAAGAACCAGTAACGTTTAGTACAATAACTCATCAAATATATGTTTTATTTAGGAGCATGTAAGTGGTATAGTGGATAGAGTGCCAGGTCTGAAGTTGGGAAAATCTGAAATTCAAATCCCCCTTTAGATAGTTACTAACTGTACAAAGCATTATCTTTTGTCTGCCTCAAGTTCCTAACCTGTAAAATGGTAATAATAATAGTACCATCCTCCCAGAATTGTTGTGAGGATCAAAGGAGACAATAATTATAAAGTGCTAAACACAGTGCCTCACATATAGTAAGTTCTATATAAACATTGGTTATTATTATTATTTATCAGTCGCTTTTGCCAATATATACTAGGATGTATATTTTAATTATTATTAGTGACCCCAGTGGTTGCTCTAATACAAACATAGTTGATCATTTCAGAAATCAAAGAATCATAAATTTAAGACCAAAGGAAACCTCAGAGATCATCACTTTTAGGAATGAAGAAACTGAGGGTCAGTGAGGTTAAAAGATGTGCCCAGAATCACATAGATAGCAAGTAGAGTTGTTAGTCATTTAACTCATGTAAGGTGGTGCAGACAAGGCTCTAGGATTTGAGCTGAGTCTCAAAGGATGGGTACAGAAAGTGAACAAAGACAAGGAGATTGAAATGTCTAAGTCACTTGCTGGAAGGCAGTGAGCAGGAAGGAATGATACTGATTAAATCAAGCCCAAAAGCCCAAACCACTTAAGACCTCCCACTGAAAGGGCCCCTTTGTCCATTTCCTTTCCTTTTATTTTATTTTTTTGAGGGTGGGGTGAGAAGGAAGAGTTGTTAAACTTTCTAAATCTGGGATTTCCCTTTGCTCCATTGATTCCTCTGTAATCAGTCCAACTTTCTGTATTGGTACTGGGATTTTTTTAGCTGTAAGTTTGATTGATGTTAATAAAAACAAATGGTCCAGTCCTTATTGACTTTTTAGACTTACTAGGATTCCTCTTGGCTGGGACTCCATTATGAAATAACGTCAATATGTGATATATGCTAATAATGACTAACATAATAAGTCTTCAAGTTGTTCAATAGTCATAAAAGTTTCAATTCTGATAATGCTTTATGGGTTCAAAGCAAGTTTCACAAACAAATCTCCTTTAACCCTCACAACAGCAGTGCAAACACTAAATTAAATTTATAGATGCAGACGTGAACCCGATTCAGGAGGAGAAATCTGCCCAAGAATCATACAACTAGTTAGTGATGGAGGCAGCCTCAAACCTACAAGGCAGCTAAGTGGGCAATGGATGGACCATCAGGTCAACCTGAGAATCAGGAAAACTGGAGTTCAAACTCAGCTTCAGATATTCACTAGCTGTGTGAGCCAGGGCTCACAAGGTTTTCCTAACCTTTGTTCCCTCAATTTCTTTATCTGTAAAATGTGGGTAATAATAGTTTATACTATTTACCTTCCAGGGTTCCTGTGGGGATCGAATGACATAACAGTTGTGAAGTGCTTAGTACAGTGCTTGGCATAAGAGTGCTATGTAAATCATCATTACAATGATCATCATTATCTACTGTGTGACCTCAAGTGGCTCACTTTACTTATCAGTTTTTTTTTTAATCTGTAAAATGAAAGAGTTATGTCAGATATCTCCAAATTCTAAATCTTAGATTCTTAGCTCCAAAGTCCAGGAGTTTCTCCACAATACTATACAGTGTCTTAGCTTCTATTTTAGCTCCCATATCTCCATACTTACTTAGCAGCCTCTGGCTATGGTTTCCATTTTGTCCAATTTAATCCATTTAGCAACCATTGAGATCTCTCACCCACCATATAATTCAACTGTACACAGACTCTCTTATATTCTCTTGGCCCCATCATAACAACTACAAGCAATGACTTGTCACATAAACTCCAAAAAGGGAACAAAGAAAATGACATTCCACTGATGACAGTCAAGGACTTCTCTGAGATGGAGAGGAGATTGTAGATAAATCCTCACCTGTCTGATAGTGAAAATAAGGAAACTAAGGCCTACAGAGGAGAGATGTCTTTCCTCTGATGGTCATACAGCCTACTCCTTCAGTAACTAAGGAAGGCTATCTGTTAAACGATCAGAGATCAGAAGAGTAAAATGTCAATCATAACTAAGGGGTGAGTGAATTCACAACCAAATCATCTTCTTCAGAGAATCCAAAGTACCATGTAAGGAACTACCTTCATTCAAAGCTTTGTGGAGGACATATAAGACTGCTAAGTTAGAGTTCATTCCAATTGTCATAACCTTGTTACTCTCACCTTTAGTTTAAAGATATGATTCTATATTATTGTTCTATAAGAAACGATCTATCAGCAGGATGATTTTAGAGAGGCCTGGAGAGACTTACATGAACTAATGCTGAATGAACTGAGCAGAACCAGGAGATCATTGCACATGGTAACAATAAGATTATAAGATGATCAATTCTGATGGATGTGGTTCTTTCCAACAATACGATGACTGAGGTCAGTTCTAATGATCTTGTGATGATGAGAGCCATCTACACCCAGAGAGAGGACTGTGGAAACTGAGGGTAGATCACAATATAGCATTCTCACTCTTTTTGGTTTGTTCACTTACATTTTGTTTTCTTACTCATTTTCTTTCCTTTTTGATCTGATTTTTCTTATGCAGCAAGATAATTGTATAAATATGTTTACACATATTGGATTTAACATATATTTTAATGTGTATAACATGTTGGATTGCTTGCCATCTAGGGGAGAGGGTGGAGGGAAGGAAGGGAAAATTTGGAACACAAGGCAATGCAAAGATCAATGTTGAAAAATTATCTGTACATATGTTTTGAAAATAAAAAGCTTTAACATAAAATAAAATAAAATTTAGGTTAAATATTTAGTAAAAAAAAAGATAGGATTCTATTACAACCATAAGTTGGCAGTCTGAGTATCTCAAAGCATCCCAAAACAATGGGGGCTTCTCTATTCAACCCTATTCTTTTGAAAGAGGGAATTTATCTCTAGAGCTGGGAAGTCCAAGACACATAATAAATAAATATGAGATAAGATATCAATACTAATTCTATAATCAGTTAGATCATTAGTCCAGGGGAGTTAGGTGCCCAGAAGCTAAGCAACAGAAGGAAAAGATCCATGTGTATTCAGATCTAAAACCTTAGGATCAGAGAGAATTCCAAGAGGCAGCTGGGTCAGCTGAAGTGATTTGCCAATGAAGACCCCAAAATCAGTCGAGCTTCTCGCCAATATGCCACAATTTGATTCAATAAACATTTATTAAAATTCAATTCTTAGCTCTACTGCTTGCCGACCTTGAGCTTTGGACAGGGTATTTTGCCACTCTATGCCTCAATTTCCTCAAGATTAAAATGAAGAATTTGGATGATCTCAAAGTTCTCTTCTGTCTATATTGATGAGTTCCTAAATGCCTTCTAGGTACAAGGTGTCTCTAGAGAGACAAAGATAGATAAAATGCAAATCACTGCTCTCAAGAATCTTTTGATCTATGAGGAAGAAAGATGTATCCAAGTAAGCTGGAATGTGGGAAGGTCAAAGGAACTGTCCATGATCATGGTCCAGTGTTCTTAGAGAGACTATATCACATTTTCTAAAGAAAATTGCCTCCAAATTATCTCATTTCTCTCTAGACTGCATTCCATTCTTTCTTCTTTTTTTTTCCCCTAGTCAAGGGGCAAAGTTTTATTGAGCATTCTTTCTCTATCACGCTCCCCAAACTTTATCCATTTAATTCACTCTATCTCTTGAATTCATAGAAAGTACCTTCTGTCCCTGCTGCATCTCTCTTGGACTGAATGGCTCTACCCCAAAATCTTCATCTGGGTACCCCATGCCAGCTACATCTGCCATTTCCCCAATAGGCACCTTTGTTTCTCTATCTCCAACTCCTTCAGCTTCCTTTATTTATAGTCTCCCCATTAGAATGTAAGCTCCTTGAGGGCTGAGACCACTTTCTAATTGTACTTGTATTTCTATTGCAATGTCTCGCACATGATAAGTGCTTAATAAATACTTGTCTGACTGAATTTCAGAAATGTTCCCATCAAATGATTAATCTAATGCTACTACCTATAACCATTAAGATACCACAAGAATTCATGGTTTCCGTAATATATCTTTTCACTTCATTGACGTGGTAGGTGAAAGATTTCAAGAGTTGCTATATCCCGAAAATCTGTTACTCTGTGGCCAGCCTGGTGGTAAGCTTATCTAAACTTAGCTACATTGGTCTTTGAGGGCATATAGTCCTCAGCCTATTGATTAGGCCAGACTTGAAATTTTTCCAATTTGGCAAAATCTATCAGAGCTGCCACTCTGAGGCACAGAAGTGGAGTGTGGTATGTTCATACAAATCAGCTTTAATGGGTGACTTAAAGTTTAGGACAAAAACTAAAATGAGCTGAGGTTTGAAAAATAGCCCTAAAGGCCATGAGTTCTCTTCATCAGGATCCTTACATCTAATTTCCTAGCACAGGAGAAATAGGGAGATTTTGTTTCTAGCTGGGTTCAATATAGAATTTGTTTTAAGTAATAAACTAGAAAAAAACTAGAGTATTCTCCCCCATTCTTTACACAGATAACCAGTCTGGGCAGGGAGCTCAGTGGGAATGATGAGATAGCCGACCCATTGTAAAAACGAAGGTCCCAGGGGTCTTAAACGTGGAGAAGGCAAAATGAAGGGAGGTCAGGCAGGAAAGTATCCAGCCCTTCCTAATAAAATAAACTGAGAATGACGTAGGTAAGAAGACTGCACTAAGCGTATACAATCACAGAGCAAACAGGAAAGAAAAAAAAAAATAGGAGCTAGCCAACTTGGAGATTAAATACAATGACCCCTTTAAAAGATCTCTCTCTCTCTTTCCTTCTGAGAAGCAATTTGAGGCAAGGGAGTGTTTAGATTCTTCAATTTTCCTGGTTCCCAAGCTACCTACCAGAGACAAGCTCTCAGAAGGAACCAGGAAAATGCCAGTTTCTCATAGGGAACTATAACCCTAGGATATGTGATTACCTTTTTTTTTTTTTTTTTTTTTTTTTTTTGGGGGGGGTGGTGTTCCTTCCCTACTTAGCTATCATAAAGCAGGGTGAGTTTAGAGGTTTCAAGCCAGGACATTCATGTTCTTTCAAGCAGGGAAGGTGTTATTTGTAATTTCCATGATCACATAAACTACTCCTTCTAGAGAACTGAGAAACAAAGGAGTAAGGCGTCTCCCCAAATCAGCTGTAGCCACATACTGATAGCATCACCAGTGACCAGGCTTTGTGACAAGACCTCTTCCTCTTCCTATTTTTGATCTATTTTTATAACCCAGGAATCCTTGCCAAGACTTCAGTGCTGGCTTGACTTTTTTAATATCTGACTCCAATTTAGGAAAATGGGGTTTGGACTAATTGGGATTGAAGGAGAAAGACAAAGACATAGTTCCTTCTCTCCCTCAGTCCTTCCCTTCCGCCATTTATTCATTCCTTCATTCATTCATTCATGCAACATTCAACAAGCATGTCCCATTTAAAAGGACACTCAGAAAGAAATGTTCAATCACTAGAGAAATCAGAGGCTCAAGTATAATTATACTTTAGGGTGAATGTCTGTACATGTAAAGGGGCAGAAGTGGAAGCATTTTTACTGCTGTTACTAAAAAAAGTTATGAGAGCTGCAGCTCTTATTTTTTTTTTTTTCACGGTATTTCTTTCTCATTTATTCTTAAACGCTACCTCTGAAATAAATGGTGTTATCTAATTTCAACAAAAAAGTATTCATACTCTAGATAATTAGTTGAAACATGTGTACATATATATGTATGTATTTATATTCATATTAGGTTCTTTTAGCTGAAGATATTCTAAAGATTCAAAAAGTCATAGTTTTTGAGGTATTTGTCCCTTTAAAGCTGGTAAAAAACAGATAAACTATTATCTGATGATTACAATGGTCATTGATATCATAGGTTCATAAAATATCTTGTTAATAACCTTGCAAAGACAGAGCTGTTGAAGCAGATTATTCCCATTTTATAGATGAGGAATCTGAGACTTCAAGAGGTTAAATGACACACAGCAAGTTCTAGACTCAAGATTCCAACCCAGATTTCCTGACTTTCTCTCTAACCACTGCACTACCTAGTTGCCTCTTTCCTGACTTTTAAAAAAAGATATGGAATATGAATATATTTGTATTCAAATGTTTTGAAATTAATATTTGATTATAATTATGAAACATATTTTGTATTTCATGATTGAAATCAAACCCTAGAATTGTAGGAGTAGGATTGTTATCACAACAATTCACTTTAATAGTTCTTTAAAGGTTTAAAGGACATTACCATTGAAATACACTCCTGATAAAGATGGGTGGAGCATTTGGCAAGAACAAGAAATTACTAATAGACAGTCTGCATGCTTCATTGAAATCTGTGGGGTCTCTAGAGAACTAGAGGAAGACTACTAGCATAACATTTGTCTGCCCTACGACAAATTCATGGGATAACTGGAGTGAGCATGAGTGGTTTGTGATCTTCCATGTTGGAAAGGTATATGCCCACGGAGGAGGTTTTAGATTCATTTGAGTAAGGTTTACAAAACACTTTCCCCACAACGATCTTGGAGGTAAATTATACAAAGTGAATTATCTTATTTTTCAGATGAAAAAATTAAAACTCAAACAGGTAGGATATTAGAACTGAGCTTAATTTTGGGGGCTCCTGATTGCTAGTCCAATGTTCTTCCCACTACACCCAATTGTCATTTTGAACTTAAGCCCCAGCATCTTTCTCTGAACTGATCATTATGCATTATCAGCCAACATTTTCTTACCAAAATTCCTTTGTCATCTAGACTAATTTTGAACAAATGTTTTTAGTTTCTCAACTATACTTTCTCCCTATAGCCTTAATGAGTATCTAAGTGGATATTTTCATATCTATCAGTTCTTTCTTTGGATTTTCTCACTCAAAACCCAGATCCCTGCTTTCCTATAGGCCTTTTTTTCCCCCTGAGGCAATTGGGATTAAGTGACTTGCCCAGGATCACACAGTTAGGGAGTGTTAAGTGTCTGAGGCCAAATTTGAACTCAGGTCCTCCTGACTACAGGGTTCCTGTAGGTCTTTAAAAATGTTTTATTGATACTCTTTCCTTTTTTTCTTTTTATATCACTGCCATTCCCAACTGATCTCTCTTCTCCTTATAGAACCTTCTCTGCTAACAAACAGGTCCAGTCAAGCAAAATAAATCAAAACATTGGCCATATTTTAAATTATATGTCTCATTCCACACCTCTAGGCCACACTAGTTCTCTGCCAAGAGATTCTCAAGCCTTGTGATCTTTTAGCATGGACCACATTTTTCTTTATGACAGCACCTCAGAGATATTTTACTATTCATTCAACAAGTATTCATTTATTAAGAATTTACTATGTGTCAGGCACCTTGCTAAGCAATGGGAACACATTGTTCCTTTCTTCAAGGAGCTCACATCCTAAAGGACAACATGACAAGAATATAGCTAAGTATATACTAACATATATATTTATATGCTCATATGTATGTGTTTGTGTATGTCTGCATATACACATATACACAGAGTAAATGGAAGATGATCTCAGAGAAAAGATCAAGGTAGAGTGTTATAAACAGAAGAAGTAAAAAGGCTTCCTGTAGAAGGTAGGAGTTGAGTTGAGAAGAAGGAAGTTAGGCAGCTAAGAGGCAGGGTGTCAGGGCATTCTAAGCACTGAGCACAAGCCAGTATAAAGTTAGAGAGACAGGGAATAAGAATTTTAATTTCAAGAAAGAACAAGGCCAGAGGAACTGGACCATGAAGCATATGAAGAGAGTAATACTTATTATTATTATTATTTTTTTTTTACAAAATAATCTTACCTACTAAGACTGGAAAAATAGAAAGGGACCAGGTCAAGTAGAGCTTTGAATGTCAGATAGAGAGTTTATATTTGATCTTGGAAGTAACAGAAAACCACTAAGCACTCATCTGATAGGGAAATGATATGGACAGGCCTATGCCTTAGAAAAATCACTTTGATAGGTGGATGTAGGAAATGGAGAGAGACTTAAAACAGGAGGGTTTGTTAGAAGGTTGAAACAAGAGTCCAGGGGAGAGGTGATAACATCCTGAACTAATAGTGGCTACTTGATCAGATGAAAGATATATGAGAAATGATGTGAAGATAGAAACAAAAAAAATAGGCAATAGAATGAATCTGGGGTGAGTCACAGTAATGAGTTGAAGATGACCCCAAGGCCTCTGAATGGAAGAAGCTAGAGGTAAATCTGGCTTGATGCAAGAAGCAAAAAGAGCTACCCCTAAGTAGAACAGTAGGCAATGAACTCTCTACTTAAAAAGGCTTCAAGGGTAGAGTTTCAAATATTAGTTCTCTCCTTTTAGATACTAGTGCCTATTATCATAGGTACAGTACCAAAGAAATAATTATTGAGTTATGGAGTTTATAAGAGGCTTTTTAAAAAGCAGGCTATGAATGTATATTGAAGAATATTTTCCTTTTTTTTTTGATCTGTTTTGCAACATGGACTAATATGGAAATATGTTTTGCATGACTGCACATGTATAATCTATATCAATTTACTTGCCTTCTTAAGAATGAGGGAGGGGAGAGAAGAAGAGAAAATACAAAATTAAAAAAAAGTTAAATATTATTTTTATATATAATTTTTAAAATGTAGTAAAATTAAAAAAAAAAACTCAACCACAAAACAAAAATTAAACTCCGAAACTTTTTTTCCTTTCCTATACTCAGAGAGAAGGCTATCCAAAGCTATTTGTTAACTCCTTGATTTAGGACTGAAGAAAAATGGGAATGCTCACATGCTTAAATGATTCTGTCTCTTATCAGAAAAATCAAGCTTTTGAATTTTGAAGCATGAAACTGAATGCTCAATAGAGAAATAGAAAGATTCAGAGAGACAGAGATAGACAGAGGGAGAAGAGAGAAAGGGAGAAGAGAAGAGGAAAGAGGAAAGGAGAAGAAAGGAGAAGAGAGGAGAGGAGAAGAGAAGAAAGAAAAGGAGAGGAGAGAAGAGAAAAGAGGAAAGAAGAGGAGAGGAGAAGAGAAGAGAGGAAAGGAGAAAAGAAAAGAGGAAAGGAGAGGAGAAGAGTGGAAGGAAGAAGAGAAGAAAAGAGAAGAGAAGAGAGGAAAGGAGAATATAGGAAAGGAGAGGAGAAGAGAAGAGAAGAGGAGGAGAAGAGAGGAGAGGAAAGGAGAGGAGAGGCAGAAAAATAATGAATGCTTCCTGTATTTTTCTTCCTATGTGGATTCAATAAATAATTATTAAATTGATTCTCCTCACCCAAATCAATAACTGATCTTTTCTTTCTTGGATCTTAGGCTATTCATTCTGTTTGGACCTCAACATATTTATGCAATTTACATTACACTTACCTGAGTACTTGTTCTCTTCTCTCCCAAGTCTTCCAATTAGATTATCAACTCATTAAGAGTGGGGACCTTGTGGTGTTTTATCTTTGAATCTTTTGGGTCCAGCAATGCACACTGTACATGTCGGGGCTTGAGTGATGCTCATTGACATGAATTGAGAAAGAGATGTGGAATTGGAGGAGAGGATTCTGAATCTTAGACTAGGAAGATGTCAGTAATTGACCTGTGGTCTACTTTGAGGGATCTAAGTATTAGAATGGGAGTTAAAAATGGGACAATCACAATTTGCTATTGTAGTATTTTTTGGCAAGAGAAATCACCATCATATGGTGGTGAAGGACTAGGGTCCAGTCACTTAGAAAAAAGGCATATTTTATAGAGGTAAAAAAACAGTCAATATTATTGGGTAGTTTTGGAGCAGTTCCATTCATCTTTCTTAAAAGACCAGTGTATGATCCTATACTTGTAGCACCTGTATAGGTACTTGGGAAAGAGAGCTTTGATTAATTTGAAGAGGAGTAAGGGTCTATAATCCATTAGGGGAAAAAAAAGCTTGTTTTGCCTTTAGACAGTTAAAAAAAACCAACACGTGAGTAACCAACAGCTAATATAGTAGATAGATAAAGGAGGAGGTCAATCTATTTTCTGATGCTTTTCTAGCTTATCTTCTTATGTGCAACCTGAATGTGATGACACTTCCATCTATCCTTTGCTTAAGGTTCATGTACTGCTACCCTCAGGTCATTACTCTCCTTTCAGAGTTCAAAATTTTAATGACTATTTTTTCAGGTCTCATGTGTATTTTAGTTTAGCTAGAATGAAAACTTTGAAGTCATGATGCCCCATACTCTACTATGTTATGGAAAAACCCACGCTTGAATATTTCCAGTGACAAGAAACTTACTGCTTATATCCCATTTGTTGGGGCAGTTCTAATTGTAAGAACATTTTTCTTCACATGAAGCCAGATTCTTCATTCCTGAAATAACCTGCTTTCCAATGTCCTACCTAAATTACCAAGTCCAAATAAAAGTCCCATTTGGAGATAACAAACTTGCCTGAGAAGGCAAATAAACTGACTAGTTATTAGCAATACTACAGTGTCTAAGAAATAAGATCTAGTCCATATTTATATGGCATTGTTTCTCAAAAGTAGGAGAGAAAGAAGAAGGTAGGTGGAGAAGTGGGATAAAACTTCAAAAAGAAATTGTTCAAAGAGTAGGTGTATGGGCAGGATTGCACATGAATGTATATTTATACAAAGATATTATGTAGCAATATAATATGATTTTACCTACATCATTTTATTAAAGGGCCAGTCCCAAATTTATACAAGATCTATAGTTATACCCAGTCTACTGAGAGACCTACGAGTAGCAAGGAAGTGTTGCTTTCATGGGCAGAAAACCATAATCTGAACTGATACAAGTACTTAGTATTTTGTGGTATTCACATGAACTAGTTGGGGTTTAATATATGAAGAGGAAGTGTCATTTTGGTTAGGTGATGACATTTTCAGCTCAACATAATTGTGGAAAAAACTATGATAAGACTTCCAAGGGATCCTTTTTTTTTTTTTTTTTTTTTTTTTTTTTTTTTTGGTATTACAACTCTTACTCTCCTAATAAAATAATGATTTAAAAAACCTGAAGCCTTCAAAGATACTCCCTTTTCAATGCTGCCCTTTCCCCAAGCAGTGGGTGGCTTGATAAATAATTATTGAATTGATTCTCCTTCCCCAAATCCATAACTGATCTTTTCTTCCTTGGATCTTAGGCTATTCATTCTGTTTAGACCTCAACATATTTACGCAAGTTACATTATACTTACCTGAGTACTTGTTCTCCTCCCTCTCAAGTCTTCCAATTAGATTATCAACTCATTAAGAGTGGGGACCTTGTGCTGTTTTATCTTTGAATCTTTTGGGTCCAGCAATGCATACTGTACATGTAGGGGTGTAAGCGATGTTTATTGATATGAATTAAGAAGGAGATGTGGAGTTGAAGGACAAGATTCTGAATCCTAGCATTGCTACTCACTACTTATGTGAGTGACTTGGACACATCACTTAGCTACTCTGGATCTCGGTCTCCTCGTCTCTAAAATAGAAGGCTTATGCTATAAAAGTCCTTTCTAGCTCTAAACATATAATCCTATAAAATGAAAGCATAATCATTATCATAGTATTCTTAAGAATTTGTGAATTGTGGATCATCAATTGTACTACTCCCCAACCAAAAAAAAAATCTTAAGGGAGAAGAAAACAAATGAGAATCCTTGTCCTGAAATGAAATTACCTCATCATGATTACACCTGCCACACCAAAACACAGGCGGCTCAGAGCAACTAAGTTCTTTCCCTACAGCAATGAAATAAGCTGCGTCTATAATTAAGATCTTAGTAAGGATAGGAGGCTTGATGCTGCTGCTGCCACAGGCTATAAAGAATAGAACTACTACTCCAAGTTTCAAAAGAGAAAAACTGAAATACAATCCTGATGCTTGCTTAGAGGTTTCAGGTGTTCCAAACAATTCTTATATTTCAAATAGACCTTTTCATGTAGAAACTTATTTCCAAAGATGGATATTTTGGCAATAAAGAAATGTACCATTCACAAGTGGGAGGGAAGATAGAAGGGAAGATGTGTCCAACTAGCATTTGGGAGACCTGGGTTCTTGTTCCTAGATCTTCCTCTTAAGCTTTCTTTGGTCTTCCATTTTCTCATTTGTAAAAAAAAAGAAGTTTGGATGGAATGATCCTTAAGGTTTTTTCCAACTTCAAAACAGTGAGGGAATTTCCTTGTCTTGAATGGGTCTCTCTGGTGCCCTTCAGCTCTAATATTCATTTATCAGCTTCATAGGGAGAATTTGCCTCAATCCCTACAAGGACAAATCCATTCAAAAACATGTCAAGTGTAACTACTGGAAAACTGATTGAGATTCCAAGCATTTTAACTTGATCTAGATGTCAAGGATGCTAAGTATAGCTACAGACCCTAAGCATAGACACACTCCTCATGTATAATAAATCATGGTAGATTGTGATTGGCCCTTGGGAGAAAAAGATAAGTTCTGATAAAGGTCTATCTAGTGTAAACAGATATTTTACCCTGTGAGCAAGATGACATTTTATTGAGAGTCAAACTTTATTCCCTAAACATTCATAGCTTTTGTGGGATTCATTATCAAGGGGGAATAATTCATAAGGGCAAGAAATTCCAACTTCATAGAGAAATGATGGCTATTTAGGGGGAAGAGATCTGATGTTTATATCTCCCTCCCCCTTTTTTTTGGGAAAGGACAATCCAGGTTAATTCTATGAATGAAATGAACTGGAAAATAATTAAGAACCATAACAGAATCTATCACAAAGGTGCACCTAGATAGGACCTGACAGATTATGTAGTTTAAGCCCATACATTTAACAGATGAAAATGAAAACCAACCCTACTCAAAGCTCTGCCATCCTATCCCTGCGCCACTGGCCTGTTTCCTGTCAAATCAGAAGTGACAATTAAACTTATTAAAAGGGAAATCATCTTTATGGAAGAACACTGAAATGTCCCTTTGAGTACAGAATGGTTGCTCTCCTTCACACTCAAAGAGGACCAAAATGACATCATTATGTAGGGGTCAACATATAGTGTTTCAGACTGTGGTTGAGCAGATGAATACAAGCTCTGGAAGGCTCTACCATAGGTCAAGCACAAACAGTTCTTATGAACACTTGGAATGGAGATGTCTCTAAATTTGTGCATCTCAAGTTTCTTTTGAGCTACTATTCTGAATGCAGAGTACATCAGGAACCTGCTAGACTGCCAGCATTGATACAAGACAACAATCCATAGACAGTTTAGCCTGCTAGACTGCCAACTCATTACCATGCAGCTTCTGGCAATAGATAATAAAGGGGGTCTCAGTCTGAGGGCTTTGCACTAAATGCTACTGTTGGACAGAGGAAAGAGACCCTAGTGGCACATTCATCCCTTGGTTTGATTGCTGTGGCAACAGTACTTTAAGAGATGGGGGTGGGAGTAGTATAGAGGTGGGGAGAGAGATTTCATTCTGGAAGTGACCTTCTGGATAATTTAGTTCAAATCAAGCCCCTTCGTTTTACATATAAGCTAAGTGAGATCCAGAAAAGTTAAATAATTTATGCAATGATATAGTAGTAAATATTAGAGCCAAGACTCAAATCCATGGTCTCTGATTACAAATTTGGCACATTTTCCACAGTCCCACTGGACCCACCAAAGCCCTGACATGGATGATAACAATTCTATTATTGTACTGATATTATTTTACTGACATCACTTTTATCAAAGTTCATGGATCATGGAATGTCTAATCAAGTTAGAACTGACCAAACCAAAATTTGTGATATTAACCTTTTTGGATATAATAGACAACTCTGACTCCCTGTCAATTATTCTATTAACTGTCACACTGTGGCAGCAACTGATAAGACATATATGTAAGTTAATTTCAAATAAAATTATTGGGCTATCACAAAAGATGGAAATAAATGGAAAGTCTATTAATTGAGGAATGGATAATAAATTGTGTTTTATGAATGTAATAGAGTACTACTATGCTATATGAAGTTAAGTAAAAGATGATTTTAAAAAGACATAAAAAGAACTATATGAATTGATGCAGAGTAAAGTTAGCAGAACCAAAAGAACAATATATTGTAAAATCAGTATTATAAAGATGAACTTTTGAGGACTTTGATATATTGATGAAAAGTGAAATGAGTAGATTTTTAAAAAACCAACTTATATAATAATAGCATTTTAAAAACAAAAACCTTTGAAAGCTGTAAGAATCATAGTCAATATAATGACCACTCACAATTCCAGAGGACCAATTATGATACATGCCATTCATGAAAGAGGATGAATTTAGGGTACAGAAAGAGATACAATCATTGAGGGAGTTTATTTTGCTTGACTATATAAAAATATTAAAATAACTTTTTTTTCCTCTTTTTTAATTAAATGAGGATAGGTGGGAGAGAAAGTAGATTTGTTACCTTTTTAAAAATAAAAACGTAGGGGGGGATACACTACAGATGTGTGTACTTTTAGATGAGGTTACTGTCAACTGTTTTACTTTGTTATAAGAAGTATCTCATGGAGTGGGAGTAATCTGTAAATGTTTGTAATGTAAAAACAAAACACATCAGTAAATTTTTAGAGAAAATGAATAACCTATCTGCATAGCGTGCTTTAAGGCTTATAAAGGACTTTCTTTACAATATAATTCTGTGGGTCAGGAGAATAAATATTATTATCCCCATTCTACAAATGGAGAATTAGAAACTCATATTGGTTAAACAACCAGTCCATGGGCACATAGCTATTATGGGTCACAGTTGGCATTCAAATCACTGACAGATTATCATACTAGAATTAATAATTAATTCAAATCCTATCCCCATCACTGCTTCTTGGGTACCATAAATTCTCATAAAGATAATAATAATAGTTCACATTTATATAGTCCTTTGAATTTTATAAAGACTCACAACAGCTCCATGAAGTAGGTAATGTAAATATTATCATACCCATTTTATAGAAAAGGAGATTGAGATTCATGAAAATCAAATGCATTGGTCAGTATTACACAACTACTAAAGTGTCAAAGCTAGAATTCAAACTCCTATCTTAACTCTAAGACCGGTACTCTTTTCACTATATGCCAGAACTATTTGAGAAACCACAGTAGCAGAGGAAGAGGTGGGAAAAAAATCAAGATTAAGTTAGTGGAAAAAACCAACGTCAAAGCACAAGTGGAAACTAGATCCTACTGGAGTTTCTGAGGCATTTATCATCTATGCATCCTACACATATTTACTTATTCATTCTTTAAAGAAATGATCTCGTTCTTGACTTCCTGGTAAGCACAACCACCAAAATACCACATGAGAAATACTTTGTGTAACAACTAAAGCCTGGAAGTCCCAGATATTTTTAGAGAATACTGCTTTTGCAATATGATTGTAAGGATTCACTTCAGCTTATGGATTGTGAAATCCTAAAAAAAAACAAACAAACCCAAACAAAAACCCCAAACAAAACCTCTTTCTCTCTTCTCTTATCTTCCTCACTATGTTTTCTAGAGTCATAGCTAATACTGTGACTTATGTTGTCTTTCTTATACCATGATAAAGTACCACTATAGTGTTCCACCATAGTGAAAGACTCTCAGGCTGTTTACTAACTATTCCTGTAGAATGTAAACTTGTTCTTAGAGGGCTGAGGAGTGAGACTATTAACAGGACACCTAATGACAGGTGAGGAAGATTGTTCAGCTTGGTTCTGGGCTTTTGAACTGTAGTCCCCAGCAGTGCCCATCTCTCACCAAGATCCTTCTTTATACCTTAATGACCATGAGAAGGCCTCTGGAATGTCCAGGGTAAATAAGATAGAGGGTTTGGGGTTGGCAAAGTACAAACATTCCCTTTTTTCCTCTTTCCGTGGCCAAGTGCTTTGTACTCATTCATTGCCTAGGAAACAGGCAGCTTCTCTTGGGCATTTGAGGCTGGGAAATATAGTATTTTGTCCTAGTGACACTGTTTTGTTTGTCTTGGCAAACAGTCCTGGTAATTAAGTCTATATGTTACTTATACAGTGGTGCCACAGTGCTAATGGCTGGCATCTCAAGCCAATTTGTTTAGATTTCTCTCTAACCCCCCAAATTATCTAAAAATAGATAACCAAGAACCAAGACCTTATGTTTCACATTTGCATCACTCTGGTTGAAATGGGATAAAGATTGTAGTCTACCCTGAACTTCCCTCAAAACTGTCTCCTGCCCTGGTCTCTCCCCCTTCTATCTTAATTTATTGGTGACTTTTATAAACTATGATATTCTCAATTCCTTAATCTCTCCCCCCTTTGTAACTTTTCCAGATATGGGTAACAATCTAAGATAAAACAAAACAAAACTCTAGTGAACTTTCTCTCTTTTCTGAGAAGTTGGACTGTACAGTTTAATTGGCAATTGGCAGTTTTGGCTTTGAATCATTTGTTTGTAGTTGTATCTCTCCCTGTCTTATTTTTCCAACTAGATTCTGGGCTCCAAGATGGTATCCTCCACAATGCTTAGCCAGAATAGAGGCTTTATCATGGAGTAAATGCTTCAATGTTGATTAGTAACTCATTAAAATGACATTATATTATTAGATCAGTGGAGTAGTGTGAAGCGGATGGACATTTAAATCCTTCAGTTTCCTATTTGAGCCTGGATCTCTAAAGTGTAAGTAAATCTAGAAGACTCTGGGGAGAAAAAACAAACCTTAAGAGTTACTGTGGTCCAGTGGTAAAAGCACACTCCAATTCTGTCTCTGAGGTTTAGGTTAGGTAATTAATCTCCCTGGGCCTCAGTTTACTAATCTATAAATTGAGGGGACAGAGTTGAACTTATAAGCACTAGATCTAAGATCCAAAGGACAGTAAAAGTTTCAAATCCCACTTCTGACACTCACTAATGACTGAGGTGAAGTTATTTTGCTTTTCAACCCTAAGGAACTTTCTCTAGAAGACTTGTCAGTTATAGCCAGGTTGTCCATCTGAATTACTGGAGGGAATTATACCAATAAAATCACAGGTCTCAATAACAACAAATCCACACTCTCAGGATAACCAGTGCAAAGTGAACATTTTCTCCCTCCATGTGATCATAAACACTATCACAGAGTGTCCCAATCTATCAGCCCTTTGTACTCTGCCCTCTATTTGGTGCTAATGTAAAGTTGCCTTTACTTGAAAATATAGGATAACTTTGCTTGCACTCATAGAATCTGACTAAAAACAGGCCAGTCCAGACAAGTACACACACAGTCAAGGTTACAAGGTATCATTTAGATAGTGATTGGGTTGGATAGGGTTAATTAGTAAGGGAGTGGTAATTACATCCATGGGGAGCTGAAGAGAGTAAAGGGACTGTAAGGGAATTAGAGAAACAAATGTTTAGATTTTTTTATGGAGTGAATGAGTAGGGAGATTTTACTTGTGGAAAGTGACTGAACTTTAACAGAGCCATATGGGCACAAAGGGGCAGAGGCAAGTTCAAGTGATGAGAATGATTCTTCCATAGATGAAAAAGAAAGGGATAACACAAGACTGTCTTAAGGGGCTCAATTGTGTGTGTGTGTGTGTGTGTGTGTGTGTGTGTGTGTGTGTAGAGAGAGAGACACACACAAAATCACACAGAGAGATACTCACAGAAAGGAGACAGAGAGATAGTGACAGACAGAGACACAGAGAAACATAGAAAGACAGAGACACACAGAAATACAGAGAGAGAGAGAGACACCAAAAGGAGATTGTATCTGAGGTTCATAGAAAATTGGATGAAGAATGGAAAATGATGTGGGCAAGGGGTCAAAGTTTGGGATAAGAAACAAAAACAAAGGATCTTAAGAGTTAGGAAAGAGATTTCTTTACAAGACTGTGAAGCAGACAGGAAGTCACTGATGAATTCTGAGAACAGGACTGATGTGTATTCCAGCGATGAAAAGATGCTAAAGGAATCCTTGGTATGTTACACACTGTGCAGCCTGCTAAATTGGGTTGTATGGGCACATCACCTTGGTGTTTAGGAAAATGTTCTGGTTCACTGACACTTGAATAATTCAACTCCCAAAACGTTAATGATTTCTATAATGATGTTATGCAAATAGCCATTGCTTTTATTTTAAGCTGATTCTTAAAATAAAAGGTGACTCAGTTCTTTTAAAGGACTCACTAAAGAGAGTTTGGAGTACATGCAATAGAACTTTTAGAAAAGAAGAAAAAAATCTGAAGTTTTACTTTAGACAAAACAGCAGAAAGCATATTGGGACTGAATGGAAATATAATAATCAATACTGACTATGGCCAAGCCATCTCCTTCTCCATTCTTTCTTATCAGATTTGCATATTCCATATACAGAAAGTGTCTCAAAGACCTTTGAAGCAATTTTCATGGTGCCAAATCTTAATTAAAACTTGTTTGTTGGTTGGAATGTTACTGGTCACTTCAAGATTCTGTGTAAGAATTTAATGTAGTAATGTTTCTAAATCACCTTGTTGACAGTGTGCCTATTTTTTCCATGCTCAGATGATTTACAGGAATGGTTTTTTTTTTTAAATCCTTATATGGCAAAAATAAACCAGCAGAATTTAAGGATTGGAGAGGCAAAGAAGTTCAGAAATTGGCAAGGTCACAGATGAAGTCAAAGGCGAAGCTGGAGTAGTAAGTCTTAAAAGTCAACCAAACAGCACTTATTGAGTGCTCACAGGGTTGAAGAAAAGCCTTATGATAGAGAAAGAAATCTCAGACTCCTGGTCAAACACAGCTGTACATATACTTACTCATATACTATCCTCCTCCTGGATAACCAAGACTAACTGTCTCCCCCCTGTTAGCTTAATAGATGGAAATTTTTGTATAGGCAGGTGAGGAAAATAAGTCAAAGAGGTACTATAGATAAATTAGTGAATTCTCACTATAGACAAAGGAACACATAGAAATTATTTAGAAACTAGGCCTCCCAAATTTTTTATCCATAGTACAAAATAAGGGACTAGCTCTAAGAGAAACTGGACACAGATGAAAACAATGACTATTGTCTTTTCACAAAAGAGTAAGGATACTGTCTTTGGGTATGTCTAAAAAGCAATTCATGCTTTTTAAGAAATTTAAGAAATTAATTTTTTAAGCCCTGTTCTCAGGATTGCTATGAAACTGAAAATCATCCTAAGATTGTGTTTGTGTGTCCCTTGCCCCTAGTGAAGTGACATCTGGTTAGTGTCTAATTAATATGATCTTTTATTATAGCCAATATGGAATAATTAAACCTCTAAGCCTTCTATTGGTCCTGAATTATCAAAGAATATTTTAAAGGCCCTAATTGGGTTTAAATTTGTAAATATAGAGTGAGCTGTGTATAGAGTCAATTACATCACTATCAATTCTAGGAGTTTACAATGAAGTAATTATCTCATCTTACAGTGTATACCCAATGAAATTAACCCAATAACTGCCAAACCCAGCATTAACCCAGGCATAGTCTATGGGTATTTGTCCTGCATGAATACTTTTAAGCAAAGTAGTTTAAACTTCCTGGGAGAAGTAAATATACCAGTCAAGCAGGAAACTTTATGTAAGCTATAAACCTGATTCTCTCAATACGGTATTTTCTTCTTGTCTCTTTGTCTAGTCTATTCCATGAATCAGCTTCTCAAACAAAATTCACCACTTCTAACTACAGGAGACAAATGAATAGCACAAAGAAGGGAAAATTTTCATCCAAATAGCATTTCATTTCATGTTCATAATACTGGATGGGTTCCCATAACATAGGGTCATATCCCACTGTGAAGACTTTTTTCCCCCCTTTTCTTTTTTTTTTCTTTTTGGTGTGAAAAGTTTGAAAGGAATCACAGAGGGATTAGATTTATTATCATTGAGGTGTTTCATTAGAGAGCCATTGTAGTGTAGTGAACAGAAAACAGAAATCTAGTAATTTGGTAATTAGAAGAACCAAGTTCTAATCCTGCTTCTGCCACTAGGAATTTAACCTCAATTAACCTCCTCATTTTTTGTGGCATGCAAAATTGACCTTCTATACGTCATATTCTATATGTCATAAGATTGTATGTATGATATATTGTATTTAACATATACTTTAACATATTTAACATGTATGGGACTATCTGCCATCTAGGGGAGGTGGTGGAGGGAAGGAGGAGAAAAGTTGGAACAGAAGTTTTTGCAGGGGTCAGTGTCGAAAAATACCTATGCATATGTTTTGTCAATAAAAAACTATAATTAAAAAAATTGTATGTATGAATCATATGCTCATCAGATTTAGAACTCAAAGAAACCTCTAGTACAACACCCTCATGGTTGTGAACCTCAGGCTATGATTTGCTAAAACATCAAATTGGTGGCAGATTTGGGACTAGAATTTAAGACCTTAACCCAAAATCAACTTCTCTTTGTGTTTTATATAACATTAAAGTCAGTTATCATTTTCACTGTTGATCAGACATAAAACATAAACAATGGTTAAGGTTTTCTCCTTGAATATCAAATTGTAACTGTCATTGTCAATTACAGATCTTCATCTTCCATAAAAGTAAAGTAAGTAAGGAGGTAACAGATTTCAAAGTAATTTTGGTCTTTTGCTTAAAGATTTTAATGTTAAAATCCACCATTGGTGTAACTGTATATAGGATTATGAAATAATTTTTTTTCTTAGAACAAAGTTCTTGTCATAGCCTCAGATCAATGTAGCCAAATATACTTCTATATTTATTAACTTTATATTTACATTGCATGCATTTTCACACACATTTAGCTTCCCCTTTACAACAAAAGCTTCTCCCTATCAGAATCTTTTCATACTTTGGAGTTGGTATTCCCAGTGCCTGGTACTTAGTAGGCTCTTAATAAATTGAATTCATTTGCATAACGTCCCCTCATTGGTCAGAGGAGAAAATTCATTGGGATAAGGTAAAACTGTTATCACCTCCACCTCTTGATAATGGATTGGTTAATTCTGCAAATTATTTAAGAAAGCGTTACAGCTCAGGAAATGCTTATATCCATAAGGGGAGAAAATCACTCCCAAAATCCTATCCTGGTGTAGTGAACTACAAAGGAGAAATACTCATCTCATAGTACAACATTTCAATGGGCAGGAGTTTCTTTTAGCTACATAAAACAATGCTAATAACTGGAAGTTGGAATATGCATAAAGGAATTTAAATATCACTTACTGATCTAGACCGAAAGGAACAAAAAGTTTCCATTTCTGATAAGACATAGAGAAGGTGAAGTAGAATGAGAAGAGTCTTGAATTTGGAGTCAAAAGAACTGTGTTCAAGTTTCACCTTTGCTGATTACTAGAGAGCAAGTTCTTCTGGACTTGTTTGCTCATCTGTAAAATGAGGGGGTTGGAATGGGTGAATCCCTTCCTGATCTAAGTATATGCCTTTCAGTGCAATTAAAGTAAAAATGATGACGGCATTAGCTTTTTTGTACTATTTTATCCCCATTACTGCAATCAAAAAGTGACCGATAATATAACCATAACTGATTCCCATTGCTAGCAGATATTAGAACACATTATTCACAACCTGCACAATCGGAAACCGAGGGCATGAAACAGTTAAAATTATAGGAAAAAGTAAGAAAGGTTTTCCAAACAAGCGCAATACTGAATGTCAATCAGTAAATACAAAGTTCCAATAAAAAAAGTATCAGTGACTGTTCCTAACTCTCTGTTTCTGTCTCTTTTCTCTGTTTCTCTCTATGGAGCTTTCTTCTGAAATATAGACATTCAAGATTCACTCACTTCTCAGAATCAGTATAAGGTATACTACTCCATCTTTCTACCCCCCTAATATAATTGCTCTTCACATTAGATAAGGTTTGCATGCTCATTCCCTAGCACAGATGAGTACAATAAAATGAAAGAGACAGTAAGTTCCATTCTTCTTTTGCCAAGAATCAATGCAGAGGTTGAATTGCTGGAACAAGATCCTCCTTGCAGGGGACTAAAAGAAAATTCCGCTTAGAATTTTCAGGCATAAGAAATACACTTGAGCATGTTCTCAGGTCATCATTTCAGAGAAAAAACAAACAAACAAACAAAAACAATTGTTACACCCCGGCTTTGCCATATGACTGGGGAGAAAGGGTCTCAAAATACTTCATCAACAACTCAGTTAAGATGCCTGGGGTTTCGGTATCTCTCACTAATACACAGATGGCACACTGCTTTCTCCACTTAAAAGCAAGGCACTTTTAAGAACCTGAAATAAATCCTCTAGGGAAACCAGTTTCAAGATCCAGCAGCTTCGATTCCCCTTCCGAGAGATACCTTTCCGAAGCCCCGGAGGCTCTGGGGGAAAAAACAGGGAGTAGACTTTGGCTAACGCCTCCTCTTTTTTCAAGAGACAAATAACAGTATATATCTTTACCCGCTGCTTTTAAAGTGACTCTGAAAAAAGACCTGGCAGGTCATTTCCTCCAACAACTTTCAGAAGGGACTGGTCCCTGAGGTTCAAAGACCTGCTCCGAATTCTCGGCGGAGCTTCAAAGATAAATGTAGCCTGGGGTATTTCAACTCAAGCTATTCAGGTCCCTAAGGAACCCTAAGGGAGGGTTCTTCAGAAGGCTGGAGTAGAAATGCCGCGGGCACACTCAAAGCAACAAGTTTAGCAAGAAACTTGCAAAAAGAAACTTACCTTGTACTTCATTTCTGCAGCAGTAAATTCAGTCCTTTCTGGAACTAGTGAGACTGCATTAAAGGCTCAAGAATATGCTTCGCCATGGAATGCTGAGTTAAATCAAAACGAGAGGGGTCCCTGGATTGAGGCGGGTTTGTCAGCTTGAATCTGCAGAGCTCTCGGTACTACTAAGTTTCTAAAGTCTCTGAGCTCATTGTTTTGATTGAGGCAGGCTGACTACTGAACTCATTTGCATACCGTCCCTTCATTGGCTAACGAGGAGAGATTCCGTGGGACAAGGTAAAACTGATCCCACCCCCCACCTCTTAAATTCTAAAAAGCCTGACAAAGAAGGCTTAAGGCAAAGTGAGACTTTTTTTTAACTCAGAAAAGGGATGGGAAAACGGGAAGAAAAAACCGAGAGGTTTCCGAATTTGGTTACTCCCTCCTCCCCCCGCAAAAAAAAAAAATACACTAGGGAAAAAGAGTAAATTCTTTTTAAGATTAACTCAATTTTAAAAGAAATCTGCCCCACAAAGCAAGTTCTGACAGTCCTGTTTCCTGTGACCTAGCAACTCCTTCATACACCCGCTTCATTTCAAAGCCATTCACCTCACAATCTCTACATGAAACGAACTCTAGGAACAAAAGGTTTTCTGTCTCCAGTCCCCTTTTTACTAACCACCCCTGCTGATATCTCTTTTGGGATGGGAGAGAGTTGTTTGCTTTTTTTGTTCTTTTCAATGTTCAAAGTACACCCAGCATCAGTCTACAGCAAGCCCCTGACACAAATCCCAATGGCAAAAAAAAAAAAAAGAACTTTCCTGAATTCTCATGAGTGCCCGTCTTGGGTATCACTCACATTCGGTGACCTTCCCTGATTTTGTTTAGTTAGGAGAAAGAAAGATCCTTAGGTTAGATTTTACGTCTCTGTTGGTACTGGCCTGAACATCCCCGATCCATGTCTTTCTTTCACTAGAATGCTTCTTTTGATATCTACCCCATTTAAATCTTCAGCTTTTGAACACTATGCTTTTCCCATTCTAGCTTTCTTGCTTTAAGACTGAAGTTAAACCATTAACTCATCAACACTTTATAGGGCGAACAAAAATGCCAATCCTTTGATTAGCTACTTTGAGCGTAAGACTTCAGTGATGTACTGAATGTTGTACAAGACTGCCTTACACAGGTGCTTAGATGGCATGGTGGGTACAGAATCCCCTATATGTTTTTCATTCAGTGTGATCCATAGCCAAATCTTTCCATAAATCATCCATAATGTATCTTGCTAATAGACTGGGATCCTTCCCGTGGCTCTTTGAATATCCCAAGGATCCCATAAGTAGCACTTAGTTGTTGTACCAATGTTGTTGTCACTCATTTTCTATCTATTGAATACACATCTCCTTTTCCAGTAGAATGTATTCTTGATGACATTCTTTATTGAACATTCATTAATTAAACAATTTGAGTAACCTAGTTACTCATTCTCCCTAGGGGAAACACAAAACACTGGCACTGATTTCATGATTTCTGTAAGGAGGCAAGGTTCCCATCAGTGGACAGTCTTAGTCCTTTTCAGTTTTTATCTAAAGGGATAAAGAGAGGAGGAGGAAAAAGAAAGCTGAAGCAGCATCTTAGTGTACTATTTGCTCCTTTTCACTGGGCCTCAAGATTAGGGTTTGGTGGATCCAGACAATAAGTATCCGTGAGTGGGATGGACTCCAACCAGACTACATGACTTGGATGGAAAATCAGCCTTTTTTTTTTTTTTTTTAACTGACCGAGTTGGAGTGAAATCAGTATTTTCCAAATCCCAGATGGATCAAAATTCTGCTTTTAATGATGTAAGCAAAAAGGGCAAGAGAGCAGCTGTCCTTGAAAAGCTGTTTCCAGATTCAGGGTGGAACCCCAGTTTCATAGTTTAATGCAGCATTGATTCCCTGGAAATAGCCCATCATCAAGCATTACTAAGGTTTTTACTTTATAGCCTCAGCTCTGTCCTGTTCTAGTGTAACAGTTGGGCTGTTTTGGTCTCTTCCTAACCCTGGTTTGTGTGTGTGTGTGTGTGTGTGTGTGTGTGTGTGTGTGTGTATGTGCATGTAAGGAGGGAGGAGTTTCCCTATCAGAACTTACAGGGAAAATGGGCAGAAATAATTTTATGAAGTTTTTTCTTTACAAGAAAGTAAGCAGATAATATTTTGTAGTTCAGGATACTACCTGCCAACCTCTCCATTCAGAGATAAATTTTTGACAATAAGCAGGAAATTATTTGTGGTGTCTGTTTTCATTAGAAAGAACAATCAGTTTTTGGCCTTCCATCTCTAAGATTAATTTTAGAGATGGGCATATAGGAGAACTTTATAACATTCTGCAGATTTCCTTAATAGTAAAGTGTTCTGTTTGATTTGACATAAAAAAGAAAACCAAATATGTGATTATTATTTTGGAAGATTATATGAATGGGATGAATATGATGGAATACTACTGTATTGTAAGAAACAATGAAGGGGATGGTTTCAGAGAAACCTGGGAAGGCTTATGTGTACTGATACAGAGTAAAGTGAGCAGAACCAGGAGAAAAAAATATTTTTAAAATTTTATTTATTTATTTTTGCTGAGGCAATTGGCTTTAAGTGACTTGCCCAGGGTCACATAGGTAGGAAGTGTTAAGCGACTGAGACCATATTTGAACTCAAGTCCTCCTGACTTCAGGGCTAGTGCTCTATCCACTGTGCCACCTAGCTGCCCCAAGAAAAATTTATTTTAAAAAATCTAAGCAAATAATATGTAAAGACTAACAACTGAAAGGCTGAGGATTAATTATGTTGGTTTTTGCAATGACAATCATTCAAGGAAAATGGTTTCCTCAGTGATGAAACATACTACCTACTTCCTAAATGCGGACTAAGGATGCAGACATTTTATTTGGACATAACCATTGTGGGAATTTGTTTTGCTTGACTATACATCTTTGTTATAGGGACTTTGTTATTCTTTCTATATGGGGGAGGGGAGAAAAAGGAGATGGAAGCAAGAGAAGGCAGAATTTTGTTTACCCAACAATTTTAACTTAAAAAAGACATTACAACCCTTCTTGATTTTTTTTTCTTGAGAGGTATTTCAGTCTCTAGAGGAAACTTAGTATAATTTAAAAAGTACCAAATGTCAAATAAGACTATCTCTATTCAAGTTTTGACATGCATTTCCCAGGATCAAGCTAGTTGAAAAGGAGTTGAGAGGCCACATTGCTCAAATTCTTCATTTTATAAATAAGTAAACTAAGGACCAAAAAAGTTAGTTGATTTACTCATAGTCGAGCAGATAGTAGTCCTCACAGGGTAAGATTTGAACGTAGGTTCTAAGACCCCGGACCTAATATTCTTGCTACTGAATCATGTTGCCTCCCTGTTTTCTAGATCTATGGCTTTGGCAACTTCATTAGCTTCAATGTTCTTATATGAAAAATAGAGTAATTTTATTTGTACTACCTATCTCATATGGTTGTTGATTAGAAAAAAAATTGTAAATCTTAAAATCTGAAGGTATGTGAATTATTATTACATTCTGATAACCTCTGTTTCAAAAGGATGCTTAATTTCATTCCTAATTGCCAAAGGGTACCTTGTTCTATTTCTTTCAGTTTCTACCTGGAGCTTAATTCACAGAATCACAAATTAGTAGTAATCTCAGAGGATATCTATTGCTTTATACAATATTTCCAATTCATTATCCATCTATTGAAAGATCTTCAGTGAGAAGGAACCCATTACTTCCCCAGAGTGTCCAGTTGTAAAGCTCTAAGTGTTAGAATATTTGTCCTCAAATATGTCTCTCTGCAACTTCGAGTCATTTCCCTTCATTTTCCTCCCTGGGGCCAAGCCAGACAATCCCAACACTTCTTCCATAAAATTGTCTTTCAAATATTTAAAGATAACTCTCTTGTCTCCCTTCTTACCTCTAACCACTTCACTCATGACTAAGTATGTCCATCTTGTCCTGTATATAAAATTATTCAAGAAAAATTGAATACAGATTGTGAAGGACTTTAAATGTTAAATAGAGATTATATTTGCTTGTAAGGGATGGGGGCTATACCCTATTTCAATAAATGTAATGCAGTAAAGGTAAGGCTTTGATATGAAGTGTTTGGTATACTTGATTTTAACTCCAGCTCCTTTATGAGGTATGAATCTCTTTGATTGGGTCAATCAGGGACCAGTGTTATTGGCTAATTAAATAAGCTGATAATGCCCCTGGGATAATGAAAGTCTTTCATAAATTAGTCCAAAAGCAAAGAAGTTAAGTTTCAAGGGCTTCCATACTTAGGAGCATCTTGAAGAAACAAAACTTTTGCCCCTATTCCAGAGGAAAGCAAGCTAGGGAGAGGTAGAACTGAGACCAAAGGGAATATTATACTCCTCCTATTCACAATTACCATGTAAATGGAGAAAAACAACGCATCCAACTGGGACCAGAAATAGACAAAGTGAGGACAAATAGATCCAGAAAGATAGTGAGCTGAGGAAGAAGACAGCTTCAAAGCACATGAACCCTTATACCAAAAAAGGATTTCAGCTATGATTTCAAGAAAAGACTTTCAATAACCCAGAGTTGTTATACCTTGGCTACAAATATTCTCTATACACACACCTTACAACCATCATATCTTTTTTTAATAATAGCTTTTTATTTTCAAAATATATGCAAAGATAGTTTTTAACATTCATTCTTGCAAAACTTTGTGTTACAATTTTTTTCTCCCTCCCTTCTCCCATTTCTTCCCCTAGATAGCAAGTAATCCAATATGTTAAACATGTGCCGTTCTTCTATGTATGTCATGCTGCACAAGAAAAATCAGATCAAAAAGGAAAAAAAGGGAAAGAAAGCAAAAAGGATGCAAACAACAACCAAGAAAATGAAAATACTATGTTGTGGTCCATATTCAGTCCCTATTGCCCTCTCTCTGGATGCAGGTGGCTCTTTCCATCACAACTCTATTGGAATTGGCTTGAAGCACCTTATTGGAAAGAGCCACATCTATCAGAATTGATCATTGCATATTCTTGTTGCTGCAGTATGCAATGTTCTTTTGATTCTGTTCACTTCACTTAGCATCAGTTCATGTAAGTCTCTCCAAGCCTTTCTAAAATCATCCTGCTGATCATTTCTTATAGAACAATAGTATTCCATAACATTCACATACCACAATTTATTCAGCCATTCTCCAAATGATGGGCATTTACTCAATTTCCAGTTCCTTGTCACTACAAAAAAGGGCTGCTACAAACATTTTTGCAAATGTGGATCCTTTTCCTTTTTTGTGTGACTTCTTTGGGACACTGCTGGATCAAAGGGTATGCACAGTTTGATAGTTTTTTGGGCACAGTTCCATATTGTTCTCCAGAATGGTTGGATCAGTTCACAACTTCACCAACAATGTATTAGTGATCCTGTTTTCCCACATTCCTTCCAACATTTATCATGATATTTCCTGTGTCTTAGCTAATCTAGGGGTTAGATAAGGAAAAGATTGGAAGTATGGAACCCAATTGAGAAAATATTTCAATAGTCCTGGAAGGAGGGGATGAATGCCTGAAATGGGTAGTGATCATATATGTGAAGAAAAGAAGATGGATAAAATAAATGTTATACAGATAAAATCAATAAGACTATCAATTGATAGGATATCAATTGAGGATGAGGGAGAATAAATAGATTATAATAATTTCATAATTGTGAACCTAGGTAATAGAGGAGATGATGATATCCTCAACAAAAATAGAGAAGGCTGCATCTGGGAGGTGATTTCAAATAGAAGATAATGAGTTCTGTTTTATATAAATTTAGTTTTAGGTGTTTTTAGGTAGATCTGCAGGATTATGCATCATTATGTAGAGCTTCAGCTCAGGAGAGTTGGATATGTAGTTGGATATGGATTGGATCTGTAGATCTTAGAATTATTGGTGTTGATATTCAATTATATTGAACCCATGGAAGTTTATGAGATCATCAGGAGAGACAATATTGAGAGAGAAGTGAAAAGAACCTAGAACAGAGGCCCAGGGGCACTTACAGTTAAGGGGTGAGATAAAGATGATGATCTAGCAAAATGTACTATAGCCAGAAGAAGAACCCAGAGAGAGGAATGTCACAAAAATTTAGGGAGGTAAAATAATCAGAATATTCAATTGTGTCAAATGCTCCAGAGAAGTCAAGAAAAGTCAAAATAGAGAAGAGGCCATTTGATTTAATAATTAAGAGGTCATTGGTTATCTTAGAGGAAGCAGTTTCATTTTAATAGTGGTTTTAGAAACCAGATTTTCAAGGACTGAGTAATTGAATTGATGTAAGGAAATGGAAGCAATAAATGAAGACAGCTTTTTCTAGGAGATTGGCTGTGAAAGGGAAATAGAGGACAATAACTTGACAAGCTAAATAGAGGCAATGTGTTATACTGGAAAGGGCAGAGGATTTACATGCAGAGGAAATGACTCTGGCACTCACTATTTTTGTAACCTTAGGTAAGTAACTTAACTTTGGTGCTTTAGTTCCCTCATCTGTAAAATGAAGGAATTGGGCTTGGTGAATTCTAAGGGCCCTTCTGATTTTGAAGTGAAGCCTTTTAAGGGAAAGGAGATTTGGATGTGTTTGTTAGTAGCAGAGAATGATCTCTTGGAGGAGAAACAGAGATAGAAGGAAGGATAAGGAAGAGATGGCATAGAATGAGAATCACAGACACAAATAGAGAGCTTGACTAGCAAGAACTAGTTCTTTCATCACATTATGGTATTGACTTCCACTGACTTTACAATCCACTAAAACCCACAGATTTTTTTTTTTTCGCAAGAATTATTATATGAGCATACTATCTCCTGTCTACATTTGTGCAGTTGAATTTTTTTTATACAAGTAGGGGACTTTAAATTTATCCCCATGAAATCTCAATTTATTAGATTTAGTCTCATTCTAGTAGAATGAGTTTTTAGATCCTAACTCTTGATCCAAACCTATGATTCAAAATGCAAGCCGTATCTTCCAGCTTAGTGTCATGAATAAATTTGACAGTCCTACCACCCATGCCTGCGTCCAAATTCATTGATAATAGTGTTGAACATAGAGCCAAGCAGAGGCCCCCAAGGCACTCTGGTAGTATTTATTTTATTGATTATCTAATATAGATCATAGAGTTCATTTTTTAGAGAAGAGAATTGAGGCCTAAACAAATGGATTAATTTGTACAAAGTTACATGAAGCTGAAATTCAATAATCTAGCCAGTTGGGACCTTTCAATCTTCTAGAACAACAAACATTATGAACTTAATAAAACTGAAAATAAAACACAGTTCTATCAAGTATCATGTCATAATACTTCTGAATTAGAAGGAAGGAATCCTTAAGGTATAGGCTTCCAATTTACCATAGTACTTGTGGATTCTACCCAAGGAACTCTTAAAGCCTTCACATTTCCAAAGATTGTGCAAAAAGCTATTTGAGAATGAGAATTGTTTTGTTTGGGGTTTTAATCCACAGTATCTAGGACTGTGTGAATTCAGGAAAATATTTAGGCTTTTCTAGCTTTCATTTTAATTTTCTTTAAAAGTGAGTCAGATAAAATGGCCTTTAAAGTTCTTTCCAGCATGAAATCTATCTTCCTAATGAATTAAATGTTGGTTGAATTGATTCAATTGACAACCTTGTTTTTTCTAGTTTTCATGTGATGAAGCTTCTGAAAACCAGAGAGAATTTTCTACATTGACTCATTTGATTAAATCACGTGTGAGATGCATGCAAAACTATGATCTTTCCTAGCAGTGAGTGTCAAATGAATCAGAACAATAGAACAAGTGGTTAATCCAATCCATATCTTCACCAATCTCCATTATAATATGTCTGGTGTTATAATATGCCTGGTGACTGCTATCTAGACTTTGCTTAAAGACTTTTAATGAAAGGAAATATATTACCATCCAAAACAATCTCTTCTATTTTAGAATAGCTCTAAATGTTAGCAAGTTACCCCTGACTTTGAGCCTATGACTCTTTCCAACTTCCATTCATATCTTTTCTGTGCTTAGGGGCAAAAAAGAATAAATCTAATCCCTTTTTTACATGACAACCCTTCAAATACTTGAAGACAGCTATCATGTCCCCCTGAGCAGTCTCTCTAGGCTAAACATCTCCATTTCCTTCCACTGATCTTCACATGGTATAGATTTGGGATCTTTCACCATTCTGATTGTTCTCTAACTCATTAATGTCTTTCTTTAACCATGGCGCTATTTCCTGAACACAATATTCCAGATGTGGTCTGACCAAGGCAAAGTATAATGGAACTATGACCTTCGTATTCCTAGAAGCAATGTCTGTCTTAATGCAGCCAAGATCACATTAGTTTTTTTGGCTGCCATGTCACACGGATGATTCACATTGAGGCTGCAATTTACTAATTTTCACTGGCTGTCCCCCATGTCTGGAATGCTTTCCTTCTTCATCTTCGCCTCCCAACTTCTTCCTGGCTTCTTTCAATTCCTAGCTAGAATCCCACCCTTCTACAAAAAGCCTTTCCTGGCTCTCCTTCATTCTAGAATCTTCCCTCTGTTGATGGTCTGCAGTTTATCCTTCACACCTACTGTCTGAACATAATTATTTGCATATTGTCTCTCCCATTAGATTGTGAACTGCTTGAGAGAAGGAACAGAATTTTGCCTTTAACACAATGTGTGGCATCCAGCAAAGGCTTAATAAATGTTCAATGACTAAAAAAATGCCCAAATCTTTTTCAAACAAATGCCATCTAAACCTTATCCTCCCCCATCTTGTACTTGTGAAGTTACTTATTTGAACACAATTGTAAGATTCTACATTTATTTATCCCTATTAAATTTCAAACTGTATAAATAAGCATTCCAAAGCTCTTGTTTTCCTGCTGTAAACAGAGATCATAAGAACATTCCATTTCTTGGCTCGTGGCATTCTTTCTGACTGAGCCCATGCTTTGAAGACTCTCCCTCTCCCTCTTTCCTCTGCTCCAATTCCTGACCTCCCTAGCTCCCTTTAAGTCCCAACTAAAATCCTACCTTCTATAGGAAGCCTTTCTCAGCTCTTCTTAATTCTAGTGCTTTTTTTCAAATTTGTCTACAATGTGAACTTTTGTATTTAAGGAATATATCCATCTGGAATTTCTGTGATCTATGTGGGAGCTGATCATCTAATTCTCACTTGCAGCAAATTGCTTTGTAGTTTTTCCCAGGACTTTATTAAATAGTGAGATCTTACCTCTTTGGTTTATTTACATTATGGCATTATGCTCAATCCTTCTTTGTGCTGTTGCATTCCTAATTTGTTTAAATGATTGCTTAAAAAGTTTTAGTGCCTATCCTTTGATAATCGTCTCATATATATATCCTGCATAATGCTTGCTTTCTATATGTTAGCCTGGTGTCTCCCTCACTAGATTGTAAGTTCTTTGAGGGCAGGAACTGTCTTTTGTCTCTTTTTGTGTCCCTAGAACTTAGTGCAATGCCTGACACATAGTAGGCACTTAATAAATATTTATTGATCAATTGAAGAGATCTCAGAGGATATAAAATACAAATTCCTTACAAAATAATCTATTTTTTTTTATATGAGGAAGCTGAGGCTCACAGAAGTTAAGAGATGTACCTCTGGTTACACAACTAGTAAGAATTAGAGGCAAAATCTGAATCCAGATCTTCCTGATTCCAAGCCCATCTTTTTAAAAAAATTATTATTATTGTTGTTGTTAAGGCTAAACTTTTAAAATTTCAATTTAGATTAATAATAGCTGACTTTACATATGTTTTATGTAAATAAAAATATTTATGATATATGAAAATATTATTGATATTAGTAATTATTATTTTTTAGGTTAAATATATACAATCTTCTAAAATAATTCCATTTTTGTCATGTTGTACAAGAAAAATCAGACCAAAAGGGAAAAAAACTAAGGGTAAGAAAAAGCAAGCAAGCAAACAAAAAGGTCAAAATACTATGCTTCCAACCACATTCAGTCTCTATAATTCTCTTTCTGGATGCGGATGGCATTTTCCATTTCAACTATTGAATTATCTTGAATCACCACATTGCTAAGAAAACCCAAGTCCATCACAGTTGATTGTCACATAATCTTACTGATACTGTGTGCGTTGTTCTCTGCTTTTGCTCGCTTCACTCAGCCTTACTTCATGTAAATCTTTCCAGGCTTTTCTGAAATCATTATGTTCATCATTTCTTATAGAATGCTAATATTCCATTCCATTCATTTACCATAACTTATTCAGCCAATCCAGCTGATGGGCATTCACTCAATTTCCAGTTCCTTACTACTACAAAAAAATGCTGCTACAAACATTCTTGCACATGTGTCCTTTCCCCCTCTTTTATGATCTCTTTGGTATAAAGACCCAGTAGCAAGACTGTTGGATCAAAAGGTATTCACAGTGTGATAGTCATTTGGGCACAGTTCCAAACTGCTCTCCATAATGATTGGATCACTTTACAGCTCCACCAATAATGCACTAGTGCTCCACTTTTGCTGCATCCCCACCAATATTTATCATTATCTTTTCCTGCCAGCTTAGCCAATCTGAGAAGTATGAAGTAGTACCTCAAAGTTGTTTTAATTTGCATCTCTAATCAATATTAATTTAGAATATTTTAAAATAAATAGCTTTAATTTCTTCATCTGAAAATTGTTCATATTTTTTGACCATTTATCAATTGGGGAAGTCCATCCCTTTAACTACTACATCACTCTTCCTGTACAAATGTTCGCTTTCTCTAGACCTATTTTTACATATACATTGTGAGTTCCAGTGTTAGTAAGACTTTGAGATGTCCAGATTTGTACTTTCCCCTTTAAAATAAGCCAAACTTAAGCAACATGCTATGCTAATGCTTCATGATTTTCCTTCTATGAGTTGATGACTTATTTTGAGCAGCTTTTAAACCTCCCCTTCACCATGGCCCTGTATTTCCTTGATACATCATAACTGTCACAAATAAGATCTGCCTTTGAAGGAGATTTTTGTGAATATGTGATCCTGGAATAATGATGTGTTTGTTACTGGGGAGGAGAAAGGGGAAAGGACCATATACTATAAATGCAATAATTAAGAGTAATACTATGACTAAGCTTTTGGAAGTTGCTTTAATTGTTGTTTTATTATTTCATATGATATTTATGTATTTCATTTACTCAAAAGCACTAATTTGCAGAATTTGATCTCTGTTTTAGGGCAAAAACTTAATTTACTTGATAATTAAGTTCTTTTAAATGATAGTTAAATATATATCATGAATGTAGTTTGAAGTCTCAGTGATAATGTTTTGGATATTCTCTTAAATGATCAGTGTTAAAAAGAAAAAAAGTTTGTTCAGAAGGAAAAAAAAATCTGGAGCAGATATCTATAAGAATGTAGATTAATATCAGGAAATCACCTTAAAGATCATATAATTGCTTTCATTTTACAAGTGAGGAAACCAAAGCTTAGAGAGAATAAGTGATTTATGGAGGGTTTTTACAAAGCTAACAAGTATCTAAAGCCACATTCGAACACAGATCTTCCTGATTCTAAGTCCAAAGCTCCATTACCCACCTGTCTCTAGATTTTTGCACTCTGTGTAACTTACTAATTGAGTGATTGGTATGAATATGTAGAGGTACAGATTGTTACATTTCACAATTTTCACTGACTCAAATAGGAAAGACAAGCCACATGGCATTGTTATTAGGGAACCAACATTGAAGTCAAGAAAATCTGAGTTTAAGCTTTGTCTCTGACAGAGACTATGCAGCCCTGGCTAAGTCACCTATCCTAATGGGGTGCTAGGAAACTCTCTAAGGTTACAAGTTGTGGAGAAGGCAGGGGCCTGCCTTGTTAGAGGAAATTTTCTCATCTGGAAGTTCCCTCTGACAGTGGAATGCCAGGGTTGGTCTATACCTATTCCACATGGAGAAAGGTCTAAGGCTCCCACTTTAACAGGAACTTCAGGCTAAAAGAGAGTGAATGTTTTCTCATGGGTAATTTCCACTTCCTTTTCTTCCATGCTTTAGCCTATCTAAATAAAGAACTTGCCACATGAAACTGTTTTTTTTTGTTGTTTAGTCATACCAGACTGTTTGTGACCCCATTTGGAGCTGGCAAAAAAACTGGAGTGGTTTGCCATTTCTTTCTCCAGCTCATTCCAGATGAGGAAACTGAGGTGAACAGGGTTGAATGACTTGCTCAGGGTCCGATTTGAATTCAGGAAGATGAGACTTCTTGGTTCAGGTCCAGCGCTATTGATTATGTTACTTAGTTGCCCACATGAAACTATGATGGTAAGCTATTCTATAAGTAGGAGACAATGTAACCTGGAGGAGAAATACTGAAACATTCTCATTACCAAGCAACTTTCTTAGAGGCACAGGGTGAGCAAATACTTCAGCAGAAGGTAAGAGGGACCCTATCAGACAAGTTTCCTCCAAGAAACTTAGAGAACCTTGACTCATTATAAGATGTGTTAAAACCAAGGAGAAAGATTTCAGGTGTTACCAAGAACATTTCAGAGCATTTTGCTAATGGGAAAGGACATAAAAGATAGCTTATTGATATAAATTCTGCCCCATCCTCCTTCCCCCACTCTAGCTGCCAGGAATCTCCATGTCCGTGCCTGGTCAGCTTCCCTGATTGGGTTGTTCCAGGTCACCAAAAGCCTCCCTGGTCAGCTCATGGACCACCAACTGGCATTGATGAGAGGGTGGGAGGAATGCAAGAATAGTGGTGCAAGTGTGCTTGAGAGAGACAGAGAGGGAACCAAAGTAAAAGGAATGTATGTGGGGACACAGCACACACCAGCCTGTCGCGTCTGAGAGTTCTGAAGGGATCCATTCATTTTAGAAAGCAAACAAAGAGTTTCAACAATCTGTAATCTTTTATTTTGTCTAGGCAGGAATGCTTTTTTAACTTTGGGCAGTGCTGGGGGAGGGTGGTAGCGCCAACAGCCAATGTCAGCTTGCCTTTGGAAGTGTGGAGTGCACATGCCATTCAGCCCACTGATGCAGAGGAATAGAAAGGCTGTTCTCTTCTTTATAAGGAAAGATGAAGGAGGGCCTTGCTAATGAGGACGCGGAGAATTTTTTATGGTTTCACTAAGTCATCCACTGTGGTTTAAACATGATAAATATAAGTTTAGCTAAGTTGCCTAAGTGTTAGTACCCAATGATTTCAGGACTTGAGGACAGAGTAAAGGGGGTGTTGCAAGTGCTTTCTTGAGTTTTAGTGCATGTGGTTTAGAGAATGACTCATGTCCCAAGCAGGCTTTGGAGTTCTTGGGCTTGGAAGGGGATCGAAACCTGTGAGGAGAGGGGTTTGTGCCTAAGTTTTCTCCAGAATATTGTGCTTCAGTTGTAAGGGAGCAATCTACAATGATTTTTGGGTCTCTTTCTTGGGGGTAACTAATACAATCTAGAGCATATCAAGATATAGATTGAATAAATGTTATTTTCTTCTTTTCCTTCTAATTTGCATACATTTGTGTTAAGACTCCTTTCTGGAGAGATGAAAGTTGAAAAGAAACTCTACTAAAGCTTATGAAGTTGTAAAGTTATGTGAACATTAGTATTATGTCATCAGATTGTGATATACTAGAATTAGAGTTTTGAAAACTGAAACTTTGAGGTTAAAAAAAAAGCTTTGTGGAGTGAATGGTAAACTTGTAGAATATATTACTCTAGGAGATCATATAGGCTGATGCTATATATATAAAATTTAAATTCTTTCATGGATAATAAATCATAGATTATTAGAAAAAGCAAATGAAGTTGAGGACATATAGAGTGACCATTTTCTCCCACAGAGCATCCCTTGATACAACTATCAGAAATGGAAAACTGACCAGAATGGATCAAGGGCACAACACAGTGTGTCAGTTCTTAATATTATGAAATTTAGAGTTGTCAGGTGATTTTAGGAATATTCTAAGTTAATATTAAACCATTCTGGGTCTCAGATTCTTCTTTTATAAAAATATTTTATGTGCAGAATTGTGTTCAAATAGTCTGTCAAAGGATAATCTTGCTCAGTCTTTGTAGGGTTTTTGCTGATAATACTATTCTATTTTTTTAATGTTTCTGGTCTCCATGTCAGACTGTTAAAACTCAATGTTTAGAAAATGCTGTAGCCTAGAGAAGTACTGAAATATTCTGATTACTATAAAACTTTCTTGGAGACACAGGATAAGCAAATACTTCAGCAGAAGGCAAGACTTCAAGGGATCCCGTCAAACATGGTCCCTCCAAAAAGAATTCTGCCCCTTTTATAAAAAGGTTTTTTTTAAACTCTAAATCTATGATTCTATGATAGTTATACTGTAAAAGAAAACAAAGATAAGGAAAATCAAGGGCCTTACCCAAGGTTACCCAAGATGTGAATGGCAGAGGTGAGAATTGCATTCAGTCCTCCTGATTTCCTCTATGCTCCTTATTTCTTAGATATGAGCATCAGAAACTTAGAGAACCTTGATTTATTATAAGATGTGTTAAAACCAAGGAGAAAGATTTCAGGTGTTACCAAGAACATTTCAGAGCATTTTGCTAATGAGAAAGGACATAAAAGATAGCTTATTGATATAAAGTTTTCTGCTTTCTCCTTCCTGTTCCCACTACATAGCAGAACAAGGAAAATCAGTTTCTTTTCCCTCCAAAATTCATTGTGTTATCTATAGGACTGATTTAATTCTCAGACCACATTTATTCCCCTTAAGCAGGCTGAGCCTCTTAAAAGTTGATCTTCATTTTAAGATTCTTTCTTGGTACAGAGCTCTTTTTTCTGTTATCAGTACAATTATATATTATTTGATTCAATTATTAAATACCTGTTGTGAGTCAAGTATTTTGCATATGGTCCTATAGTTTCTGCTACCAAACTATGCTATAGTTTCTGCACTATAGGTCAGTAATAACAGTTCTTTCCAATAATGTCATATAGTATGAGATTTGAAAAAAAAATCCTCAAAGTGAATTAAGTGTTGTTTATTTTAAGTGAATATATAAAGAGGCAGCAAGACAGAGCTGAAGAGTTAGCCTCATGTTTAGAACAACCTTAATTAAGGTCATGACCCTGGTAAAGTTATTTAACTTTTCAAGGAGCCAAGCAGTTTTTCTGATTGTGAGCTATACTGTTGATGTGGATTCATTTTAGCAGAGGGAATTTCCTTTCTGGGAGCTCCCTCCACTGATGTAATCACAGGTACTGACCTATATATAAACATAAAAACACACACGCGCACACACACACACACACACACGGGTTGAAATCCACAGGATTTTTTTTTCTTATTTGTAATGTAAATCAGTAAGTTCTATTTCATTTATTAAGAAAGCATCATAAGTTTTAGATAAGAAAGAGGAATAAGTATTCTCTTGTTTAATTCTTTCTAGTTTCTTAGGATCCATCAAGTCAGCACTGGACAGTAGCCATACTTAGGACCCACAAATAACTTCCAGCTGCTTTACTCTTGGGCTGGTCCCAAGTTATCTAGGTGATCATCATTTGGTGTGTTTGCAAGTGGTAGTGGCAAGCATGTTAGCTGAGTCTTCTCTTTCCCAGTTATTTATTTCTTCAGCTAAAGGGAATGTTTCTTACAGTTCCAAGAAACATTAAAAATAAAATAAAACCCTGAGGAATGGTAAAGGATAAGTTAGTGTCCTTTCTTTTCTGTCACTACTGGTGTGTGTGTGTGTGTGTGTGTGTGTGTGTGTGAAAATCGAGAAAGAGAAGAAAGGTGAAAAAATGATATCAATAGTTATAGACAGCCAGACAGAAAATACTGTGCTGAGAATTCTAAGATGGTGATAGGTTGCAGGGTGGTCCATCCAGGAAGTATAACTAGCTCTTTCCTTCAAATAAAGAGGATAATGGAACCATGTAGGTTGTAATGATTAATAATAAAGTATGAAATATATATATATTCCTATTCTATATATATTCTCTTTTTTTTTCTTTTTTCTCATATATATTCTCAAGAAAATGGATGGGTGATGGAAGAGGGAGGTTGGTTTATTTGTATGTAAATGTATGAATAAACAAATACTATTTGAATAATAATGACTAAATTTTCTTGGTAATTAATATGGCTATGACAAATCACTACAGTATACTTTTAAAATGCTTCTTCCCATTACAGTAGCAGCCAAAACAACTTTGTGAAGATAAACGTATGCAAAAAGAAAGAAAGACAAAAAGTAATCACACCGTAAAGTTATGTAAGTTTCTATTTTAGAATCATCTGTTTCTAATTTGCTAAATTTACTACTTTGGAGCTGATGCCAAAGTGTTACATTTGATTTATGGAAATACTTTAGAACATTTTTCCATCATGCTATTGTACAATATATTTATTGCTCTTTTGTTATTGTTAGAAAGATTATGGACTTTTTTTTTTAAAGTACTAGGAACTTGATGATATTTTATAAAATGCTATAAGATGTAATAAGAATCCTAGTAAACAATGACATCCACTTAGTAGCATTCCACTTGGTTTACCGATTTTTATTTTAATTGAACAAAGAGATCCATCTGGAAAATGAATAGTTGAAAGCCTCTACTTTGTGCCAAACCACTTCTTTTCAGTGCAGACTGTATTTTTTGGGGAAATATTTAAATAGCAGCCATACCGTGATACACCACTAACAACAAAAAAAAAATAAAAGGAATACCATAAACCCAGACATCACCCAAAAGAGGAAGCTTACAAAATATTCCAGTAAAACTGAATCTAAAAATATCAACCATTAGTAACTTTTGGACCAGTGTGACTATAAATTCCAAAATGGGTTTGAGATGAGAGTAAGAGACAAAAGAGAGGATGATAGAAACCACCTTAGTTGTGTGTGTGTGTGTGTGTGTGTGTGTGTGTGTGTGTAGCAATTGTTCTTCCCTTTGACCAATCTCCTTCCTCCTCCTTCCTCCAGTTCCCTAAAGTCTCCAATTCCGTTTTGAAGCAAACACAGGGTTGCATTCTGGCCTCCAGGAGACTGACAAGTTCTGCATGGGCTTTCAGTATCTATTCTGTATTTCCGGGAACTGGCACCAGCAACCAGCCAGGAACATTTTGCACACAGCCAAGTCCTTGTGCCAGCATCTTCACAGAAGCAGCCCCAATGTGCTGTGGTTTAGCCAAACTAACCCACCTTGACTTTTCAAAGAGGTTTATGTCTGTTATGAGTGGTATGTTACTTTTGTTTTTATCCCCTACAGTTTTTACTTGATTTACCAAAAATGAAAGGTTTTTAATTTCACACTCACACGAAGTGAGATGTATGCTAAGGAAATTCCCTTCCCCATGTAGTATTTTATGCCAGTAAAATGGGGAAATCTTCTATTATAATTTAGATTAATCTTATAGATAGTAAAAAATTACAAATGCAGCACCCACAATTCTCATTTATTTTTGACCTGGTGTTCTTTTCAACAAGTTATACATAGTTTGTCTTCTATAAATATTAGAATCTACCAAAGGAATAATAAAAGCAGTTGACACATGCAGTACTTTAAGGTTTACAGAGTACTTATGTACATTAAGTCCTTTGATTGCTGATTGATTAATGAAAGACCATAGGCATACAGGCAGATGGATAGTTAAAAGGTACAATGAGGAGAGCAACGTAAAATGGCTCCCTATGCTTGCATCATCTAATCTCTGTTCCAACTCTGGCTTTCAAGGCCTTTCATAATCTGACCTCTAAATCTCAAATATGGCTAATTAAATTTCATAATCTAACCTTAACTCTCATCACAATTTTCACAATTTTCCAATGTGAATCATTTGCTATAGTATGGCCAGTTTAGTTCCTGCCCACACCCTCAAATCCTACATGCTGCGTCTATTCCTGCTTCCCTATTTCTATTCATTCTGATGCTCTTTGAGAAAAGTGTGTTTAAGAAAACTGCAACTTTTTTGTAGAGATGAATCTGTACAATTTGGATTATACATTGTGCTTGTAACACTGTATCATATATATGAATTATGATGCTCTTCCATTGGGCTGGAGCATCAAAATACCAACAATATTCCTGATTGCCTTAGAGGAAACCTAGAATTGCCAAGTGAATGAATTTTGTCTGGTTATCTGGCTAGGTCAATGTCACTGAAGTTACTATGGGAAGAAAGACACTGTTCTCTTTTGGGCTCATTTTAGGATCTAAGGACCATCATGCTGAACCTATTTAGCTATGGTATACATGAGCCAAACAGGGTATTTTAGCAAGTTTGGTAGTTATTCAGTCTGTGCTGGGTAGAATCCTTTTAGATGTATTTTATGATATTTGGGAATCTAAAGGAAAATCAAGAACTATATGAGCAAAATTACAAAACACTTTCCATACAAATAAAGTCAGATCTAAACAATTGGAAAAATATTAAGTGCTCATAGGCTGAGTGAATATAATAAAGTTGACAATACTACCTAAACTAATCTATTTATTTAGTGCTATACCAATCAAACTCCCAAGGAACTATTTTAATGACCTAGAAAAAATAACAACAAGATTCATCTGGAAGAACAAAAAGTCAAGAAATTCAAGGGAACTAATGAAAAAAAAATCAAATGAAGGTGGCCTACCTGTCCCTGATCTAAAACTTTATTATAAAGCAGCAGTCACCAAAATCATTTGGTATTGGCTAAGAAATAAACTAGTTGATCAGTAGAATAGGTTAGGTTCACAGGACAAAATAGTCAATAACTATAGCAATCTAGTATTTGACAAACCCAAAGACCCCAACTTTTGAGATAAGAATTCACTATATGACAAAAACTACTAGGAAAATTGGAAAATAGGAAAACTACTAGGAAAAAAACTACTAGGAAAATATAGCAAGTTTCTCTGATAATGGTCTCATTCAAGATATCTAAGTAACTGATTCACATTTATAAGACTATCAACTATTCCACAATCAATAAATAGTCAGAAGATATACTTTTCAAAGGAAGAAGTATAAACCATCAATAGCCATATGAAAAAATGCTCCAAGTAAGTAATAATTGGAAAAACTACAAATTAAAAGGACTTTGATGTTATATTTCAGACCCATCAGATTAGCAAAGACAAGATGACAAGAAAAAAATACTGACAAATGTTGGATATGGGGTTGATGGAAAACAGGTGTTTGTTGATATAGTCATTGTGGGGAGCAATTTGTCACCTAAAAATTACTGTGTTGTCCACATTGATGATGATGTTGATAATAATGATGATAATGACAATGATGATAACTAGGTGCTTCAAGATTTGCATCTTCTCAACACTGCAGAAATGTAAATGCTATTATTATCTCCATGTTACAGATGAGGAAACTGAGACAGAGAGTGGTTAAGATTGGAAACTAACATTAGGAGGCTCTTAGTTAAAAGACAAATGCCAGAGCTGGGATTTGACTCAATTCCTATAAATGCCAACATACTGCTCTTTTCACTACAATGTAAATCATTTATGTTTCACAGTAATCCAACAAAGAAGATACATTATGGCATTATGAACCTCATTTTTACAAATGAAGGAATAGACACAGAGGACTTTAATGACTTGTCCAGGATTACAGATAAGTGATAGAGGCAGTATTTATACTCCTTTCTCTCCTAATTTCAAGTCTGATGCTCATTTCAATATATCATATTGCTTCTTAGATGATAAGCCTTATGAAGGCAGGGATTTTCTGTAGCTTCATTCCTCTATTTCAAAAATCTGTTACAGTTCTCTATAGGCCATAAGAATTTATGTTTGTTGGTTCAAACTCTTGTATTCTTGTGTCATTAGTGCCTAAGATAGTGCAGATGCTCTGGTAGGAGCTCAGTGAATATTTAAGTTAGCCTATGTCAATTAATTGTTGTTGAGTTATTTCAGTCCTGGCCAACACTTTATGACCCTATTTGGAATTTTCTTGGCAAAGATATTTTAATGATTTGTCATTTCTTTCTCCAGTTCATTTTATAGTTGAGTAAAATGAGGCACACAGGGTTAAGTGACTTACCTAAATTCATAGTTTGCATGAGGCTAGATTTGAATCCAGGAAGATGACTCTTCCTTACTTCAGGCTCAGTGCTTTAACCACTGTACCACCTAGCTTCCTGGTGTGTGTGTGTGTGTTTGTGTATGTATATATAGATAGAACCATCCATACATATGTTTACACAGATACATTATATATACAATACAAAGTTGTTTACTATAAGATAGTTTGAGAAGGAGAGCACTATCAGGAATAGGTTTGGAAATAGGCTGACCTGTTAGGAATAGAGAGATGTCCTGTCTAGCTGGTTTGTAGACTGTAGATGGAGAATAGGTAATGGCTAGTTAGGCTAGAAACATAGGTGTGATTATTATTTATATACTCTCCTTTTAGGACTCATGGAAGTCTTTTATAATACCATGTTGATTCATATTGTTTGTTAAATTACTACTTACTTGTGTAATACCTCCCATGCTGATGGATTTATGTATATCTGTTTCAAGTAGAACACAGGTGGTCATACCCTCCTTGACTTCTCAGGAAGAGAGAGCACCAAAGGGGGGTGGTCACGCCCTCCCTGACTTCTCAGAAAGAGTGAGAACCCTTAGGGGAGATGGGGAGCCAAACCAGACATAGTCAGCAGGTTCCCTCTGGGCTGAAGGGTCCTATATCTTACCCAGAGTTCTCCACTATCTGCAGCACTCTATACATAGGTAAAAATGTTGTAAAGTTATTTAAAAGCTAAACAGAAGGGCTTATATTTTATCCTAAAATCTCACAGGAGGGAACCATTAGATCTGTTTAAGCAGGGGACCTTCATGCTCTGATATTCTCATAAAGAAAATCATCTTGGCAGCAGTGTGACAGATGGAATGGGGAAAGACTTGAGATTGAAGGTCCAATTAGGAGACCATTAATAATGTGGGTGAGAGGTGATGAGGGGGTTCAACCAAGGTAGTAGCTGTGTGAGTAAAACATGCCAGAGATTTGATGAATAAAGTTAGGGAGAGGGAGAAGCTAAGCTCCAAAGTTATGGCCATAGGAAATTAGAAGACTAGTTGTACCTTCAACAGAAATAGGGAAGTTTAGAAGAAGGATGGGGTTTTGGGGAAAAATAATGAGCTCTATTTTGGAAATGTCTTCTGGGACATTTCGTTTTAAATTTCCAATGGGCAATTAGTGATGTAGCATTGAAATCCAGGGAACAGACTGGGGTTGGATCTATAGATCTTGGAAGAGAGCAGTTTTAGTTAATTGATAAAGTTGTACGCCAGATTACAAATTTTGGAAAAGTTATTGAGAAGAAAGTGGAGGCAGCAGACATAACAACTTTTTCTAAGAGTTTAGCTGAGATATAGATGAAGTTTGAAGGACATAGAAAGATGTAGTGAAGACTTTATGGGATAAGGAAAACATGTCTGAAGGTAGTAGGGAAGGAACTAGTCTATAGGCAGAGGCTAAAAAAAATGATAGGAAAGGAATTGTTGAGGTGGTACTCTGATGAAAAAAAAAAATAGGATCAAAGGCACATTGCCTTTTAACACTTTATTCTATGTACTCTGATTCAGCTATAATGATTTATTTGTGTTCCTTTCAGAAATAATTCAATTTTCTGTACCCTTACCTTTGTATCATCTGTCTCTCCATGCCTAGAAAAGCTCTCCTTCTTCATGTCTTCCTCTTACTTTCAATATTCGGCTTAACTTCCAGTTTCTGCAGAGCCTTCCTAGTCAGTCAGCTGCCACTGCCTTCCTCTTTGAGATTACTTTCCATATTTTCTATGTGCCTAGTTACTAGCCTGTTGAATCCCCCATTAGAATGTGAGTTCCTCAAGAACAGGGATTGGTTTTGTGGGGTTTTTTTTGGTAGTCTGGCACATAGTAAGCACTTAAGTAAACAATTAATTAATGAACTAAAAATAAATAAATGACTAATGTTGGGTAAGGTGAGAGCTACCTCACTATCAAAATTGAAGATTACTTAAGAAAATTAATATGGCACGTTTAAACACTGCAACCATGTAAAGTTAGGACAAGTCTGGCTCATAGTACTACTAGCTTGCACTTATATGGAGTTCAGAGGTTTGCAAAGCATTCTGTATAGCTATGCCAAGCTATAGCTATGCTGTAGATAAACTCATCCCTAGAACATTGATGAAAGTCCTGAAGACCACTGAATCGTGCAGGACTGTTATGATGAAAAACTCTGTAAAGTTGTTCAACTATATACTACTATTATTACTATTTTCCTAAGAAAACCTTCTTATGAATACCTTTTATCCACCATCACTTCAGCACAGACATAATTTCTAGTGCAGATATGCAGAAATAATCAAAGGCAAAAATGGAGTGGCTCATTGAGACAAAGAATGGTTTGGGAATGACTGGGAGGAAAAGATCATGACCAAGCAAAGAAATGAATCCCTGATGTTCTTTCATGGGGTTGACCCTTATCCTTGAAGGTCAAAGTCAGTGAAAAATTGTAAAATGTTGACAAACTGCTCCTGGCTAAGAGTCCCAAAACAAGCACAGTGGCAAAAGCCTAAATTTAATTTGACACACCATGAAAATGAGGCAATTGCAAGCTAACCCTGATGGAATCTAGAGCCGTCACCTCCCATTAACATCACTCATAGGGTGGTTTCCAGTATCTCTTAGTTTTCTCAATCTCATAAATACTATGCAAAGACATTTCTGGGAGTTCTTAGCATCCAAGGTTAAGAAAGCAGGGATACTAATATCTCCGAATCACTTCCTGTTGCCAATGAATAGATTTTTTTTGGTGGTTGTTGTTATTTGGTTTAATGACCAGGCCCCTTGTGGAGGCTTACAGTTCTCCCCAAAGGGTCAGCCCTCTTTTCCTCCAGGGTCTGCCATTCATATGGTTAGTAGCAATTACTCTTCTCAAGATCCTAAAGCAGGGCCTGTTACTTGACCTCAGATTTTCGTCTTTTAGTTTGACAATGGCTAGTCTGCCCTTTGGAGAAAGTCTCTTGGGAACTCACAATGAATTTCCCTCAGTGGTCAGCAGAAGTTCATGAAGCATCTCTCATTTATCTTTCTGTGAGCAATAAATAATTCTATCTGAACTGCTGCTTTGATCCAATATTTCTTCACAAATCCCTATAGCTAGTGACCTTGGAAGTGAAGTTCAAATACTTTTTTCATCTGTCATTCATAACAAACACTTGAGATGCATCTTTCATATTATCTTTCTCAGATTGCCATTTTAAAAAATGGAAAAGTAAACTATGATTATATATTATGCTCATATATAAAGTGCTATGTTCCTGTACATATTTATATTCTATGTTAAGGTTTACACAGTGCTTTCATCATAACAGTCCTATGACTCCAGTCTTGTCCTTATGTTGAGAAATACACAGAGAAATAAAATGACTTTTCCAGGACCTCACACCTAGTAGTAAACATCAGAACTCAGACATGGAATCCAGATCTTTTGATTTTGAAAGACCAATGGTCTTACCATCTAATTTTACTTTTTGGTAGAAGAGGAAAGGTGTTCAGACTTATGTTTTCTTTGGTGTGAAAAATCTGCTGATCATTAAATGGCACAGTGAAATATGTACAATTCTTAGAACCATAGGCTCTTCATTCAAATGGCAGATCTATAATTTACTAGCTGTGTGACTGTGGGCAAGCCACTTCATCCTGTTTATCAGTTTTATTCAGCTGTAGAATGATCTAGAGAAATAAATGGCAAACTACTGCAGAATCTTTGCCAAGAAAACACCATAGAGGGTCTCAGAGTCAGATATAACTGAAAGCTTCTGAATAACAAGAACAAAAAATGAAGGATTTGGACTAGGGGACTTTTAAGGTCCTTTCCAGCCCTAAATTTAGGAGCCTAAGTTAAATGACTTGCCTAGAGATGTTTGGCCAGTATGTGTCAGAAGTATTTCTTGAATCCTGCCTTACCTGACTCCAAGGTTGGCTGCTTAACAACTGTACTGTGATTCCTTTCTCTACATGTATATAATGTTACTGCTGAAAGGGACCTCATAGATGATTCAGTTCAACCTCCTCATTGTATAAATGAAGAAGCAGAGATATGAATGTGGTGACTTGTCCAAGTTAGTTCAAGCTAGTTAAATGACAAAACCCTGTTTTGACCTGCTATTGCTTCCCAGCTTAAATGTGTATATCGTTACTCTTATTATTTAGTACTTATTAATAATATTATTTTTTTGATATACAAAGCATGAAGGCTACATTAAAATCTTATAATTTTATGGGGGGATGTGATTCCATATTGATAAAGAATGCAATTCGCTTATAACTGTAGATAAACTTTAGAGAGAGTTGACAGGGTTTCAAAGAGTTTCAGTGATTTTCTCCATTACATGGCTAGTATGGATAACATGTAGAATTTGAATTCATATCTTTTTGATTATGTCTAGCATTGTGTAGACATATTGCTGCTCATCATATGAACTATGAAACATTTAGTGTCTGATTTAAATGCAGTAAGGTAAGTTTTTCTGTTTCCACACCTGGTGCTCTATCCTTTGCACCACCTAGGTGCCAAGTTTATCTGGAAAATGTTAAAATTAGATTAGATTAACTTTGAGGGCCCTTTCAGATAAAACAATCTATGAATCTGTGACTAAGAACATATATTTAAGTCAGCCTAGTAAAGTCTCATACCATACCTCATGAGTCAATACTATCAGCCATAGAGTCTTCCTTGCTGATCATATGGCCTCTTTAATCTTTAAAGCCATATGCTTTATGATTCTGTTGTGTTACATGAACATATTTTTCATTATGTGAAGCAAATAAAAATTATGGAGTATGATGTAATAAATCATTTATTGTGAGTTTTTGAAAAAAAATTCATCACAAATATTTGGAATAAATTCCATTTATCGGGGGGGGGGGAGGAAACTCTAAAAGCTGGTTATCTATGACCATTCCTTCATAATATTTCTTCCAATATAGAAAAAAATCTCATTTCCCTTTATCTAATCAACACAAATATTAAAATCTTATGAAAATTGGCAACTGCTATAATTGTCGCAAAGGAATAAACATTTTAAAAAGCCTAACTTTATGCCAATCACTATGCTGAATACTGAGGATATAAAGAAAAGTAAAAGACAATCCCCAGCCTTGGGTGGTTTGGGTATTTGTTTGTTATTTGAGATGAGGTGAAGGTGAAAGAATTTGGCATTTTGATGTAGAGAAAACAACACTGCCCTTTGAAATATAAAATCCAGGTTTCAGCTCAGCTACTTATTGTCAGAATTGTTTGAAGATTACAGAAAAAATGAATATGGCACCCCTCAGCATTGCAATCGTCTAGTGGTTCACTACAAGCCTGATTTACAGTACTACGAGCTTGTGTTAGAGTACTAAGGTTTGCAAAGCACTTTCTGTATAGCTATACTAAGTATGGAAAGGCTGACTTTGAACAGAATACTAACCTCGCTTGGCCTTAGTTTCCTCAATTGTGAAATGAGGTCATTGGACTAGATAAATAGTTTCAGATCCTGTGAACTATAGAGATGGTATAAAAGCTCATGTCTCTGATCACCAATATTTTGTAGTGGTCTAACTGCTAGATAAATATTTTGAAGCTTAGATCTTTATTTGAAGTCTCTGCTGTGTCACTTAGCAATATAAGATAGAAATCTCTGCTGAGATGACTGGTATTTTCTTTTTATCATGACCTTTCAGTTTTGGAAGCCAGGAATATAGATGAATGTAAAAAATGGAGCAAAGAGGAGCCTTTATGAGGCTCAGAGGGCTGTACTGAAGTTCTGGGTGAGATACTGGGGTGATTTATTATTGCATCTCAGCTGATTCCTCACCTTAAATATTTAAGTAAGTAAATAATTCATCATCATCAAATTTTTTCCACCTGCTTTATTGGGTCTGCAGAATCCTTGTCAGTTTTATCATCTAAGAGTAGGAATGGGATCTTTCTCCTCCAGAGCAAAACAGCAAAACAAACATTCTCTCTCTCTCTCTCTCTCTCTCTCTCTCTCTCTCTCTCTCTCTCTCTCTCTCTCTCTCTCCCTCTCTCTCTCTCCCTCCCTCCCTCTCTTTCTCTCTCTCTCTCTCTTTCTCTCTCTCTGTCTTTGTCTCTCTGCTCTCTCTGTGTCTCTCTTTGTTTCTCTCTCTGTCTCTGTTGCTCTCTGTGTGTCTCTATTCCTCTCTCTCTGTCTCTCTCTCTCTCTGTTCCTTTGTCTCTGTCTCTGTCTGTGTCTGTGTCTGTCTTAGTCTGTCTCTCTCTCTCACACTCATTCACACACGTCCCCTCATTGTCTCCTTCTCCCTTTACTCTCTCCTTCTCCCCTCCCCCTTGATTCATTGCAAATTGGCGTTGAAGACCCTGGAAGTCGCTGTTGACCTTTTCCCAGGCCTTTTGAAAGCACAGTTCTGCTTGAGAGTACAGGCAGAGGTCATGTAGGAAGCTGCTCACAAGCAGGGATCTTGGTTACATATTCCTTATAAATCCTTAATTGTATTCCATCTTGTGCACATTGCAAACAATTGTTATTCAGATGAATAAAGAAGAAAATAATAAATAAAAATGATTCCCTGGCTTAGTTTAGTTTTGCTTTCCTGGAGAAACCCTTGTATCTCAACTGAAGTTATGCTTTTGCTTGCAATTTGGTGCAGCCTGGAGTTACTTTCCTCAAATAAAAATAATAAAGGAACAGCTAGTTATTGATGATCACAATGATAACATTAAAAACAATTCTAAACTTTTCAAAAATCATTTTTTAGAAAACCAGACCCAAGCTAAGTTGTAGTTATACTCACTATTATACACACAGCAACAGATTTTTTCCTCAGAGCCCTTGGCATAACATTGGACAAAGAATCAGAAAACCTGGGTTTTATTCTTAGTTCTATCATTTAGTTTATAAATTTGGAAAAGTCAGCCCTTCCACATTTCATTTTGCTCATCTACAAAACAAAGATGATGCTTGCCTCCTGGTGTTTTTGTGAAGATTGCAAGTATATGAGAATGTTTCATCAATTAAGTTCTGGGCCATATTTTGCAAATGTCAGTCATCATTAATATTGTTTGTTGTTTGGTGGTTTTTCATTCACATCTGACTCTATGATCCCTTTGAAATTTTCCTCAGCAAAGATATTCACTGATAACACAATTCCTTGTCTAGCTTATTTTAAAGAGGAGAAAACTGAGGAAAACAGGATTAAGTGAAATGCCCAGGATCACACTGTATTTGAATTTGGATTTGAACTTCCGAAGATAAATCATCCTGACTACAGGTCTGCTTCTCTATTCATTGTGCTACTTAGTTTCCCCATTATTATAGTTATATAATAATGATAGAGGTCTTAGATGAAGAAAAGGGCATACTCACAAGGAAATGAGCCTATTTTTTCAATAATATAAAAAATGAAGATCACATTCAAATGAATCAATATGTTTTCAGGGATAAGTTGATATTTCTCTCTTATTTAGGATAATACTGAAATAACCCAGCTAGATAATTTCAACACTTCAGTTATCTGAGTGCTACAGAATGCTCAAAAGTTTATCAAGACAAAATTAATGTTAATTCATTTGAATGCATGCATTACTGTCTTTGAGAAAATACTTGGAAAGTACTGGAGATAGCATGAACTAAATTTCATAAAAAAATGGAATTAATTATATTTTTACAGAAATGAAAAAAAACCTCATTTTTGATATAGGACTAATTCTCATATCTGCCATATTGTGCAGTTAGACTTGAAATGTGGGAAAGATCTTAACTTAAAAAGACTAGGGCTTCCCACTGCATCCAGGGCCATTTCCAACTATCCTGATTTATGTCTTGCCATTGGACCCTGATAGTTCTAGAGGATAGAGTGAGGCTAGTGGCTTCGCATGGCCCTCCCTTACTCAAATATAATTCACTTGCAGATCATGACATCACTTTCCTGATGCCATTGGTCCTCTGTAAGAATGAAGGACAAATAACACAGTTAGACTATTAACTTATTAGAGGAAATATAAAAATTTCTGTGTCAAGCTAAAACAAAGAATAAAATGAGAAAGATATGTTGTACAGTTAGAACAATATAAACCTGATTATTTAAATATGTTATTCATAGGATCTATGATTTAGAATTGAAAGGGACTAGGCTTATCTAGAAGAGCACTGTTATTTTACAGAGAAGGAAACTGAGGCCCAGAGAATGACTTTCTTAAGTTCCCTCTGGTACAAGACTAGATTAATTGTTTTGTTACTATTGAACAATAATAGAATTTTTTAATTGTAGTTTTTAACTCCAGACTGAGTGCTATTTCCCATTATACAATTCTTGTGATGAAAAATAGGAAATGAATAGAAGAAATGACACAAACATCTATTATAATAATTTCGTTTAGGAATTCAATCAACATAACTGTAAGTCAATTGTAATTTCACAGATTAATTCAGCCATTGTAAGTCTTCATGAAGAAATAAAAGCCTGAGAAACAAACACTAGTCTGCCTTACATTTGGCTTATTTGCTAAAAAGAGATAGGGCTGCAAAGGGTACCGCGGGTCTAGAATATATTTTTTTTTCTGTGAAATCTCATGAAAGAAGACAGTGGAAGATTATAAATAGTATCATTGCATAAGACAGAGAGAAGTAGGCAAGAGTAAAACCAATGAGAATAAAGTTTGGCAATACACCCAATGAAGCAAAGTAATGCTAAAGTTATTTAAGTGTGAAGGTGGAAAAATAACAAAAAGAAAAATGATGAAAATTATCTACAAAGAATTTTTTAAAATCACAACCTTTTCTCACCATCAAGGAAAGTGTAGATACAGTACTTGGATTCCAACTGAAGAGACCTGGATATGCTTATAGACATAAGTAGAAATGGCACTTAAGAGAGAAAGATGAGAAAAACATCTGGACTAGAAGAAATATACATATAGTCCTTTATATAACTAGATTCATGTTGGATGTGACACATCTATAAGGACATGTAGGGATCTCTTTGCTAGGAATCTGAAAGAGAGGTATATATCAAAAGCCTGTGTGTGGGAGGAGATCCTACTTCAGAATTAATGTATACCTCCAAAGAAGTAGACAGGACATCTCAAACTAGTAACCACGTACCTAAGTATATGACTACTTTTCCATCTGTAAAGTTTTATGAGAATCATTTACACGGGTATTAAAGGCATCCTATATAAAGGTATTAGCAGGGAACCAGATGACTTTGCTCCTAAGCCAACTCAATTTTGTCCCCTGGGGATAAATGCATTTATAGTTTTCATATTGTTTGTTGTGTATTTTGTTATAGTGGTAAGAGGCTAGCCAAGAAAACCGGAGTTCAGGTCTTGTCTATGCCATATGTTGCTGTGTATGTCATTTAAGCCCTAACTCTAGATTACTAATGTCAAACTCTAATGGCAGTGGAGACCATTAAATGCTACATAAGGATTCCTGAAGGTACACATTGATTTTGAGAATCATATACTAACATTATCTATAATTTATTGACCTCAGACACTTACTAGCTGTGTGATCCTGAGCATGTCACTTCACCCTGTGTTTGCCTCAGTTTCCTCATCTATAAAATGAGCTGGAAAAGGCAGTGGCAAATCACTCTAGTATCTTTGCCAAGAAAACCCCAAAATGGGGTCACAAAGAGTCAGACAGATGTGAAAAATGACTCAACAACATGTTTTATTGTATTTTTATTTATTTTGTTAAATATTTCCCAGTTAAATTTTAATCTCATAGTATTGGTTGGAAAAAAGTAGGAAGGACTTAGGAGGAGGACAGGGAGTGGAACAGAGCTATAAATCAAAGCCTAAATAATTTCTTCATATTTAACATCAAATTAATAATATGCTATATAAAAATATTCATATGTATAAACATATTCATGTATATAAATATACATATATATACGTTTTATAGTTATAGATATACAAGTGTGTATATGTGTGTGTATGTGTGTGTATGTGTGTACACTTACAAGATTGATAAGTTTTTCCATGTCTTAATCTCCCAAGATTAAGAAGGATAGTCTTAAAAGTGGGTTGTCATGCCTTTTTTTTCCCATTCTTTTTCTTTTTGGTTTGTTTTTGTTTTTAGCGTTTTATTTTCAAAATATATGCATCGATAGTTTTCAACAGTCATCCCTGCAAAACCTTGTGTTACAAATTTTTTCTCCCTCCTTTCCCCCACCTCTTCTCCTAGACAGTAAGTAATCCAATATATATTAAACAGATTGTCATTCCTTCTGTGTCATACATTTTGATTCACCTGTGCTGTGAAATGGAGTAACCCTTCCCTTCTATGCACCAGGATATCACTAGGAAGTATTTCCTACTACATATTTTTTATTCATGGGATATCCTTAAAGCAGGGTTGAGTCACCACAGAGGACAATCAGACTCAATGCAGTGATGTGAAGGCTAACATGATATTTCATATTTTTTCATGCTTCTGAGGAACAATGGTCCATTACTCTTGGAAATTCTATTATCTTAGTACTATAGACATTTACATGGCCTGCTTTATGGAGATGATCCTACTTAGAAAGGTTTAAGCCAGAAGGAGAGGATTGAACAAGAATATTTAAGCAGCAATCATTCTATCTTAAATAAATCAGCAAGTGTTTTTTTAAATATCTACAAAGTGCCAGGAGCTATTCTGGGAACTCAGCATATGAAGAAAAAAATAAGTCAATACTTCAAAGAATTTATATTTTAATCAGGGTAAATGTGGGAAAATATGTAGCCATAAAATTAAGATAATTAGTATAAACAAAATCCTATGCTCAGAGAAGGAAAAAAGTTCCTCCAGTTCAGGGGGCTCACATATTTAGAAGTAGAAGGGACATTAGAAATTTAGTTCAATCTTTTCAACTTATGTATGGGGAAACTGGACCCAGCAACTTGCTCAAGATCTTGTGGAGAGCAGTAGGTGTAAGAAGTACTATTTGAATCCAAGTCCTCTGTAGCAAGAGCCATTGCTTTTTTCTTTGAATAAAGAAATAATTAAGCCAGGTCTTCTGACTCCAAATCCAGGGTTCTTTCCATTGCACCACAGGATCAAAGATGGCATTATGAAGGAGTGATATTACCTGTAAGATAGGTAGGGTTTCAACAGGTAAGGATGAGGGTAGACTGTTCAGGAAGTAAGGAATGGGGTGGCCAAATGAATGGACATGGAAGAGGGCAGAACAGGTGAATGAAGAACAGTACAGTTTCTCTGAAATACAGAGTGAGGGAAGGAGAATGATGTGCCTGAGACTGGAAAGGGGCTCATTTGAAGAGGGCCTTCAATGCTTGTGAAGCTCTGGTGACAGAATTTTGAGCATTTGCTAATGGATAGGAAGGGATTTTTCAGAGCCCTTCATAGCTTACATAAGTGCCAACACATTGGTAAGGACACCCTTCCTCCACAGTCAGACAATAGGAGAACATTGCCAGAGAGGCTCCTCAGACTTGACTAACCTTCAGAACTGTGAATTCTGTTTCCTGAGCTCTGCTTTCAAGTGAGCTTCCCTTAATCTCACGACAACCCGGCTCCCTAGTTTACCAAGAAGCTGAAGGGAAGTGGGTTTGTGGGCTGTAACATTAAAATAAATTAGTTTCAGTCACTCAGTTATTAATCACAAAAGAGTTTTTTCTTTCTTTTCTTGTCTTACCTGGCTTCTAAAGCTGTCTGAACTCCCACCTAGAGGCTGATAGCCTCCAAGCTCTCCAAAGGCAGCTTCAGGATGCTTTTCCTGGCCATGCTCTTAGAAGGAATACAAGTTGCCAAAGATTAAAGTAATTAAGCTATCTGAAGGGATAATGTTCACCGAGCTGGAGTATATGAAGTCATAAATAGCTTTCATGGGTGATTATGTCTGAAAGCAAAGCATAGGTATTGAATTGTTGTGAGAAAGGTTATTTACGGCCTAGTAGGATCCTGACAGGGGCCATGTCATTCCCCTGGTAAGAAGAACTTGAAGAGATGCAAGATGAAACCAGAGGGAGAAGGCCCACGGGGTTACAAACGTGGGGTGAGGAGGCAGGCTTTGGAGGTGTGGCAGGAGTGTTTGGCTAAGGGCAGTGCTGGGTGTAAAGGGAGAACAGGCAGCTGCAGGGTGTGTACCTGGGCAGAGGTCAAGGGTCTGGTCACCCTATGAACAAGGAGCACGTAGGTGACCTCTGGTGCCCTGCTAGATGGGGCACACCTTTAACCCTCCCCGGTGAATCCTGGCATGACGAAGGGGAAGGGCTTTTGGGTGTCTGAATCCTCACTCACCTGTTGTCTCTGTCAATATTGCCAAGTAGGCAGGAAGTTCAGAGAGTTAGGGCCAAACTAAGTCATTCCAGATTGGATAGCAAAGTTAGACTCCTAGCCCAGGTGAACCTCCCCAAGGAAACATTCCCTGCTTGGTCCAGCTGAGACCCTGCCAACCATCAGCAGGCTGATGGACAGACGCAGGTATCCCCAAGTAACAGAAGGAAAGTGCGGGGTTATAAAGCAGGTCATTATTGCTCGCATTCAATTATACCGAAGGGTCACTCAGAAATCAACATTTATGAAGCACCTGCTGTGTATGAGACACTGTGCTAAGTCTGGGTGTATGAATATACAAAGATGGCAAAAAGTTCCTGCCCTCAGAGACAATATTCAGGCAAGCTATGTATAGGATATGCAGTTGACAGAGGGAAGTAATTAGAAATAAAAGGGAGAATCAGAATCAGAATCAGGAAAGGCCTCCTGTACAAAGTAGAATTTGGGGGGGCTTGAAGAAAGTGGAAGCCAGAGAAGTCAGGAGGTAGAGATGGTAAGAGTGAATATTCCCATGTTGGGGAACAGACTGAAAATGGCAGGTTTTGTGTGTGATGTGATCTCACTGGATGGCAAGGTGAGAGGGTGTAAAGTGTAAGAAGGAAATAGAAAGGACCAGGTCATAAAAAGCTATGAATGCCAAATGGAGAATTTTATATTTGATCTTAGAGACTATAGGGAACCACTGATGTTTATTGAGTGGAGTGGGAGGGCAGTAACATGATCAGTCGGTCATGGGCTTTTGGAAGGTCACTTCTGTGGCTAAACTGAGGGTAGACTGGAGTGGAAGGAGTCTTAAGGAGGGCAGACCAAACCAACATCTTTCAAAGTATAATGACATGCAAAAAATACAGATGTTTTAGAATTTAGTCTATAAGAAGAGACTCAGTCGTAGGATTTAGAGGTGAAAAGAAGATGAATTTTTAAAATCCATTTTTACAGGTGAGAAAACTAAGGCCCTGAAAGGATAGAGGATTTGCACTAGGACTTGAAACTAGGTCTTTTGCTTCTAAAACTAGTGTCCTTTCCTTCTTTCTTATCATTTAAAGGGTGATTCAGTGGTTTGATCGCTGGGCTTGGAGTCAGGAAGACCTGAGTAATAATTTGACTTCAGACACTTTGTGACTCTGGGCAAGTCTTTAATCCACTGGAGAAGAAAATGGCAAAATGTGCCAGTATCTTTGTCTAGAAAACCCCATAGACAGCATTAATGTGCTATAGGCCACTGGGTCATGAAAAATTGTTCACAACTAAATGATAACAACAAAAACAATGGGTTTATTATTCATCAGGTACAAATTGCTTTTAGATTCAGCCTGTGGTTTCATTGTTACAGGGAATTCTAAATGAGGAAACTTCTTATTCCAATGCAATAAAAAATCATGAAGCATTTATTAATCTACAGCTATAAAACAAGCACCATGGTAGATGGAAAAGTGGATATTGGACTTGTATTCAGAAAGATCAAAATTCAAACCTTGCCTTATACATTTAGCTGTATGACCTTTGTCAAATCACTTGCTTTTTCTTAGTCTCTGTTTCTTCATCTGTAAAATGAAGATAATAATAGTGCCTATCTTATAGAGTTGTGAATGTCAAAGGAAATAACATATGTATAATTCTTTATGTGCTATTTAGTGCTTGAAAAACCAGATGCCTCAGTGGATAGAGCACTGGGTTTAGCAGCAGAAAGTCACTTAACTCTATTTGCCTCAGTTTCCTCATCTGTAAAATGAACTGGAGAAGGAAATGGCAAACCACTTTAGTACTTTGCCAAGAAATTCCAAAAGGGATTATAAAACATTGGATACAACTGAACAGCAACAAAAGTGCTTCAATGCTAGTTATTATTGTTATAATTATTAGCATACAAAGACAAAAATGAAAAAGCCCCTGTCTTCAAGGAATTTATACTGAACTAAGAAAGACAACATCTATAGGCATAAGTATATTCAGACATAAAGTACTTTTGGTTGGAAAGTTAGATCATCATTTGCTTTGTAACTTAAAATTCATAGATGATAGGCTGAAAGATAGAAAGGAGTTCAGAGGATCTTCTGACCCATCTTAGAATATCCAAGGCATTGGGAGATTAAATGACTTGTCCAGGGTCACATAGTTTATGGCTATCAGAGGGTAGATATGAATCCTGGCCAAGTCTTCTTGACTGTCAGGTTAGTTACCTATGCAGCAGGCCATTTTAATTAACTAACACATTAATCAATCAACCAATCAATCAATTAGTGTACATTTCATGTTTTATTATAATCTTATAGTTTAAATCAAGGCTTTTCCATTTATTTCCACATACTTATTTTGTCTCTACTTATATGAATATATGTTGTCCCTCCAAGAGAGAATCTAAGCTCCTTGGGGTCAGGGAATTACTCTTTTGTCTTTATATCTCTAATGCCTAGTACAGTATCTGACACCTAATCAGCACTTAATAAATGTTTGTTGGTTGATGCAAGAAATTTTCCATTTAATAGCATGATGATGCCTTTTGCTTTTACATCACATCATTTCCTTTTCCTCTATCTTGTGAGTCTTGCCTATTATCAAGACTAAAAAAAGAAAAAAAAGTGCTATTTTTCACAAAAGGTTTTTTTTAAAAAAATTCTTCCATATTAAAAGACAAACTTTCCTTTATCATAAAAACAATTTCTCTAAATGAGTCAGACTTCCATGTAGTCAGGTATGCTGACTCACCTTCCTCATCTAAAAGTTAAGGTTAAAAGTGTTAACAAAGTTAATTGGATTCTAAAAATGAAGCAGTAAGATCATTGCCTTTTGGATCATTCTATTTCCTGGGTCACTCTGGATGTCTAGAGCTGGATGGGAAAGTCTTCTTTAGTGATAAACACATTGCTTTCAGAAATAGGTTTAAAATTGTTTGGATCAAAGAAATCATTTAGATGTCTGTTTTGAACATAGCATCCATCTCCGAATATTGGGACTCTCAAGTTAGAGTTAAATTAAATATGAAAAATATCAAGGTACTGGCTAATATGATATAAAGGAAAAAGCACTGAATTGGGAGTAAAGAGATCTAGATTGTATCTAAAGCTACTATACAGTATATGCAACTATACAGTTGGTGCAGTGGATACAGCACCAACCTCAGGGTTGGTCAGGAGTCAGGAGGACCTGAGTTCAAATCTGGTCTCAGACACTTAACACTTCCTGGCTATGTGACTCTGGGCAAATCACTTAACCCCAATTGCCTCAGCGGGGGAGATTCTAAAGTATGAGTCTTTGTGGATTGAATTAAAACAGATTCAATTTCTGGAAGAAAAATACCTTCAGGCTCTTCTAAGAGGGCTAGAGCTAAGGTTAGAAGTGGAAGGGAAGAGATACAGAAAAAGTGGTCCTCGGTATAGTAATGGTGGTAAGGTGATAGCATGGTATCTGGGTAAGATCATAGATGCAATTTTGGTGCTTTGGTTAAATGGCACTGGGAAGTTTGAGAGAGAGAGAGAAAGAAGCATGGGCTAAATTTGAAGGACCACTCGTGGAAGTGGTGGTGGTGGGAAATAAGATAGGGTTGGGATTTGAATCTAGGTCTCCAACTATATAATAGGCACTGTGCTAGATAATAGAGTGGATCCTGAACTTGGAGTCAAAAAGACATGATCAGGAGCATAATTGTGGAAAACCTAAATTGTCCCTGGATTAACAGGTTCTTACAGTTTAGAGATAGAAGGAATCCAGACTCTAGGAAATTGGTGTTGGAGAGTATGTGGGGGAGTGTTTAAGAGAATAGTATGTGAAGGAGAAAAGAAAAAAAAAAAAAGGAAATCCCAAAAAGTGGCAAGAAAAACTGAGAGTTCCTGTGATCATCAGCTATTTTGGGTGATTATTTATATGAAGACTTGCCAGGGTCTGGCTTATATGCATAATAAGAATGAATATTCATGGAGTATTTTAAAATTTACAAAGTGCTTTAAATGTATTATCCCATTTGATCCTTATAATACCTATATCAGGCTGGTACTATAGGTATTTTCACCAGTTTAAAGATGAGGAACATGAGACTCAGAGAGAGATTAAGGGATTTGCCCATGGTCATGCATGTTAGAGAAGGATTCAATCCTAGGTTTCTCCTGGCAGCAAGTCCAACATTCTTTTCATTACAATACAATATCTCTCATAGAAAGTCATAGATTCAGAGCTAAAAAGGGAAGTTACAAACCATGTAACTTCATTTGACAGACCTATACTACTACCCTTCATACACTACATTCTGGCCAAACTGAACTGCCCTCTGGGGCTTTTTAAATATGTAATTGCTACTCTCCTATCTGTATGTTTTTGTACAAGCTGTGACCATTGTTTGGAATATACTCCTTATTTACTTCTGCCTCTTAAAATCCCTAGCTTCTTTTAAAGTTCAGCTCAAGTGCCATTTCTTAAGTGAGGATTGTCCTAATCCTTAGGTTGCTCCCATAGTTCTGAATTACCTTATATTTACTTTGTGGAGATTGGATTGGATTGGATGCATGAAGCATGTATGAGAAGAAGATTTGGGAGGTAGATAATCCCACTAAAGCCTCTGCTGAACTCCCTTGGCAACCTCTGGGGTACCACAGGCTATATTCTAATCTAATCTCTATTATACATTCTCACATCCCCACACTATTATTATTAATTTATCTGTGTATAAGTTTCATCGTCTCCCCATCTCACCAAAAATGGATTGTTTCATTTTTGTATTTGGAACTTTATCACCTAGCCCAGGTTTAGGCACATTTTAAAAAAAATAAATGCTTGTTGAATGAGTATATGAGCAAAATTTCAAAAAGGGAAAGTATCTTGCCTAAAGTCACAAAATAAGAGCAAAACTAAGATTTGAAACACAGACATTCTAATTTTAGATTCTACTTCACCATGCTTAATATACTGGTATTACACTGTTGGGACCTCTAAAAATGACAGAACTCTGATCAAGTCACACCACAGAACAAACTATGAAAGATTGCAGATAGTTTTAAAAATGACCATGTCCAAACAAAGGCCATTGTTTGAACGGTAGGCTAACAATCCCTTGGAAAACCGTTTCAACAGTTGTCTTTTCTGTTTTGCAAGATATGAGATCTCTATTAAGCAAACTCAGTAGTAATATTAATGCTGATAGCAATAATTACGATGTGCAAAGTTTCTCAATTTACTCTTTTCATTATTTAGAACTTGCTCCCTATGAACTGTCTTTCATTGCCCTAACCACCCCCACTGTAGCTCCAATATGTACATTTTCCCCCATTACCCAATTGCTTAAGTTTCATCACAGTCACTGAATTTTTCAAACTGCAAGAAGCCTTGCAAATCATGTCATCTAAAACTTCTCATTTTACAAATGAGGAAACAAATGTCCTAAGAGTGACCTGCCTAACGTCACAGAGCTAGTGATGAAACTAGCACCAGAACCCAAATCTCTTAGGCTTACAGTAAACTACCTATTGATCCAGGAGATCATAGGATGATAATATTTCTGCTATAGTATCCTAGACTCTACTGTCACAAATTAAATTGTCAAGTTTGAAATTGTGCATCATAACAGAGTGCTATATGACAGTAACTAGTCAGTGCAATGTTAGAGCATCAGACCTAGAGGCAGGAAAATCTGAGTTCAAATCTAAATACAGACACTTAGCTGTGTGGCTCTGGGAAAATCATTTAACCCTGTTTACCTCAGTTTCCTCATTTGCAAAATGATCCTGAGGAGGAAACCACTTCAATGTCTTTGCCAAAAAAACAAACAAACAACAACATAACAAATGTGATCATGAAGTCAGACAAGACTAAAAACTGACCAAAAAAAATTTAGGATTAGAAAGATCTGAGTTAAAACCCCACATCAGACATTTATTTGCATCTGTGATACTGGCAAGTCAAGGAAACTCATAATTCTGTAAAATCGAGATTAATTAATAATAGCAGTATTTTTCTTCCCAGAATTCTCATATGACTCACATGAGACAATACATATAAAGTGCTTTGTAAACCTTAAACGTCAATTCTCACTATTATCTCCTTCATATGTTTATAGGATCATAGAACTAGAAAAGGAAGTGACCTTAGAAGTTAATTCCTCTAATAACCCATTTTACAGATGAGAAAACTGAGGCCCTCAGTTTTCCTCATCTGTAAAATGGGTTATTAGAGGACTGTCACACAGGGAGTAAACATCAGAAAAACAAGGTGTAGTTCTGTTTATCCTATGAAGGTAGAATTAGAAAGAGTTTGTCAAAGTTGCAAAGAGGCAAATTTAGACTTGATGTGGAGAAAACCTTTTTAAGGATTCCAGCTGCCCCAAGATGCAATGCCCTTTCTTGGGAAGTAGTGAATTATCTCTCCTCCAAGGCCTTCAGACATAGGCTGCATGGTTGCCATTTACTGAAAATTTTGAGCTGGATAGCCGCTGAAATCTCTTTCAGTTTTGAGGTTCTTTGGAAATTTCTGTTGTGAGCATATACATTCAGTGCTAGATTCTACAACAATGAGATTGGAGATCTTAACTCTTCTAGGGTAGACTCCAATTTGGAAATTTGTTGTCAAAATTTTTCTCAGAGTGAGATTACCTGGGTCTCTGAGTTTAGAAAAGCTCTTGCTTTAAAGAAGCTACCTGGGCTTTCTTTGGTGTAGAATTACACAGATATGCTGTTTCAGTCCCTGTTTTGGGGGTGGAGGATAAGGTCAGCTGAAAATTGACAGGTAAGGAATTTTATTTAAAGGGTTCTTGAACTTTCATGAGGTTTTTAATGGTTGTATTTACACTCTTCTAGTCTAGCAACTTTAGCATTTATATGGCACTTTAAATAAAGCACTATATAAATAATATAATCTGACTTGATCCTTGCAACCACTTTGTGAAATAGATGTTATTATTATCCCCACTTCACAGATGAGAAAACTGAGGCTCAAAGAGATCAAGTAATTTGCTTAGAATTATATAGCTAGTAAGTGTCTGAGGAAGGATTTGAAATAATCCTAGAGGATTATTTGTAACTATCCCTATCTCTATTATGATATCTCTATCCTTAAATGAATGCAAAAAACAGTTTCCTAATATGAAATTAAGAAAATATTCCATTTGCCCACTTCTCAGATTTTCTACTTCAAGGTGTTCTACTTGGGGCTAGAGTAGAAAGAACAGTTACTACAGAACCTGAAGGTTACTGCAGGGACTAATCAAGGAAAAAGACTGATTTTATCTTAAACATTTAACACAAGTTAAGATTCTCAGAATAAAATGTTTCCTTTCCTTTTTCTGGACAATTGAACTTGAAAGGCCTCAAGGGGACACAGTATTAAAAAGTGGGGGAGGAGGAAGTAGATGGCTCAGTGGATGAAGTACTGAGTCAGGAATCATTAGGATCAGAATTCAAATCTAGCCTTGGATTTGTATAAGTCAGTTAACCTTCAGTTTCCTCATCTGTAAAATGAGCTGGAGAAGGAAATGGAAAATCCCTCTAATATCTTTGCCAAGAAAACCTCAAATGGAGTCATAGAGACTCAATACAGCTCAAACAACTAAAAAAAAATTTAAAGCATTGGGAGAATCTAAAAGAGATCTTAAAATCAAGAAAGCAAGCTGGTCATGGTCAAGACAAAGTATCTTGCAATTTAGCATGCAAAGTTATAAATAAAAATATAAATTTTCATTCAGATTCTGATTTTCCATCATACAATGAGCATTTTCCTATAGAACCATCTTACCCCATTCTTAACCCCCATGGTATTCTTAAAGAAAAGTTTCTAGAGCTTTGGCATGTTATAGCAGGGAATAATGAACAAGGAAGCTCTAATATATATTGACCGTCCACAAAAGCCAATCATGGCCTGGGGTGACACTGGATTCTTGGAGGTTTTGCTAATGAAGAACCTGTTCTAGCATGTCTTGCCAAGCTGGAGAAGCTTCAAGTAGATTCCCTGGGCCTCCTTCAATGCTCAATACCAATATCCCTCCTACATGAAGCCGTTCCTGATCTTCCCATTTTTTTTAGCACCTTCCCTGTTTCCTTGTAATTACCTTGCATTTACTATCTAGATAGTTTTCCTCTACTTTTATGTGTACATGTTGTTTCACCCATGAGATCAGAGACTGCTTCATTTATTCCTTTGTATTCCCATTGTCCATCACAGTGACTGGCACAGAATAAATAAAGTAATTGCTCATTGGTTGATTGAAATATGGGTTAATGCATACACTATGTATCTTCAGACTGAGGTATATAGCCTAACTAAATTTAGAAAGGCTCATTACCAGAAGGTTGGTCACCAGGTGACATTTTCTGATCAAGGTAACAGTGTGGTAAAGTGGAAAGGCTCATTGTATAGAAAGAGTCAGAAGGTAGAAGGTTTGTTGTTGTTTTGTTATTTAAGTTGTGTCTGACACCTGTGACCCCATGTGGAGTTTTTTTTTTTTTTTTGTCAGAGATAATAGAGTGGTTTGCCATTTTCTTTTGTAGCTCATTTTTCAGACAAGAAAACTGAGACAAACAGGGTTAAATGGCATGCCCACAGTCACACGGCTAGTAAGTATCTGAGGCTAGATTTGATTACAGGAAGATGAGTTTTTCTGACTCCATACCTGGCACGCCATCCCCAGTGCAATCTGAGTTCAAATTCCATCTCTGTCACTGTATGATATTGGGCAAGTCATTTAAACTCTGTGGACCTCAGTTTTGTCATCTGTCATGATAATAATAACAGCTAGCATTTATATAGCACTTTTTTTGGTGTGTGTTTTTAATAATAACTTTTTATTTACAAGTTATATGCATGGACAATTTTACAGCATTGACAATTGCCAAGCCTTTTGTTCCTATATAGCACCTATAAGGTTTACAAATTACCTTATATATGTCATCTCACAGCAGCCTTAAATGGTATCCCCCATTTCACAGATGAGGAAACTGAGGCTGAGACACGCTAAAAAATGATTTGTTCAGGGTCACACAGATAAAGAAGTATCTGAGACAGAATTTGAACTTGGGTCTTCCCAACTCCAAGTTCAATATTCTATTCATCTAGCTACAAAATTATAAATCTAGACTAGGTGGTTTTAAGGACCCTTCCAGATTCAAATTAGTAATCCTACAACTTAAGGCACGGAGAAAGACTGCAGACCATTGAAATTACAGGTCTTTTGAAGCTTGAAGAAGGCCCTCTGAAATTATAATCAGTATTTTTCAGATTTGTGTTAAGCAAACTTCAATAGTGTCTATTATTGAAAAACATATCTCTATTCACTGTATGGTTACAAAGAGCTTTATATGCATTATCCCATTTTAGTCTTATAAAAACATTATGAAATAGTGGAAGGATTAACATCTCCATTTTCTATATTCATAAACTGAGATACAAGGAAGATATCACATGGCCAAAGTTACAGAGCTAGTCAGCAACCACTCTGGCCCTAGAATCCAGCTCTTTAGATTCAGTCAGAAGACAAACATTGTCTATGATCAAGAAATGTTTCAATTCTTGATTCAAATAGCATTTATGTGGCTATTATGCTGTCAATGAAAATGTGATTGATTTGTTTTCTTTTGAGTGTCTGTGATTAAAAAAAAAATAAACAAAAAACAAAACCCAAACTCCATAGTACAGGAGTCTAGATTGCATGATTAATAGTCTATACTAGATATTAAAAATCCAGACAGACTGAAAGCAAAATGCCTCTCACTTGTAGACACTTTCCTAAGCAACCAAGGCTGTTACTTTACTTAGTTACTCACTTGATTCAGCCTTCTTTGCCAGCCAATGCTTCATTAGGTTAGGGAGTAGTGGAAAAAAAAAACTCTCATAGGACTGATAGTATCAAATTCTCGGAATGTGTAATCTGTCTGGCACATTTACAACTCTTTCAATCTGCAGAAAGCATTGCTAGACTCAGCTGCATCAAGTCTAAAAGTCTGAGTGAGAGTCAACAGGGAGAGCAACCTTTGGCTAGAAAGACTGGTGCAGCCATAACTTTTGCCTTCACCTTGGCAAAGGTCTTGTAAAGGCCTGTGACCCTATGACATTCTATATTTATGCTTGAAAAATCATACAGGGTGACTAATTTTACTTTCATATTTCATGTTCTGGGCGTTCCACTTTATGAAATCACAAAAGTGATTGTGCTGGAAGGGTTCCTGTCTAAGGTCACACACACAAATAAGTGTCTATTGTTGCCTTAAAACTTTTTTTTAAGGAAAAGAGATCCTTCTCATCAAATAATTCTAGGGTCTTATCACTTCTACAGACAGGAAATTCTTTGTTATGTCTAACTCCATATCCAGAGATGGAGTCAGAGCATGTTAGAATGAGAGATTTAGACCTGAAAAGGACCTTGGAGGCCATTGAGTCTAACCCATTCATTTTTCAGATGAGGAAAACTGAGAATGAAAGAAAAATAAAGTGAGTTGATTAGGCTTACTAGTTAGTAAATGACTTTAGTAGGACATTGAATACTGTTCTTTAACTTCAAACCAAAGGCTCTACCTGTAGTGTCAAAAGACTTGATTTAAGATTCTATTTGTCAGGGGTCCTCAAACTTTTAAAATAGGGGGCCAGTTCACTGTCCCTCAGACTGTTGGAGGGCCGGACTATAGTAAAAACAAAAACTTTGTTTTGTGGGCCTTTAAATAAAGAAACTTCATAGCCCTGGGTGAGCGGGATAATCGCCCTCAGCTTCCGCATCTGGCCCACGGGCCATAGTTTGAGGACCCCTGCTATAGGTCCCAGCTAATCAAAGGTAGATGAAGTTTTCTATGACATTCTTTTCTTTTAAAAACAGCTTTTTAATTTCAAAATATATGCAAAGATAGTTTTTAGCATTCACCCTTGCAAAATCTTGTGTTCAAATTTTTTCTCCCTCCCTTTCTTCTACCCTCTCCACTAGACAGCAAGTAATCCAATATAGATTAAACATGTGCAATTCTTCTAAACATTCAATGACATTCTTGATGGAGATTTTCATTGCTTTCAATATCTTCTTCCTTATCTCACAGAGATATTGTGATGAAAATATTTTTAAACTGCAAAGCACTATATAAATGTGGATTATCATTAGCCCAGCCATTCAATGACTACTTAAAAAAGGTCTTTGCAGATAGCAAAGCCTTTCCTTAGTCTTTCCTCTTATAAACTATTTTCAGATTAATTTTTAAAAACTTTTCCTTACAAGTTTACAGGTTCTATTAGAAACTTTCAGATCTCTGAATTGTTCTCTTCTTTATCTTCTATTAAATTCTGGAATGACTTGATGCATTTAAAAAACAAAAACAAAAACAATCCTGTAATTTGAGAGCATTCCTTGAGGAATTTTTCCTACCAATGAACACTGGCAATGTGAATCAGAATTGTATGAAGTCAAGCTGCAAAAGTAGGGCAGAGCCAAACTGTGGAGGATTTGAACATCAGCTTAAAGAACTTGCATTCTATGCTGTAAGTAATAACAGTGTTATACACACTTTGAAAGGTAATGGATTGGGGTTTTTTTTGGAGAGGTACTTTGATGTTGTGCCTTTTTCTTAATGCTTATAAATAAAAAAGATTGACAAGTATGTATTTATCAAGAAGAAAATTATAGAATTAAGTGTTATTTTTTATCAAGTGCCAATAGCAGTTTACTTTTTAATCATGCCCAGTTTATAATTCACTAAGACCACCAAATCTTTTCCTCTCAAACATTTGCAGTCATCCTTGAATTTATATACATAGTGTACTGTTCTTTCCTAAGCATTCTTTATTATTCTCATATCTATGCGTTTTCATTTTGTTAATTAAAGCTCTTGTCATCAAGTTGACAAGAATGGTTTAAAGTTTGTATCTTTTCAGATTTGTATTTTTCAACTGAATATCATCCATGAATTTTTACTAACATATTCTTGAACATGACTTAAGTTATTGAAAATTGAAAATATATTAAACATTAAGCATAATAATTGGCTCTGAGCCAACTATGGAATAGTCCTAAGAATAGAATATTATGACTTCTTTCTTGTTGGTCACTGATCATTTTTAGTGAGGTTCCTCAACCAATGCTAAATAAATATCTGTTGTCAAACTTGGATATTCTAGCTTTTTGAAAAGGATACCACAGAGGACAATTAAAGGCTTAATGAATCAACATGGGGAGGTACAAGGGCTGAAATTCTGATTCTATTTGAATAGCAAAACCCTCATTGAAGAAACTCCACTTACTAATGCCAGATGAGAGAAATCATATTATAACTAATTATTAATTTGGGATCCAGAATTTTCTCCTTTATTTCTTCTTTTAAGGTCCAGCCCCTGTAAAAGGTTAGTTTCTGAAGGATATGACTGATTGATGAGATAGTCCTAGATTTCAAAATATGTATTATTCAATCGTGAGTGAGATTTTATCTTAGATCTGTTTAGAGTATAAAGAGAATCCAGTTTTTATCCTATAGAGAAGAGTATTTGTCCTTGTATCTCTCCATTTGGATTTAGGTTAACATAGGCCATGAAGGAGGAAACCAAAAAGAGCAGTCTGGATAGAGATATCTTTACCCAGATTGCTGGAGGCAGGTAGGTCTCAGGATCAAGTCATATTTTCAGAAGGAGAAGCTGAAGACTTCTAGCTCATTTCCTTAAATGTCCACCAATCAAGTTTGATTTTCAGTTGTCAAGGGAATTCCCTTTCAAAGATTATTTAAAGCTTTCAGAATCTACATGTCTTTTGTCTTTGGCTAACAAGAAAAACTACTGATCATCAATTTATCATTAGTTAGCCTAATTAACAAATTGATTATTAATTACCCAGAAACTCTTTTAGGATTTTTCATTTGTCATATTAGGTACTAAAACTGGCACTTTCTCTACAACCTACAAATCTTTAAGAGTTACTTTGTGTACCTACCACATTAAATAAAGTGACTTATCCAGAGTCACATAGCCAAAATGCGTCAAATATAGCCTTGAGGTCAAATCTTCTGGCTCTCTGTCCATTATGCTGTGGTGTTTATTGGTGATCTATAAACACACTAAAATTCAGATTCATCTCTATCTCCCAGGGCAATATTATTTGAACAAACAAAGGTGTTCATAAAGTCAGAGAGGAGACAAGAGATGTTTAATAGGGAGAATAGACAGAGAAATCTTAATTTATGTAATGTTTGAACTACTCTTATAGCTTTATAGAATAGGGTAATTTTTGTTAGAGATGTGGGGTATGTATTACAAGAGAGGATACGCTCGGGGTTTTAAAAATAGGATTTAATATGTTTGAAAAGCAACATTAAATAGATAATTCATAATAATAAACATTGATTCAGATCCTTCCATTGCACAAACCTTGACCTGGGAGTAAATAAGTCCTTTGGAGACTATGTTAACTCTTTCAAGCCACAACATGATTATTTAGGCAGAAAATTTTCTGATTAATTAAAAACAGTATCTTTGAACTGTCTTCTGGTCAGTTTCCAATTCTATTATTAATTCATATTCATCAACAATGGATAATGCAGTGGCAAAAAAGCCTTGAATAACCAATTGGTCCACATCTAAGTATGGGCAGATGGGGATTTCAATGGCATATACTGAATGTGTCTCTGGTTTGAATCCAGACTGCTTGGGCTATCTCCTCAGAACTACTTAAAATCTGATGATAAATTAGCTGACAGCCTGGGTTTAATTCCTGCTTGAACAATTTTTAATGCAAGATCTATCAATCAATAAATATTTATTAAACACTTAATATGCCAGGCACTGTGCTAAATGTTGGAGATATGAAAAGAGACAAAAGATAGTCCCTTTCCTCAAGAAGCTCACGATCTGATGGACAAGTCTTAATTTGAACATATATAGGAAACAAATTAGGCAGGATTTATTCACCAGTCATGGCCATTCCTTTTATGTTATGGATAAAGCCTCATTACTGGGTAGATTGGTGACTCAGTGGATAGAACACAGGTCCGGGAATCAGGAAGACCTGAGTTAAAATTCAGTGTCAGACACTAGCTGTGTGACCCTTGCCAAGTTACTTAACCCTATTTACCTGAGTTTCCACATCTATAAAATGAGCTGGAGAAGAAAATGGCAAACTGCTTCAATATCTTTGCCAAGAAAATCCCATATGGGGTCATGAAGAGTCAGTCATGACTGAACAACAGCAAACTGGAAGTTTGCTTTCTGCCTGTTGAGCAGAAGATGCAAATTTAAGAAACCATCAGACCAACAGTTTTCATAGCAAATGTGTCAAAGAAAATCTGAATGAGATGAAATTGTCTTCTGATCTGTGATGACAAACATTAAAAACATTAGCATTGACATCTGCTGCTGTTTTTTAACAGTGTTTTGTTTTGTTTTGTTTTTGAGAGTAGGCTCCACTGAAGTCCATTATTTTATGTAAATCCTGGCTATTAACTTAGTAACAACATGTGAAAAAGCATCTGACCTTATCATGCAAAAGAATAATTCTTTTTTTCCTTCCACAATTCTGATGAGATAAACTCTTGAAAGATCTGAAACCCTTGTTAAGATCATAAATCTTTGCACCAGAATGTCAACAGGACCTTGGTTGTAGAATTGTAGTTACTAATTGCTACTTTAAAATAACTTTTTAAAAGAGTTTACACTGAATGTACAAAGCTCAATACAATGATTCCTTCTCTGGAAGACAGTCATTTTATGGTGTTGAGATTTCCAGCACCTGATTTTGACTAAGAGATTTTGCTGTGCTAGTATATTGATTTACAGAGAAAATTTGGGGCTATAGGAGATGGAGGGATTTGTGGTGCTGGTATGTGAGTATGAGCTCAGAGCTTCCAGCCACCATACTTATTCAACACCTTTTATTCTTTTCTCCATAATATAGCCACAAAAACTCTAATTTTCTAAGTATACCCCTGTTTCCCTTTGTTTTTTACAAAGTCCCCACAATACATCACTGTGGGAGAGCTTCCAACCTACTCACATTCTCCTTGCTTGACACCAACTTCCAAAACATGCAGCTACAGAATCTCAAATTCCATATTCACCTATTTGTTCCCCACAACACATGCATCTTTTTATCCTTCTGCATTCACAGACCAAGCCAACCAAGCATCTTATAGCCATAAATAACCAGCTCTCTAGGCTTCTTCCAAACATTTCCAAATCCTCTGCATGGAACTGAACTCAGTCATTTGCTCCTCTTTTTGCAACAACCCAAGGAGTAATGAGAGGGGACATTCCTGCCCAAACTGAGACCGCCTTTATTTGTCTTACACTCTCAACTCCATAGACCCAAGCCCCAGATATTGTGTCATTTAAAATAGCAAATAGGAGAAGTATAAAGAAATATGGGGAAATACATGTGAAATTAGGCAAAACAAAAAAGCAGAATTAATACAAGATATCCATTCATACATTTTCAAAGTATTAGAAGGGGACAGAGTAAATTTTTTGTTGTTAAACATATGTAATATAAACAGTTCTTATTTCAATAAAAATGACATATGCTTTTGTTTATTTCCTTAAAGTTTTTTATTTGTTAAGAGTAAGTTTGCAATAAAAATAATTAAAAATAAACTTCTAATAGCTGTGCTTATACTGTGCTAAAACAGAGAAGTGAATACACCTATTTCAAGTAGCAGAAGGAGCCATTGTGGGAGTGACATCTTAGTCACTTGGGCTAATTTGTGGGAAATCAAAACTGCTCAGGACCTTGAAAATGAAAAAAAAAATCACTAATCTACTATAGACAAATACTTTACTTATCAAGCAGCCTCAGCTGCTTCTCAGGCCACGGGAGGTCAGAGAGGAAAGGCTCCAATGCTCCTGAAGTCTCTAGTACATTAGATTAGGTTGGTTTCTAAAGTATTAAAAACAAAGCTGAGTGTCTGGGTATTGCCATAATTCAGTGAACTGAATAGATCAGGATGGAGTCTGAAATTGAATGAGCAACTCAAGAGTGTGGGAACTTCCTGCACCAATAAAGATGAAAACTCATTGAGGATTTAGCAGGTAATTGCTATGGGGCACAAAGAAATCAAATGACTTGGCCAGAGTCACATAGCTAGTAAGTATCCAAGGCATTTTTAAATCCAGATCTTTTTAGTTCCAAGCCTCAAACACTATCTACTGTGCCACATTGTCTTTATCAGATACATTTGCTACACAATGAATATATATTTACAATTTCAGGGTTTCAAAGAATATTAGTGACTGGGAATTCAGGGTCAATTTTACTCTCTTGTGCCTTTTTCCCCTACTATTTTTAGATTCTCCAAAATCCATACTGGTCAGTATAATTTTTATCCTGAAATGAATATGGCTGACTATGGGTGGATTATACACTGTTCCCAGAATCAGGCAAACTTCCCTGGACAAATCACTTAACTCCAATTTCCACAACTATAAAATGGGATCCTCCCAGAGGATCTGTAACATATAAAAAAGTTTGAGAGACATAAGTATTATCTATGAAATTAATCATTTTATTAATCATTCTAGCAGATATTTTTTATTTTTCAGTTCTTTCCCTCAATTTTATTTATTTTTATAATAGCATTTTATTTTTCATAATTCATGCAAAGATAACTTTCAGTGTTTACCCCTGCAAAAGCCCTTGTTCCAAATCTTTCTTCTCCCCTTTCCATCTTCCCCTCCCTCAGACAGCAAGCAATCCAAAATAAGTTAAACATGTATAATTCCTTCAAATATATTTCCTCATTTATCATACTGCACAAGAAAAATCAAATCAAAAGGAGGAAAAAATGAGAAAGAAAAAAATAAACAAGCAAACAACAACAAAGGTAAAAATACTGTGCTTTGATCCACCTTCAGTCGCCATAGTCCTCTCTTTGAATACAGATGGTGTTTTCCATCATGTCTAATGCCCTGAATCACCCCATGGTTGAAAAGAGCCAAGTCCATCACAATTGATCATCACATAATTTTGTTTTGCTGTGCACAATGTTTTTTTTTTTGGTTCTATTCACTTCACTTAGCATCAGTTCATATTTAAGTCTCTCTAGGCCTTTCAAGCAGATTAGTAAACGGAATCATTGGTATTCTCAAATGCCAAAACCCCCTCATGGAACCCATTCAACACTTATATGTCTTTGGAAGAGTTGATGTTCCTGAGGATGGCAATCAACTCTGGTAATAATTAATGAGAAGAATGAATATTATAATGAGAGGTGGATCCATTCTAGTGAGGGACTGGGGGATGTGACTTTGATCACTTTTGTTCCCAGATCATGACCAGTCTTGGGTAATCTAGACAAAGGATCCTATCTCTATCCAAATCTGAGTGGAATACAGTGGGACAGATTTCATTTCAGATTAAATTCTTTGTAAAATTCTTTAATTGGGGTCTCCTACCCAACATCAAAAATCATGTACCCTAGGGATTTGGATAATCTCATTCTCCAGTTCAATATAATTCAATAATGACATTATTATTATGAAAGAAATTGTCATTTCTCTTGATCAGATGAGATTATTTAATGTTTAGCATAGCATCTGGAATATAGTAAGTGCCATATAAAGGTTAACTATTATTATTATTATTTTAAGACAGAAAACCTGAATCCAAGCCTTGGATCTATCTGTCAATGTGTGACCTCAGACAAGCCAGGCCTTCTCTCAAACTGGGTTTTTCATTTGTAAAATGAGGACTAGCTAATTGATGTCGAATTTCCTTCCAGTTCTAATATTCCATGATTCCAAAAATATTGATCTTGGGTCAAAGAAAGAATAATGGCCATGCCTTTTCTTGGATAGTGTTCTAATTCACAAAGTAAAAGTTCTATTGGCTCATAGCAAATGGATGTCCACATAGTTTTGTGTCTTTCTAAAGCACTGGGGCATGGTATCTCTTGTGTATCTCCCTTAGGATCTCCTTGAAGAAAATGGGCTCTGCATGTTCCCTGAGGCTACACTTGAGAAAAATATTAAAAATAAACAAATATTCCCTTCTTGAGATACTAAGGCCACAATCCCTTAATGCATGAGTTGTAGCCTTGAGGCTTTTCCCTAGAGTTATGTCAGTTTAAACAAAGCAACTAAGACTCCACAGTATTCATTACCTTTAGATTATAAAATAGTAAGTAGTTATTAACTGTTATTAAGAGGGGCTATAATTATAGCACTATCAGACACAGAGTATGTGGTCTCTCTCTTTTTTTTTATGTACAAGAGATTCCAACCTATTTTCACACTGTTCTAATTAGAAAAAGGCCTATTAATCTCCAGCCCCCGGCTTTTCCTATCCACCCAGGAATAATAGGTTCCCTTATCCACCCAAATTAAACATAGAGACCCTGCCAGGACAGACTTCCCTTACAAAGACCCAGATGACAATGACTTCCTTTCCTGGGAGGCCTTGAATTGTCTTGGCGGCAGCTTGTGAACGTAGTGGTGACATAGCGGTAGTTCAGAAAGCAAAAAAGATTGCACTCCTAGCATTCTTTCCATTGCACTTTATTGCTTTAATGTTGTTCACCAGTAACCAGATATCCTATTTTAGGAAAAACATCAACTGTCAAATGAACAGGAAGATTTTCATGAAAGTCATTTGAAGGAACTGGGAATATTTAGCCTATGACAAGAAAGGTTACAATTGTCAGTCAGTATTTCAAAGGATTTCATATTGAAAATTTGTTTTGCTGGTCCTCAAATAGCAGAACTGAGAGCAATGGGTAGAAAGCAAAGGAGCAGATTCAGGTTTGATGAAAGGAAAAGCCTGCTAATAATTACAATGATTCTCCAGTGGGGTAGACTGTTTCCTCTAGTCTTGGGTTCCTCCTAATTGGAGATCTTTGAGGGGGAAATTGGATGATTTCTTGTAGGATATGTTAGACTAGATGGCTACTAACATCTTTTTATTTAGGTAAGTACTGTTTAATTGTTTTCAATCATATCAGATTCTTTGTGATCTCGTTTGGGGTTTTTTTTGACAGACAGAATAGTTTACTATTTCCTTCTCCAGCCCATTTTATAGATAAGGAGATTGAGACAATAAGGGTTAAGTTACTTATTCAGGGTCACACAGTTAATTAAGTATCTAAGGCTGGATTTGAACTCAAAATGATGAGTTTTCCTGACTCCAGGTTCAGCATTCTATCCACCAAGCCACCAAATTAGGTGTTTAGATATTTAGATAGGTACCTATTCCTTTATTCCAATGTAATGTAAGCTCTTATGGATAAGTGCTATTTTGTTTTTGTTTTACCAGTATCTATTCTCCCATTATATCTCAGTCTTGAAAGAAACATATACATTCATGAATATGCATTATTTATAATTAATTGAATAATAATTTAATAAATGTTTCCTATGTACAAGGACATGCTTGTACTATGCTACAAATGACAACGTATCACATGCTGCAAAAATTTAGCATCTATTAAATGCCCAGAAAGATGAGATTACATAGCTAGAATTTTTCATCAGAAGTTTACTCTTTGCCATAAATTAACACAACAAATCCTTGCACTACAAATACAGCTAGTCAACAAGCATTTATTAAGCACTTACTATGTGCTAGGCACTGGGGAGTTGTGTTGTTCAGCCATTTTCCAGTCATGTCTGACTCGTTATGACCCCATTTTCTGTTGCTTGCTTGCATTTTGTTTACTTTCTCAGGTTTTTTCCTTCGTGATCAGAGTTTTCTTCTGCAGCAAATTAACTGTATTAATATGTATACATATATTGGATTTAACATGTATTTTAACGTATTTAACATGTATTGGATTACCTGCCATCTAGGGGAAGGGGGGGAAAATTTGGAATACAAGATTAAAAATTTGCCATGCATATTTTTTTAATTATAGCTTTTTATTGACAAAACATATGGATGGGTAATTTTTCAGCATTTACCATTGCAAAAACTTCTGTTCCAACTCCTTGGTGGGGAAGAAAATCAAGAAAAATCAGATTTAGAAAGAAGGTAAAAATAACTTTGGAAGAAAAACAAAAATCATGCATATGTTTTGTAAATAAAAAGCTTTAATTAAAAAATCATAAAAATAAAAAAATATGTCTTTCTTGAGTTTTTAGGGATTAACATTCTCTTTGGGTTTGTGATAATGGTCTGGTCTGGTTCCAGTGCATTTTATTGGTTGAGTCTTCAAGAACATTTTGAGGTTTGTTTTTGTAGTGTGGTGATGTGTATGAAAAATAGTGAGTTTCTAATGTATGATTTTAGCAAGTAGGTCAAGCCTTCCTAGGTATTGAATAGGTGATAAATATTCATAGCTATTGTTTGTTGTTTCTATTTGTTAGGAAGAGATCAGTGGATTTTTTTTTAAATATATATTTTCAATTTGTCCTCTGGTTCTAAGAAGTCTGGGCAGTTTTCTTTTATATAATTCTATGCAATTTGAAGTTTAGGCTTTTTTTTGTCATAGTTTATGGGTAGTGGAATAATTCATAAGTTTTCTCTCTATCTGTTTGAAACGTGTTTTTCTTTGATTTACCTTAAATTTTCTTTCCTAGCCCTTTGACTTTGTTCTAATATTCTTGTCCCATTGAACCATTAATTTCCATTTAGTGCATTTCTAATTTTTAGGGAGTTTGTTGTTGGACAAATTGATGTTTTTCTTGTATGAAGTTATTAATTCCCTTTCCAAATCTTTTTTCCATGTTCTTTTTTTCCCCTCTAATGTTGGTTCTTAGGTATTCTGGGGGATGATCCAAGATAAAGAGGTTTCTGGGGAATGATAAAGTTCCAGGGGAGTACAGCTTAATGGGAATTGAAGCATACATGGCTTTTACCTCCCCTTGTCTTCTTCCACCTTCCAAAGGAGAAATGCAGACACATTTCAAAAAATGGCACTTGCAAAGTGGTAAGAAGTTTTGTAGTGGAGAGGTGGAAAATACAACTTCTGATGATCCCAAATAATCAAGATATTTGTTTTAAGTCTCATATGAAAGATTCTTAGCATTTCTGTTTTATAGCCATTTCTTATCTATCTGTTTTTAGGAAGAAAAAAAGACAGGACTGTGACTCTTTGACACCATTATAGCTGATGGAATCTGGAGCTTGATTCACAAGGGGAATTATATATTTAGTGTTATCACATTTTTATTCCAATTCATCCTTCTTCCTGTTCTCTGCCTACCCTTAGTCCCTTACTCTTCCTAGTATTTATCCAGTTGTTTTTTATGAGGAAATAATAAACATGTACATAATGTACACATGACATATGCAGAATGATATTTGTATTGCTCACATTAAACAATAACAACATTATGAAGGATAATGTGTCCCTTTCCCTTACAGTGTTCTTGTTTGATTCTTGTATCAAGATAATAGTTCTTCCAGGTCCTTCTTAGGTGGCTCCAAAGCAAAACACAGAACTTAGATGATAGAGCTTCCAATGAAGAAGACCATGAGTATGACTGACTGATCAATTCAAGAAATGCTAGTCTGTTCATTTGTGTCTACCATTTGGATAATCCAGGATGCTCTGAAGCATCAAAGTTATTTGTTATACATAATAACTAACCTCTTATTTGAAATTAAATGAGAACAGAAGAGGAAGGGTCATCTGCTTGCAGTGTTGATGAGTTTTGTTTCTCACTAGTGAGAGCCTTGTGTCCCAATTTTTTCTCCCTCTCCTTTCTCCTTCCTCCTCCTTCTATATAATAGACTATTCTATTATATAGAATACCCTCCTTGGATACATTTATTATTATTATTACTATATTCCCTTCTCTACTTTTACACTGCTACCACTCTAGTGTTGGTCTTCATATCCTTACACCTGGATTCACAATAGCCTGCTGATAGGACCACCTGCCACAAGCTTCTTTGCACTCCAATCCATCATCCATTCAGCTGCCAAAGTGATTTTCCTAAAGTATGGGTCCAATCGTATTGCTTCCCTTCCTTTTCCTACCCACTCAATAAGATCTACAGGATCAAATACAAAATCTTCTGCTTAGCATTCAAAACCAATCTTCATAATCCATCCTTTTCCCCTCCCTTGTATTTCCAGTCTTCTAACATGATACATTCCCTCTTCTCCCCCAAATATTCTTTAATCCAGTGATAACAGCCTCCTTGTTGATTCTCAAAGAAGACTCCCTATCTCTCAGTTTTAGGCATTTTTTTCCCTGATTGTCCCCCTTTACTACAATGATCTCATGCCTCATCTTTACCTCTTGGCTTTCTCCAAGTCTCAGCTACAATTCTATAGGAAGGCTTTTCCAATATCTCTTAATTTTAATGACTTCCATTTATTGATTATTTCCTACTTATTCTATGAATAGCTTAATTATACATAGTTGTTTACACATTGTCTCTCTCCCATTAGATTGTGAGCTCAAGCAGAGCTCTTATACTTTTCTTTGTAGCCTCAGAGTTTATAGCACTGGGTCCTGCACACAGCAGACACTTAGGAACTGCTTCTTGCCTTACTGATTACTATTATTACTAATAGTAATATAGTGAGTTTTCTTAATTTTTTTACTTCATTTATTTCTAGAAATACCATCTTCTACCCTTACTTCCCATGCCTCACTGAAATTAAGTCCTCCCTCTTAAAAAGGATAATATATAGTTATGTGATAGTTGATAAAATGGGATTCCATCTGAATTACCTGTTTTAAATCCAAAGAGACAGATGAGAAAGATGGGTAATAAAGCTAGAGAGAACAAGCTGTTTTAGAAGCAGCATATTTTCTTATTCTAGACAAAATACAAAAAAAAATTCTCTTGAGTTTGCTCTGCATACACTGAATCTATGATATCATTGGCAATGCAAACCCCCAGATAAGGAAGCTTCATTTACTTATTTGGGTTATCACCTTCTCTACAACTTAGAGTCTTTTTCATTTATTTATTTTTATTATTATAACTTTTTATTGACAGAACATATGCCTGGGTAATTTTTTACAACATTATCTCTTGTACTCACTTCTGTTCTGATTTTTCCATTCCTTCCCACCACTCCCTCCCCTAGATGGCAAGCAGTCTTATGCATGTTAAATATGTACAACTTAGAGTCTTAAAGAGTTGCCTAGAACACCAAGAAGTTAATGATTTGCCTCTGGTTAGGAGTCAGTTTTGACCTTGGGTTTACCCAGTTTCAAGGCTATCCCTATCACCAAGTCAAATTGCCTTTCATATGGAATGATAAAATCACATATTTAGAGTCGACAAGAACCTTAGAGATCATCTCCCCCAAAATATATGTATTCAGAAAAAATAATATTCTAAGTGCCTATGACTGTTGCAAACTTTCTAATCCCAATCCCATCCCTTGAAAAAAACCCCACCAAACCAAAAAAACAAAAATTTCAGCTTCAGTAGTGAATAACCAAACTGAATTTAACTTCTATATAGAAACACATGCTTTCTATTTATTGAATTTGTTTAAAGTCAGGTAAAACCATAACATGGTCGATTTCATCTAGTATAGTCAAAGGGGATGGGAAAATATTCTGTGATCACACTTCCGTTATCCAAACATTGCTATGTGTCCTTTCATGGACTGTACTTTGGACCATACTTAGCATCTTCCTTACTTGCCCAAAACATTCATCCTATCAGTGACATTGTATGTCCTTATTTATTTGAAGCTATGATTAAATATTATTTTGTTACAGTCTATGCATAGGTTGATCTCACTTAATTGAAGGCAGGATTAAAGCCTGAAATTTGGGGTATATTTGTGGATAATAAATAACATCATCCAACCAATTTTTTTTCCTGAAAAACACTGTTTTACTTAAACACTTCTACCTCCACCATACCTGCCTGACTTAGAAACAAAGGAGAGGAAAAAGCCCATCATGTACTCACCTTCATTTTTTACTACCACTTTCTGAATATTCGAGTGCCATGACCTCCCAGAAACTATGAATTCCTTCTTAATTAATCTTTCTCCCTTGTTGTGCCAAAAGATGATTAATACATTATTTGTATTCTGTCTCCCAATACACATTTTGTTTCCTTCTAATGATGGAATTCAGCCATGGGTCCCAATTAAATCTGACAAGACAGTGGACTCTATTACACTTGGACAATTAAAAAAAATTTCCTCATGGAAAATCCAGAGTTGTACAGATTCCTCTGCCACTGGCCCTGCTTCTTAACCTAAGAGCTATGTTGAGTGGAATCTTAAGAGATGATTTCAGAATAACTTTACAAAAGTTCCCTCTCCACAAAGTTTTGCAAAATCAACACTACATAATATTTTGTGATAAGAGAAAAATTGCTAGGGTTCTGAGAGGAGGCAGTTAGGAGTTCAGTAGGTAAAGCGGAGTTGGAATCAAAAAGGCCTGAGTTCAAATGTAGTCTGAAATGATTATTGGTTGTGTGACTATGGGCAAGTCACTTAATCTTGTTTGCCCTAATCCATTACCTTTGCCAAGAAAACCCCCAAGTTTAGTGTTGGTTTGTGGGCACATAGTCAATGGAGACAAAAGAATAGGACATGATCAAATAACAAAAGGTTCTTGTCATCTAGCTCCTTGGGAGCAGAGATAGATTTTGTCTTTATAATTGTATCCTTAATTCCTAGCTCTCTGCTTTACAAATAGCTAGTGTTCAATCAATGATGAGTTGAATCATAAAGTGGTCTAGGTTTCTGAGGTAGGAACATAAGACAATTAAAAGGAAAATTAAGGGAAGATTTTATCTCTCTTTCATTTTATTGATATGAAAACTAAAGCCCAAGAAGTATATATAATGCCCAATGTCACATTAAAAAGGTATAAAAGATGAGGAAAGACCAGGCTTTTAGGTGGAACTACTCTTTGGCCACATTATTCTCTTCCAAGTGGTTTGATATTACAGTGGTTTGATATTACCCTTTGCAAAGCTGGCCTTATGATTAAGCAGAGTATAGAGAGGTCTGGTGCAATATAAAAGGTGTCTGGGAAGATCTCTTTCCTGGAAAACTGCACAACCTCTCCAACCAGGCTGTCATTGATGCTAGATTCCACCTTTACTATTTTATTCCTTTGAATTAAGGGTAGGGAATGAAACCTAACCCTTCTAGTTATAAATCTCTCAACCTGTCATAATTAATGTGTAAATACTCTTGGAAGGGACAATAAAATCTACCTTTATCTGTCATCTGCAGCTCAATAAGACTGAATTAATCAGATCCCTTCTTAGTAGCTTTTTTTCCCCTGAGGCAATTGGGGTTAAGTGACTTGCCCAAGGTCACACAGTTAGGAAGTGTTAAGTGAATGAGGCTAGATTTGAACTCAGGTTCTCCTGGCTTCAGGACTGGTGTTCTATCCACTGCACCATTTAACTGCCCCTTCTCGGTAGCTTTTTAAAAAGTTTTCAAAAATATGTCCACTTCAGAATTGTGCTCAGTTAGTTGATCCATGCTAATAAAAATCAATAATTTATTTATATCTTTTACTAAATCTTATTAAATATCTTATTAAACTCAATTGTAAATAAACTATTGTGGCAATTAAAAAAGTCCTCCCCTCTCATATGCCCTTTGCTATATTCTCCTGCCCCCATTTCACTTTACAATTTCAGTGATTTAGGGCAAAGTTTCTTAAAATGTGGGTCATGACTCGATATGTAATTGAATGAGACTTGTAACTGAATATGGGGGTTATGAAATTATGATTTATTATAAGTAAATGCTTGATTTATATACCTATATAAAGATTTCTCAGGCAAAAAGGGGCTGTGAGTAGAAAAAGTTTAAGAAGTCTTGATGCAAACAATTTGTGTAGACATTAGAAGAGGAATCCCCTCACCTGGCTTTTGGATTCTCACCCTTATAGGCTAGATAAAGAGTTCAGATTGAACCCTTTCATAGTTTTCTTTACACAGTTTTATCACTACACTGTAGCAGAAATGCAAATGTTTCACTCTAGGAATATTTATGGCAAAATTATAGCAAAATTACTGGATGTTGTTGTTATTGAATAGTCAACATGATGATAGACTTTTCATTGGCTCTGGCCTTAGGGAAAGCTCTCATGACTTGAATAATTTCAGACACTAATTATGAAAAGGCTTACAATTTGGGAAGCATCCGTGTCTTTTGCTTCTTTTTGTATCTTTAGCATCTAGCACATTGTCTGGCATACAATGGTAATGTAATGCATGTATGTGTGTTTGTGTGTATGTATACACAGTTTTATATACACTCATCTTTTTATTGTACAATATTATAAAAATGCTTGTTTTCATCCATACATTAAAAATAAAATAAAAAAATAGCTTTTCTGAAATGAATTTATTATTATTATCAATCAATAGATTAACAAAGAGGACTGGGAAGATTTGGAGACAAAGTTGATAAATTAAGCCTATTTTCTTATTGAATAATCACCACACATCAATATTTTTTGAAATACATATAAATCAATATTTAATACTTTAAAGGGGACAATATTGCTATCATTGTTTTTTCCCCTTTCTTTTCAACCTCCTAATTTACATCATGTGGGATACCAGTCTTGAAGCACATATTTTGGCATATGTTACATTAAGGTTCTCAGGTAGCATTTATCTTAGAGAACTATTCTTTAGTCTCATGTATAGCTATTTTCTTATTTAAAAAGCCAGCATTTACTCTGACATCACATCATATGCCCTATTGTTGTTCCCTTTCTATCCATTTGGAACAGCATTCTTCACACAAAACCTCTAGAGCTCATGCTTAACCTCCCTGTGGGAATTAATCCAATTATATTTGGAAATATCTACAAATGGATCTACCCAGATTAATAAGTAAGTGAATACCAACTTATCTACCAACTATATATGTGTAGTCTAGCAGATCATACTTTACAACCCATCTACCATTATGGAATCAGGCTTAACCTGGGCATCTTACTCTTTTCAAACTCCCCTGCTTTGACTTTCCATCTCTAATTCTGTTCCCAGTGTAAGAATGGAGGACTGTAATTATCCTACTTCTACTCAAAGTAAATGATGAGCTGCTATGATACATTGATATATTTATCAGGAGAAAATAAGTCAATCAACTATTTCATTTAAAGTTTGAACAGTTTATGGATGAATTATAATGATCCTGACAAGAAGAGTATTCAGATTAGTTCAGGAAAGTTGGTCACATCCTGTAAGTCTTTTATAAAATAGAAGACCAGTTTAGAACTCAAGGTATTAAAAAAGCTGGAGGAGGAGAGATTTCCAAGATCTGGTAGCCAAAGAGGCAAGATATGAATATATCCAGAGCTGAGCAGGAAAGATCTAGCCATCCAGGCAATCAGTGAGACAAAAAAGAAAAGGTAGGATTGAACTGTGATAGAGGAAATCAAGGAGAGTCATCAGCGTTAGATCTATGAATAGAAACAGGGCTGATTACTTCAGTTATACTTAACCTCTTTTAGGACTAAGGAAGGTTCTTCTCTCCAGCTTCCCTTCTTAGTGTGTATCTATCAATACACATTACAGCATCTTCTTTACTCAGATGCTTCTAGTAACTCAAATTTTGTCTCAACCACAAACAAACTATTTAGGTATAACCATAAATGTAAGAAGCAAACCTCTATCTAAAATATTTTTAATTTTTCTAACTGAGGGTTCAGAGCACTGTTATTGCACTTGTTCATATAATATAAACTTCCTAAAACAACAGGTGAAAAAACTCAGAGACCTGATGGACCATTATATCATACCTAGGCTTAAAAAAGGTAATTATTATAACTGTGTTAGACTAGTAATCAAATCTATATTACTATTGCTTCTAGAAAGAGTATAATAATAAACTATTTTGTGACTCTCCTTAAAAGTCCTTCCAACCTCCCAGACAAAAACTCCCTTCTCTAGCTGCCACTGTATGTGTGTATATACATATAATATACATATATACATGTTATATATAGACATGTATGCTTGTATATGTATTTCCTATTCAGTATCTCAGCCTCTCTTGTGAAATACTTATCATCATCACTAGATACTCAAGGTCTCTATATAGTTAACATTATTCCGAGGCATCAGGGGGAACACTATTTTGCTTACCCTCTGTATGTTTAAATACCAAGGATAGAAAATGTACCCTGAGCTGTTAAGTTTCTTTCTTGAAAGGCGTTAGCCTTATTCACTAGCTTCCTTCATCTATTTCACCCCTATAGCAGGGTTGAAAATGAACATGCTTCTCTCTGGGATCTCATTACAATATAAGTTCCTTGAGATCAAGGATCGTCTCATTTTTCTATTTGTGTCTTAATATCTAGCACAGCTTCTGACCCATAATTAATTAATTAATTTGTTAATTATTTAAATACATTGTCTGAGATTGTCAGTCCTTTAAAAACCATGGCCAAGTCAGTGTCACCCCAGAAGTTTTTCTTGGTAATTATAATGATGATTAAGGCCACATGTACAATGTACAAATGTACCATGAACAAAGCAGAAGTCTCAGTTCCCTAATGTAGATTTGTTTAGTCCCTATTCCCAGCAACTTCAGCCTATGTCATATAATAGAGAGAGGAAGAGTGAGAGACTTCAGCTCTACTTTCTGACCAGGAGAACACATTGCTAGGACTCTTCTAGACCCTAAGGACAGAACTCAGCTGAATAATAATAATTATAGCACCATGGCTGCAAAATAGAAGACATGAATCCAGAATTGCTTGTAGTGTGCCTTCAGGGAGTAATACTGAAGAGTGATAGAATTATGGTCAGTAAAGGAGAATTCAGCCATGAGATCTGGAAAAAGTATATTAGCAGCACTGGTGGAAATGAGGGGTAGGAGACTAATGATCCTTCAGGATCTCCCAAACCCATCAGTATGTAAATCATTCAACAGTAGAAAATAGTCTGGTGGTCGTGCTGCCAGAGATCCCAGAGAGAAGCATTTCCATTTTCAACCCTGATCTAGGGGCAAAATATGTGAGAGAAGCTAGTGAATAGGGCCAATGCCTCCCATGAAAGAAACTTAACAGCTCAGGGTATATTGTCAATCCTTGGTGTTTAAATATGCAAAGGGCAAGCAAGGTAGTGCTCCCTCTGATGCCTTAGTATAATGTAACTATACAGAAACCCTGAGTATTTAGTGATGATAAGTATTTCACAAGAAAGGCGGAGATGCTGAAATGAACTTGCAGAAAGAAAGTGGGAGTTTGGAGTCTATGTCTTTACTGGAGAAAAGGTCAACATTCATGTATAGGGGGGAGAAGAAGGGGAGGGAGAGTGTTGGAGGAAAATATTTCCAAAGAGTCCTTGGAATCAGGCTCAGGAATGTGTTCAGTTAGTAAAAGCAGATCGGAGGAATTCTGCTGTCTACTGAACAAAGGGTTTGGGGAAAATGTGGCAAAGAAAAGTTGAACCAAAGGAACAGATACAGGGATAAGCAAATTAAAACGAAATACTAGAGAGGAGAGATGGAATTTTCTATAGGAAAGACAATTTTATGCTAAGTTCCAAAATGCATAAGGGACCTATCAATATTTTTTAAAGAGAAGCTTTAGTGTTCAGTTTGCTGAACACTGTGACAGAAGCACCCTTATCTCCCCATCCTCAGCCCAAGACTGACCTGTGGAGTGGGCCAGGTAGGTTTATGATATTGGCAATGACTAGGGACAGAGTTTCAGAGAGAAAAGAGATTTTTGAACGAACCTTGTTCAGAGAGTTAAGGGGAAATCATTATTCATTATGTATTAATAAGCATATATTAAGTGGTTATTACCACAGCAAACCCAGAGAGAAAGACAAAACAAAACTGCATCTGACCTTCAGGAGCTTCCATCCTATAAAGGGAGATAGCATGAACAAAGGATCTGGAGAATCTTCAAAAGATAGAGATTTCCAGAGGTGGAGATGAGAAGAGATTGCATTCTAGTCTTGGGGACCACAGTTTGTAAAAAGGATGAAGATGGGAGATAGATTGAGGGGGAACAGCAAATAGATTATTTTAGTTGAAGCATAAATTGATTATAAGGAATTAATTTGTAATAAATCTAGAACTAGGTTATAAAGGCCTTTAAATGCAAAACAGGGACTTCCCTGTTATACACTTGTATATTTTATCCAGAGGCTGTTTGAAGAGGGGAGTAACACATCAAGTCTGTGTTTTAGTAATAACATTTTGGAAATTGTGGGGAGGGGAGGAGGGAGGATGGATTGGAAAGAGCAGGGTAATGGAAATCAATTAGTAGGTTTTGGAATAACTAAATGCAGAATGGAAGTTGAGGGGGAAAGCAGCCAGTTAGAGAATGAGGAGGAGAAATATGAAAGAAATAGAGCAGGGATGAACAGAACCCAAACTGTGTGGATGGAGACGGAAACTAACCTGAAAGACTGAGCAAAGGCTTGCAGTCAGTCTCTACTAGTCTAATCTCTAAGGGCAGAATCCATCCCTGAGGACGTTAAGTAACTTGCAACAAGTCTACCTGAATTTCAAATGGAGCAGAACCAGACACTTAAAAAGGAAAGAGGAACCCCATATTCTGTTTTTCTAGGACTGAAAAATTGGCTGAAAAAGAGAAATCAGTTCGGGCTCGGTCATTATGTGCCGGATATAAGGTAAATACGGTATTCCGAAAGTTTGGGGACCTATTCAGAATAGGATCCTCTAATGTGGAATAAAGAATGACAAAAATTGTGCTTAGAATGTAGTATTTAATGCCTCAAATTTATTGCAGGCAACTGAGCAACTTAAGATTGAAATTTGCTTCCATGGACTGTCATTTTGTCCCCTCCAATTCCCTCATGATATAGTGAAGACATTGAATGAGTAAGTTGCCTCTCACTGTATTATATTGTAGTGGACAAAGCAGGGATTTATTGGGCTTAGAAAAAAAAAACTTGGTCATATGTTTATGATTTTTGAGAAATCATGGAGGATTACAGAAGGTCTTCACAACTGGATATATGCAATTATCTTCCTCCCCCCACCTTTTTTTTTAAAGGGAAAGAAGGAATTGGGAATAGTAAATTTATAAAAATAAATAAATTGGAAGGAGGTATATTCTACAAAATTTAGGTTTCTTATCTTTATATCAGTTTCTGGAAAATTACTGGAATAGATTATTAGGATGTTTAGGATAGTTAGGAAATACTTAGGAAAGCAAACAAGGCTCTTGAGTAGACAAAAATCAATGCCACATTGCCCTTGAGTTAAATTTTATATCCTTTTAGATTTTAATCGATTTTTGATTTTAAGTTTTGCTTTTCTTTGTATCCTTATGACTCAACACAGTGTCTGGCACACAATAAAGTTCCTAATAAATGTTGACTCATTGACAAACTGAAGAACTACCTAGGTCTACCTTTTTTTTCCTCTTGTTTTAGATATGATGCTAACAATCCTGGTTTTCTGCATTCTTCAACTATAAAATGGGCTCTTGAATTAAATGAACTCCATTGTTATTTCTACCTCTAAATTGATGATTTCTGAAAATGAGAAGTGAAGAATTAGAAGAAATGTGAGCTAGAGATAAGCCAAAAGTCACAGAATCTAAGAACCGGAAGGGAATTCCAAAGTTTTCTATTTAATTTGCAGCTGGACAAGAATACTTTCTATAGTCTGACAAGCAGTTATTCAGAAGTGGTTGCTGAAGAACTCCATTGGAGAGAGGGAGCCATTCCAGGCAGTCTAATCCATGGTTGGATACCTCTGATTATTAAGAAACATGTCCTGACACAAAATCTAAATTGGCTTCTTTTCTAAAAGAAGAAAGCAATAGTCAAAAAAGCTTGACATTGAGGAAGAAGATTATTGTTGTTGTCATTTATCTTTTGTTCTCAAAAATGACCAATGTCATCAGGAGGTTGATAGCTTGACTTGCAGGTAAACTGGACTTAAGTGAAACAAAACGGTGCAGAGTCAACAGCTTCATTCTCTCCTCAGTCAAGTGGCAAGATAGAGGTTGAAATGATTGTCAATAGCCCTAGATGCAGTGGGAGAAGACAGAAAAGTTGTTGGAAGAAGAAATAGGAACATAAAAACCCCATCAATCTGGGGTCATTGGATCAGTTGGAAAACAGAGAATATATGAGTTTAGAGTTGTTGTTATTATTGTTGTTGTTGTTTTAGTGAGGTCAAGTATCTGAGGTGGGATTCGAACCAAGGTCCTCCTGACTCCACAGCCAATGTTCTATCCATTGGGTAACCTTGTTGCCTCACACCTGGAGATTCTTGTGAACTGCAAGGCCAAGGTGAGTATCACTAAGAAGATACTTTGACATTTCAATGGATCATTGATTTCAATGGGTCACTTTCCCTCTGCCCCATAGCTTCTCATCCTGTGCAATTTTTGTCAATGAATTTCCATAAATTGTTTGTGGAAGACTGAACCAATGTAACATGAGCTTATTTCTTGGTTCCTTTAATATCCTGGAATCATCAATGCACCAGTTGATTATCTACCATTGTTTGCCATTTTCTACATGACCAGCTTACTTCTTTTAATGGCCAATATGAGGATGTCTTTTACTCTACCTTTCACATTCATTGATAATATTCTGCATCATCATATTACTTTTTCCACTTCCATTTGGGTTATTTATAATTTTGGTTCTTCTGAAATCATGGTATCCTTGCCTTTTAGTCATTTATCAGTAGTAGGAAAATATTTATGTTAAAAAGACAGGCTTTTATGGTATTAATTTGGGATGATTGAAAACATTGTCCATTTTTCCATTTACTCAAATGTAAAAAAAACCAGTTTGGCATAATGGACACACATCTGGCCATGATGTCATAAAGATCTGGCCTCAAATCTTATTTCTGACATCTACTGGATGTGTGACCCTGTTACCAGACAAGTAATCTCTCAGTGCCTCAAGCCTATATTGCAGAATATCTGTCAATTTACATTGATAAAAAAGAGTTATTTTCTATTTTCTTTATTGAAAGTTGTATTTAGGAAAATATATGTTTGGGAAAAAAATACATTTTATATTGTGTATATATGTATATGTGAGGTATGTGTAAGTATATACATACTATATATACTTCTTATACATATGACTATATAATATCATTTGGAAAATTATCTAATATTTTAAATCTTTAATTTTTATTCTGAATTTAACACACAACAAATAAAATGAGCATTTCCACATAAGAGGATTGGACATGAAGCTTTGGATTACTATTATGTATACCTCACTTTTCTTTTTAATACATTTGTGGATATGTGAGGCATATGCATAGAGTGCTGGCTTGGGAATCAGTAAGACCTGAATTGTAGTCTCACCTCCGTTACACACTGACTGTGAATTTTGGGGCAGTTAATTTTTTAGTGCCCTACTAAACCCCCAGGCAATCCTTCAAGACTATACCTTGCTATGGTGACAATTTGTATTGGTAAAGAATGTTCCTCACAGGGAGCCTTCTACTACAAGTCACAGGTTATATAACTTTGTATAAACATAAATATATTCAAATAAACATGTTATATGTGTGTGTGTATATGCGTATATACACACACACATATATGTATGTAGGTAGGAGAATTGACTGATCTCATGAAAGAAATAATTGGAGACTGTACATAAGCTCCTTGAGGGCAGAGACGATTTCACTTTTAGTACCTCAGTACATAGTATAATACCTGGTAAATAGTAGAATTTAATAGATGCTTGTAATTGGCTGATTAGAAACAAAATAAGCAATAAGTGAATAGGCTGCCTGTACAGTAGTATATCATAACCAATAGGTATTTGAAAAATGACTATTCAAAACCACTTACTTTCATTAAACAAATAGTCTTGCATGTTTGGTCTTTTCACCCCATAAAGATGCCTCATGATATTTCTGTTAGTTGTCTATCCCTGGGTTACAGAGCCCTAGCATAGTTCTATTTAAGTTGAGATTTGCATAGTTTCCTATATGCTTTTTTCTCTCTTCAATTGCTTTCTGCTCTTTTGTAAAGTGATTTTATGGTAATGTTTTAAAAATGAGTATGTACTCCAATTCTCATTGGCTTTTATGTCTCTATTCAGGAAAGAAATCAACTACATTCTGACTGCAGTGGTCTCTGGACTTTCTCACTCTCACTTGATGGATGAGATTTAGCTCAATTCATTGATCAATGGACAAAGACAAAAAATGAAAAGCACCAAAAGATAGATGAATATTTTGGAGACAATTGAAGAACTGCCTGACTCTCAGGAGCTTCTGTGCTCCCTTCCTCTCTTTCTAGTTCTTCAGAATCAGGAAAGGACTAAACTTTGCAGTTTTCTTTTTCCTGAAACATCAGAGTTAAAATTTTAGTCACCCTGGGGCCCATCTTTTAGGGATGAGCCTCCATGAGGAATTCTAGGCTGGCCATACAACACTTGAGCCAACGTCTCATTCCTTTGAAAGTCATCTGGGGCTGAGCAAAAGCAAGTCTAATAGTGTATCTAAATTGTTTAACACAATCTTTGTTGTTGTTGTTCCTTTTGGAATGGGGTTATAATATTCCAGCAATCTGTTCCTGACAGCAGACCAAACAACTCTTTTCCTTCACTGGTTCTTCAGAGCGGGTCATTTTGTTTACATGCTTGCCTGAGTCAAGCCGATGGTATGATGTGATAATGACTTGTAAACTGCAGAGGAGGGCTTGCATTTGTATAGACTGGAGCAAACAGCCAACTGCGTTCTTTTCTTCCAGTTGGCTCCAATGCCAGGAAACTGACCATAGGTATTTGAACAATGGTTATTCTAAACCAGTGGTTTCTGCTAAACAAATAGCCTTGCTTCTCCAGTCCCCTAGTTACCTCTTACCTTCCAGAAGTGATCCAATGTTCTGATTATGTCATTTAGGAAATAATGATTATATTTAGGTTTGCTACAAGGGACATAGACACCTATCATGTACCTTATTGGGGTTTTATGGTCCTAATGAGGTTTGCACAAGTGAAGAGAAAGTTAGGGGGTATAGGGTGTATGGCGTGATCTTTATACCAAAGATGGCATTCAGCTAGGAACAATGAGTGGAAATTACAGAGAGGATTATTTAAACTCAATGGAAGGAAAAACTCATAATAAGAGTAGAAAGGCAACATTAAATATTGAGTGGGAGAAAATATGTTTTACATGCGTCTCTAGCACAGATAGGATAGTTCTCAGACTACCTCAGCTGTTATTTTAGCTAAGTTTCTGGCCAAAGCCCACACTGTAATTGCCTACTCTCTCATATTATGCCTTTCCCTAGAAAAAAATGTCATATACTAGAACCGTCTAATGCCCATCTGGATACACTGTTCAAGGTGCTCTAGACAGATCTCAGTCATCCATTTTATAATCCAAGGCTTACTTTTAGCCAATCAAGAAACAATATTGTATTTGAAGGGAAAACCTTTAGGTCCCAAACCAAGCCCCATCACTAATAACTGTCTGTGTCACCTGGAGCAAGGTATGTAGTTTCTCTGGGATTCAGTTTTCTTATTTTTAAAATGAAGGGATTGAATTAGCTGCTCTTCAAGGTTTCATCTAACTCTAATGCCTATGAGCTGCCTAATGATTAGCAGGTCTTTGGCTTTCCAACTACTTTCCCATTTAATCATTATCTAAGTAATTATCTCTCTCACAAATATCAACCTTTCCTGTTATTAGGAAACAGAATAATTTGAACCCATACCTGGTTTATTATTAAAGTGCGCTTTCTCTTTCTCTCTCTCTCTCTCTCTCTCTTTCTCTCTCTCTCTCTCTCTCGATCTCTCTCTGTTTCAGTCTCTGTCTATCTGTCTTTCATCACACACACACACAGACACACACAGACACACACACACACACAAAACAATTGAACCTTTACTCCTTGCAAGAAATACACATACACACATATGTTTTTTTGTGTGTTCCATAACTAGATCTGAAGTTCAATTAGTATAACATTTAATGAGTAAATTAGTTCTAAGCCTAATTAGATTGAAATATTATTAAGATACTTTATTAATTTATATAGTCTAATTTTTCTTTCTTGATGTATTGATCTAGCAAATGTAAGGTCTAGCAAAGAAAAAGAATGCCTCACAAAAAATAATAAATTAAAAATATAAATATGATATGGATATGATACTTCATTAATTTTAAAATCAATATTTGTGGTTCATGGAATGTAAAAAAATCTAAAGTGATGATGATAGCTCAATAAATAGGAGCTTTTCTAACCCTTCTTTACCCTGTACTCTCATATTATTGCCAGGGAAACATTTGCCCAAGACTCCTACATCATTCACTGGCAGATCCAGCACTTAGTCTGGACCTACATGATGCCAAACATCTGGTTGGAAATGGAATTTTCAGTTAAATATCCAAATATGAAGGCCAAGTAGATTTTAGAAATATTTAGACATTTGTTTTTTATGTTAGATATTATTATAGATAAATATTAGAGCTTTAGAAGCATCTAGAAAACCAATTTTTAATTGCTTTTCATACAGATGTTCAGTATCATATGCTACAGACTGAACTTGAAAGCAGTTTTTCTGATGCATGCAATAATTGTTTTCTACTAGGCTATTCTATTAGGACTGTGCATAAGACACTGAGGACCTTTTCCAGTATCCTCTTTATCAGCCAGGGTTTTTTTTTTTTTTTTTTCTTATATCAGACTCTCAGCTTCAAGATGGACAGACTTTCAGAATTTATCTTTCTTAAGCCAATCTGAAGTTCTAAAGCACATGAGAAGCCTGACTTCTCATCCCAAATAGCTGGTAGACCAGAGAAGAATGTCTCCAATCCCTAAGCTGTGATGTCAAAAGGCAAACACAAAACACAGCCCTCAACAGGTGGCCCCTTGCCTCAGGATAACACATCACACAGTATCTTATTTCTATTTTTCTTGCTTTTCTTGACCTTTTCCATAGTAACTTCATCTCACCTGGGAAACCAAGAACTATTCCTGCTAATTAGGACTTGACATGCTGCTGGCAGTTGCCACTTAGAGCAAGGAATGGTCCAACTCTCAGGCTGAAGCATTTCAGGGACACATTGCAGATGGTAGATGTCTGAGCTTATGTTGCTCCCCAGAGACAAAGAGAAAAATATGGAATAGACGATGTGGTGTTTTGGAAGGAGGAATGTCTCTAGAGTCAGGGGATCTAGCTTTGAATCCAGATTTTGCTATTTATTAACTGTATGATTTTAAATAGACCTCAGTTTTTGAATCTGTAAAATGGTTGGAATGTACTAAATGACCCGTAAAGCCTTTTTTTTCTTGAAGCTCATGACATTAGGGATGCTATTATGTCTTGGATTTGTGTACATTGTTTTAGGCATCCTCCAGGAGTTCGGAGAAAGCAGCATGGGGTGAAGGAAAGACTGCTGGACAAGAGAGATAGAAGTCTTGGGATCTTGAACTCACTACCAATTAGTATGATCCTGAGTATGTTTCATAATAACTTTGTGTGAGTTTCTTTATTTGTCAAATGATGGGGCTGGGCAAAAATAATGTCTAAGTTCCCTTCAAACTCACCATCCCAAGATTCTAGGGAAAATGCAGTGAAAAAGAACATGACAAATTTTACAAATGAGCCTTATAACAACTTTTGAAGGCTGACAGTACAGGTTTTATCCCGATTTCGAGCAATTTGCCTTTAGTCATATAACTATTAAATATTAGAAGCAAGATTTTGAATGTCTGTCTAATGGACTACAAGTAAAGAATATTATCCACCTCCACACATACACACTTACTCTCAAAAAACATTTATTCACTTGTAAAAACATAGTTGTATATACAGCATTGATGTCACTGTATGTTCTCAGAGATATGGAAAAAGATTTAGAAAGAGAAGGAAATTTGGAGGTCATCCAATATAGTTCCTTCATTTTACAGATGAAGAAGGTGAGACCTTGGAAAATTAAGCGGATTATTGTACAATGTCATAAAGGTAATAAATAGCAGTTATTGAATCAAGCTGTCGATTGGACAAGTGTTTTTGTTATGTTTTGTTTTGTTTTACCTCTTTGGGACCTAATTCCTTCATCTGTAAAATAAGAATTAGAACAAATGGTCCAAATAGAACAATGTCTAAGTGAACCTGGGCAAGTCACTTAATCTCAAAGTGTTCTGGACAATACTTTTAGTTTATTAGTTGCCAAGTAAAAGCCAAACTGCCTTGAGAGAGGAAGTTGTTTCATCTGGAAGTTCTTCCTATCAATGAAATGATAGGTTCAATCTCTATCCCTATGACAAAGATTTTGCAGTTTTCACAGGCTCATGAAGCAGGAAATGCTCATGAAATCAAGCATAATAGAACAACCTTCATGCTGTTGTTGAAAGGAGTCTGCCTCTTTATAAATGTTATATCAGACATCAGGGACTTGGTCAAGGGAGGAGGATCCCGTGGGCTAGAAGGCAATAGATGCTCATAATACTCCAAAGCAGAGAGAGAAGATGGCAACACTTAGTGAAACATAATTTCACTTGTCCCAGACAGAGAAACTCAGTGAAGTATGACTCAGAAGTCAAATAGACATTGATAGTTCCAAGAGAGGGATCTGCCCTATCTGAGACTTAGCAGAGATGTGGTAAAGATGAACAAATTGGACCCAGGTGGGAGGATCTAAATAGAGGCTTTAGGGTTGACAGGATGTCTGTGACTTCCAGACTTCACTTCCCTCATCTGCAAAGTGAAGCACTTGGACCAAATGACCCTGAAGTTTCTCCAGTTCTAGCATATGACAAATCTACATTTGACAAATGCTCTCATTTTTGCATCTTAGAAAGGAAAGATAAATAACGTTTTACTTGTTCTGTATAAGCTCATGAAAGTTCGCACGAGTTCATTATAAGTCTTCCCAAGTTTTTCTGAAACCATTCGGCTTATCATTTCATTTAAAAAATATATTTTTTATTTTTCACCCAATTACATTAGGACAATTTTAAATATATTTTAAAAATGCTATCTTTCTCTCCCCCCTTACCTCTCTGAGATGGTAAGCAATTAGATATAAATGATACATGTGCAATCATGTAAAATGTTTGCATATTAGTCATTTTATACAAGAAGACTGAAATAAAAGAAAAAGAATGAAAAAAAAGAAAAATAACATGCTTTAGCCTGTATTTAAAAAAATATCACTTCTTTCTCTATAGGTGAAAAATATGCTTCATCATTAGTCCTTTAGGATTGTTTTGTATCATTGTATTTCTGAGAATTGCTAAGTCATTCACAATTCTTCAATGAAAAATATTACTATTACTGTTAAACAGGTCTTGTTCACTTTACTTTACATCAATTCGTATCAATCTTCCCTACTTTTTCTGAAACCAACCTACTCATTATTTCTTATAGTACTCTATAACAATCATATACCACAACTCATTCAGCCATTCCTTAATTGATGAGCATGTCCTCATTTTCCAATTATTTGCCATCACAGAAAAAGCTGCTTTAAATATTTTTGAACAAGTAGGTTCTTTCCCCCCTTTTAAAAAAATCTCTTTGGGATACAGGCCTAGTATATTTTAAAAGAAAAATAAGAACTATATGATAGAGATTTGTAATTGAATGTACAATACTTTCTTTTCTACAATGAATATAGAAATGCTCTTTTTATTTGGATTTTGTTAAAGTAAAAATAAAAAAAGTAAAAAAAATGATGAAATCAGTTGAGGGTCTGGCAAGTGCACTGCCCTCCATTTCTTTCTGTACCTTTGATTCAGGTTTACATAGATACACACACACACACATATACACACGTATATATGTATATATATATATATATATATATATATATATTATATATGTGTGTGTGTGTGTGTGTGTTTTCTTTTCAGAATGAATTCTCATAAATTGCCTTTTTAGCTGGACTCATTTTCACTGAGTGAAAGTACCATCAGAGGGAAACCCAAAGAGTTTCTTCATATTTTAGAAAAAAAAAATGCAAAGTCCCTCTGAGAGAGAAAAAAAAAGCCACAGAAGATTCTGCAAAACCACAGTCTCTGTTCTCCAGTCAGGGAAAGTGTCTGGTCAGGATGTGAAAATGCTGCAAAGTTCAAGGGTCATTTGCCAAACCCTAGCTCCTGTTTACTTCCTGGACATTGGACAGGAGCCCTTTTCGACAGTATAATTTCTGCAGTTCAAGCCACTGGGCTCTGTAATCCCTAATCAAACGCAGAAAGTCTTAGGTAATCATATCCAAGGGAATTCCATTTTACTTGATTTAAATGAGAAAGTTAAATCTCAGTCTAGACGTGCCTCTTTGTAACCTCAACGAATCTTACACCCTGCAGGACACTTGGTCTTTGAATATGTTTCTCATTTTCCAGACAAGCCCAGGGGATCTGCATCCCTCAATAAAATTCCTGTCTGCACTAAATTGCCTTTTGGTGGTGATTTATACCTCCATAAAGCTCCATCATGGGGAGGAGAGCATGTTTAATTGTATAACTGACATGACTTATGCAGGGATGAATTATTAAGTTTATCTCTGCAAAGGGGATAGGGCAGGGCTCTGTGAAGTCACAGGCATCTGTGATGGTGGAACCAATGACAAGGAAAACAATCAGGGACTTCTGCTGGGCTCGGGATGACTATGGAGGTGACATGGCACTGAGCTCTCATGGAGACCACCCTTGTGAAGTAGTGCTTTGACCTAGGAGGTACAGATTAGATTTCTGTCTCAGGTTCTTAATCAGGTTCAAGCATTTATTGTGTGCCCAACACCTACTAAGTGGGCTACAGATAAGTATGAGGATTCTCCTAGTTCCTGTTCACACAGAAGGCATAATGTAACCGAGGAGACCACACATAAACACATGAAACAGTGGTGGGCTCCAGTGGATCAAGCACTGATTTTGGATCTAGGCAACCAAGATTCAAATCTTGCCTCTTGGGATTTCTCCAATGGCACTTCTAGGATCATTTAAAACCTCCCCTTGGCATTCAAAGCCCTTTGTGATATGCCTAATCCTTCCTACTATGTCTACTTGTACTTTATTCCCTCTCATATCTGCAATTCAGTGATAGTGGTCTCCTTCTTGCTCTTTGAACAAGACATCCCAATTCCTCACTACATATGTTTTCATTGGCTGAACCCTAGGACTGAAATGCTCTCCATTCTCCTTTTGATTTCCTTCAAGGTCCAGTTATAATCTCACATTCTGCAAGAAACCTTTCCTGATCCCCTTTATTATTAGTGCCTTCCCTCTATTGATCATCTTCAATTTACTTTATATTTTATATGAACTCAGTTATTTATAAAATGTCTCTCCCATTAATACTAATAGCTAATATTTATGTATCATTTCTATGTTTTGGGCACTATGGTAATTGCTTTGTAAATATCTTATTTGATTTTAGGTGGTAACTGCTATTATTATCTCTATTTTACAGATACAGATAAGGAAACTGAGGCAAACAGAGATCAAGTTACTTTTGTAGAGTCACACACCTAGTGAGTGTCTGAGGTTAGATTTGACTTTACTACCACTGTGTCACCTAGCTGTACATTAGAATGAGAGCTTCAGGAACAGGGACTGTCTTGTGCCTTTCATTGTCCACTTAGTACTTAGCACTGTGTCTGGCACACAGTAGGTAGTTAAAAAATACTCACTGACTTGATTTGATTGTGTGATGTTGGCAAAGGCATTTTAGGCTGCCTGGGCTTCAGTTTACCTTGTCTGTGCAATGAAAGGATTGAATTAGACTGGCATTGAGCTCCCTTCCTGCCTTTGTTCTCTGATTTAATTGCATGTTGATATATAGACATAATAAATTATTTTATGTGATTAGAGAACAGGACCATATAGGATAAGACAGATTGTGTGGTATAGATAATGAATATAAAAGCAACAAGAGAAAGGAAAGATCAATTTAAGGTCATTTTGTTAGACCATGAAAAAGATGGCACTTGATAAATTAGTAGGATGTAGAATAAATGAAGAAAATTAAGAAGGGCTTTCCAAGGTTAGAAGAGAGGGGGGAGAAAGCCCCAGAAGACACCTGAAAGTGAATTGTGAGTGTGGTGGGTGTGGGGGAATACTAAGAAAGGCTGAATTGGAACAGAGAACAAAACAGATTTTCACACTAAGAAATAGCGAGAGAGAAAATAGGGTTGATTAAGTGAAGTCTGATTTTGTACCTTTAGATCTTTAGAAGAAATCAGGGAACCAGTGTTGTTGTTATTTGTCCGTTTCTTCTTGACATCTGGACATGATTCCATGACATAGAAATGAATTGTATTTAAGTGAGGGAGGGCTATTCAAGGGCACCTGCCTCACTTTTCCCTCCAGAGCCATATGGGTCCAGTGGCCAGATGTAGATCAGGACGACTGGAGATGGCCATGAATGCAATGGGAGACCTTTGCCTTTTTAAGCGAAGTCTTCAGCAAGTCTCAGTTTGCCTAAGGTTGCCCATTCAGCGATTAAAGTGAGGTAAGAGGTGGGTGTTGTTTTTGAGAATGACAAAATGAGATGAAGGACAGATTGGAGAAGGGAAAATCAGGAGTCAAGAGGACAAAGTAGGAGGTTGTTGTAGAGTAACTATGTTACGGGATTTTCCTGAAATATTGTGTAACTTAAAAAAATTATGTGCATACATATGTTCTCTTATTTCTCTGCATGAAAGATGGGGTAATAATAACTTCTTTCCCTATTGACCTACCAAGATGGGGTTGGAGAGATGGTTTTGAATAGTATATAAAGTCAGCAAAATCCTTTATGTTCCTTGGAGAATCATAAAATCTTAGAGTTGAAAGATCCTCCAAAGTTCATGAGATCAGGAGATAAATATTTAGAGATGGAAGGGACCTTAACAGACACTGAGTCTAACCCTCTTGTTTTACAAATGATGAAACCAATGATTGACTTGTCTAAGTCACACAGATATCTCCGAGAGAGGTCTTAGTCTAGCTCTTACCTCAACTAGTCTATGAAACTTTGGTTTCATAAGGGGCAAATATTCACTGAGCCCCCAAGTGTTTAAAATAACTTTATTCAGTCCCCATTCTTCTTGTGTCTCTTACCCTTGAGAATTAGGTCATTGGTAGGTTCATGAATGCTATTAGTCTTTATTCTTTCTTTATTTCATTTGAAATTAACATACTGATTTATAAGGGGTAAGCCGAGAGATTTAGGACTAGAAGATATATTAGAGATCAGAGATTCCAGCCTCTTCATTTTTACAAATGAGGAAACTGAGATACATAAAGCTGAAATGACATTGTCATGTCATTGCCCTGGCAATCAAAGGATCTTGCTCTGAATCCAATATTCTTTCTTGTACTCTTCTGCTTCCCAGTTATTATAAAGAGAGAACAAGCCAAGAAGAATATAGCCCATTGTAACTGCTTATTTAGAAAACCATTTCAAAGTGGGTTTCCTTATGGACATCCATACTACCAAAGATGGGGTTATCAAAAGGAGGGTGAGAAAGAGAGAAACAGAGACAGAAAGATTCTCTCTCTCTCTCTCTCTCTCTGTCGCTCAGAGAAAGAGAGAAGATAGGAGAGAAGGAAACACAGCAATAGAGTGACAGAGAGACAGACAGAAATACAAAGACAGAGACAGAGACCAAGATAGACAGAGAGGGATAGAGGCAGAGACAGAGACACAGAGAGGTCACCCTACTATCTATTCTCTAGTCCTAGGGGATTTAACATCTTCCCACAAGGCCCTTGAGTAAACCATGTGGTCAACCACTTTGGAATTCTAGGGAGTCTCTGTCTGATGAGGAAAACTACAAAGGACATTAAATAATTTCAGTCTCTCCACTGTCAACATTCCTTGTCCCCACAAGAAGCAATGAATTAAGTTTGGTTTTGTCTGAGGATATATATAAAGCGAGGACAATCTTTGGCAGACAGTTTTCAGCTCTGTTGTCTAGGGAGAGAGGAGAAGAAATAAAGGAGAGATTTAAAATATTTTTACCAATCATTCCATTTTCATGGGTAACTACCTGGGCCAAACCCAAAGGCCACAGAATGCTGAAACAGAAGCAACTTTCAGAGGCATTGTACTATAGTAGGAAGACCATCAGATGTAGAGTTGCGAAAGATAGACTCAAATTCTGGTTCTGACTTGCTAGTTGGGTGAACATGGGCAAGTTACAACCTCTCTGAACTTCATAGTATTCATAATAGATTTGCAGTGTCATGTCCAACTATCTTTTTATTTATTGTTATAAAAATGCTTGTTTTATTCTATAAATTAAAAATAAAATAATAATAAAAAACCATTAAAAATAAAAGTAACTTCCTTTTCCAGGAAGTTTTCTCCTTTCCCATCTCACTCCTACCATCTTCTCATTGCCATGAAGTTTTGAAATTAGTCCTCTTAACTTAATTCTACTTTATTCTGTCTGCTTAATAGCATTAGGAAGGTATAGTATCATTCCTCTTTTCTCTCTTCCCATGTCATTATATTTTTTGATTAAGAAAAAAGTTACTATGGATTCAGGAGGCTTCTAAATGTCCTTTATATATCATAACAACATATACATGTATATACTATATATATATATATATATATATATATATATATTTGTAGATTGAATTGAAAAATAGTAATATATGTATTTGCAAAATATTTTATTTACTTAGTCTAGGGAAAGAGTATTTGCTTATATATAGATTCTCATTTGGATTTTCTGATGCCCTGCAATGAATTCTGACCCATCCTTTACCTTGTTTGTATCATGTACATTCATACATGCAAACACACGTACACACACATATACACACATACAAGTTTGGATCTAAGTAATGCCCTCTTAATAGCCCTTCCATTGGTCTGATTGAATAATGTCTTCCAACCCAATTGAAGTCAAACAAAAGGTTTATTAAGTACTTATTATGTAATCAGAGTTACAAAAATAGAAACAAAGCCTTCTATAAAGCAAGAACTAAAGCTAAATTAAACCATGAGCTCAAATTGAGGCAAGCCACAATAATTCACTGACCCACAAACATTTCCATAACATAATAGAATAAAAAAAGATGATTGCACATGACACTACAAATCTATGTACAACTTTTTATTCCTGTTAAATATATAAAAAGTTACCATGTAATTTTTTCTTTTTCTGTTGCCCCTACCCTAAAGAGGGTTACTATTGGATACAAATAAGTGTGTGTGTGTGTATGCAAAATTATTCTATACATACTTCTATTTACCAGTTTCTTTACTGGATTCAGATAGTATCTTTCTTCATATATCCTTAACAGTTCATTTTGGTATTTATAATAGTCAAAATCACTTATTTACTCAAAGTCATTCTTAAAAAAATATTGTTGTTACTATATACAATGTTCTCTTGGTTCTGCTCATTTTGCTCTTCATTATTTTGTGCAAGTCATTCCATGTTTTTCTTAGATCAGTGGGCTCATCATTTCTTATAGCATGGTAGTATTTCACAATCATATACCACAACTTGTTCAGTTATATTAAATTAATTAAAAATTTAAGCTGAAGCATGATAAATTATTCTCCAACCTTCTCATTCTTATATGTGTTTCTTGTAAACAACATATCATTGGATTTTTATCCATTCTGTTTTTCTGTTTTATGGGTGAGTTCATCCCACTCACATTCAAAGGTATATCATTGTTATTTGTGAATTTTCCTCTATCTTATTTTTACTTATTTTTCTTTTCATCCTCTCTCTTTACCTGATCCCTGTCATTTATCTTTTCCCTTTACTGTCCTATTCTTTATTTTACCCATTCTTTTTGGAGTCCCACCCTATCTTAAAAGCATTAAAGACTAATTATGAGGCAGTCATTAAGGTCAAACTGCTAGCTTATGTATGAAAATGTTATTAGCATTCTTAAAACTGTCATCATTACTAAAGTAGTTTGAAAGAAATATTAGGGTGAATTGTGTAAGATGGGGCAATTCTAAAAAATAAAACTGGGTAGGAAAAAGTTAAAAGGAGCAATTATCTCATAAAATGGGGTGAGGAAAAACTAAAAAAGGAAGCAAATGAAGGTGGAGGGCTGATGATTTTTGAACCTTACTTTCATCTGGGTTGAAGAGGAAACAATATGTACATCTGGAAGGGTATAGAAGTCTTCTGAATTTGTAGAGAGGTGAGAAAACTGAAGGACACAGGGAGGAATTTTTAGAAGGGTGGATAAAGATTTATAGAGGTAAGAGGAGAAGATAAGAAAAGGACTTTTTATTTTTAAAAAGGATTCTTACACTTAAAAGGGACAGTTTGATGGTACAATGGATAGCATGCCAGACTTAGAGTTAGAAAACTCATCTTCTTGAGTTCAAATCTGGCCTTAGAAACCCATCGGTTATGTGAGTGACCTTGAGCAAGTCACTTAAGCCTGTTGGCCTTGGTTTCCTCATCTTTAAAATGAGTTGGAAAAGAAAATGGCAAACCATTCCAATATCTTTGCCAAGAATACCCCAAATGGGAGTTATGAAGAATCAGACATGACTGAAAAATGACTGAACAATTACATCATACATGAAAAGTTTGGGAAATATTATCCTAAATCATCCCACTCAAATAGTTCCTTTCATTTTTAAACATATCCAAAAATGGAGATAATATAAATTCTTTCCTTTTTTTTTTTTAACACACCTTATAGTGTCTAACAGTCTTTCACATTTTAGTGAAGTTTTTCCTTTTATCTAGCTTAAATTCTTCCATTTACATTAAGGTAGGATCTTTTTAAAATGGTAGCCATGTTTAAAAGAATCAATTAATATCTAAAATTAGGTTTTAGAGTTTTTTAAGTGGGGTTAAAGGGTTTAGATTTGTGATTTGATCTATACAGGGAATTTTAGTGAAGAAAGTCCATTTACTCTTGCAGATTGATAACTTATCTCTAACTATATTCTTAGAGAGTTGTCTGAGTCATTAAAAGGTTAAATAATTTCCCTAAGGTCAAATGCTAGTACATTTCAAATATCAGTGTTCAGCCCCAGATCACTGGCATTCTGTTAGAAAATACATTTTGCATTTATGGTGACTATATGGTGTGAGGAAAGACTCCTGCAAGGCTCAACACAGTTTTTGCTGGCAAGTAAGTTTAAGGCTTCATAGTGCCTTATAAAGTCTGGATACTATAATGGACATTAGAAAAATTTGGCATATATATAGAGCCATTTGGAGTAATGGAGATCAAAGTTGAATCTGAATTTCACTAAATTCTAAATAGATCTGCTTATTCTGAGAAGAGAAACTCCTTAAAGGAGTAAACTGATGAAGAAAACATTCATTATAATTGACATTTTTCAGTCTTTAAAAATGTTTCTGCTGTGAAATGTTCAAGGACTATTAAATTTTCATGCCTCTCCCTTCTCAGGAAAGCTCGAATCTGTTCCTGAAGCTTATCTCTGATTCTCTAAATCTTATTTTCCTTCCTCCTCATTTTGTTTTAATTGTCTTAAAAACTACATTGTTAACCATAGTATTTGGGATTTTTGTATTTCTTCACTAAAATGTTTCACAGAGAGGAAAGACTATGGGTTAGGGGTGGTACAGGCAGCTGAGAATCAGGGAGATAAATTTGATAATTACAGAGTTATTTCCTGGCCTAAGGGCTTAGAGTGAACAAAAGAGAATTGTTGGTTTAATTTTATAATTTATTGGAGCAAAAAGAAGAACTTAAACCTGAATCATTTTAGGTAAACTAGTCAGCCTCTGGTTGGGAGAGGCTAAGATGAAATCCTGATATGGGAAATATATCAAGACTCCTTCCTTTTCCATACTGTTTTTCACCCCTCTGTATCTGGTTTGTAAGGAAAACCAAGTCATGACAAAGGGAGTGCCCCTAGAGAAAGTAATTTCTGAGGAGAAGAACCAAGAAAGTGGCTAGAAAAGGGGAAATCATATTCATACAAAGGTGAAGGGCCAGTGATATGCAATGACAACCATGCTCTCTTTTAATTCAACAAAGCATATACTGCCACTACTATCACTGCTTGAATAGTATAATATATTTTAGAACTAAGTAGCTAGCTTTCTTTTTTTGAAAACAGATTTTTATTAATATTTTTCCTTTTTTTATATTTCCTAGATGTCCTCTTAGGCAGCTAGGTAGTACAGTAGATAGAGTGCCAGGCCTAAAGTCAGGAAGATTCATCTTTCAGAGTTCAAAGCTGGCCTCAGACACTTATTAGATGTGTGCCCCTAGGCAAGTCACTTCACCCTGTTTGCCTCAGTTTCCTCATCTGTAAAAGAAGCTGGAGAAAGAAACGGCAAACCACTCCAGTATCTCTACCAAGAAAACCCAAATAGGGTTACCAAGAGTCAAACATAGCTAAAATAATTGAATAACAGCAGACGTCCTCTTGTATATCTCACCCAAAGAACTATCCCTTATACCAAATAATTTTAATTAAAAAGAAAAAGAGAAAGATCAGCCAAACCAATCAATAAGCACCAATACATCTGATTTCATAGGGCAGTTAAATTTCAATTATCCAAAAGACAAAATATTCATCTCACAGATCTTAACAAAAATTCTCTAAGTACCATTATGGTCACCAAACCATTAAATATCACTAACACTATGCTAAATAATAAAAGTGATTGAGAATGATTTTTGCTAAACATGAGCCTTCCAGGACTTTGTCTGATAATTGGTAATGAAATTCTGTGTTCATCCCAAAGGAAAATAGTAGAAGAAAAAGTAGAGGAAACACCAGAGAATCAAAAAATTCACAACATGGGGGAATTGTTCCTTGGAAATGTGTTCCCTGTAATATTTAGATATTTTTAACCACTAGCTCATATTCTGAATTATCCTCTGCTAGAATCTGGAATCGAAGAAGCACTTCTCTTGGCATTGCCTTGATCATCCAGAGAATTCTCAGATTTGTTTTCCATGCTCAAAACTCATCACAACAAAGCCTGACTGGCAGCTTAGTTAAGAATTAGCCCCTTTATTCCAATATCACATAAAGGACTTGATGGGATAGAGAAAAAAAAAAAAGCTTGCATTATCATTTCACTGTTATCAGCACACCTATTGAATTGACATCGAAATGTAGTATTTAAATAAAATTTATCTGCTCAACCACAACTTACTGTTGCCCACATTTTTCTCAGTTCCTCTCTTGCTTAGGTCAAGGAATGATGGGACTCTGGAGTAGGATACTGGTGTCTCCAGAGTTTTGATTCAGTTGTAAATTTCTTCTTTTTCATAGCTCCTCATAAAGTTTCCAAAAGCAAGTTTCATGATGGGTCATGAAAATGATCATCTCTGGACCCTGAAAAGAAAAAAGGTTGAAGTTTGAAAATATGTAACAATAATGAAAATAATAAAAAAATTAGTTTGTACTTTGGTAACATTTTGAGGTTTTCAAAGGGTTTCCGTGTCCCTTCTTCCTTTAAGAGAATGTTTACTCCATAATGGCAAGAGTATTTCCTTGTCTCTGTACTACAGCAAATACTTGACATGCAGGAGGCATATAATAAATGCTTGTTGAATGGAATAGAATTGAGGTGGGTCATTACAAGGATTCTCATATCTATTTAAAGATAAGGAAAATGAAACTCAGGGAGAAAAGTATATTTGCCCATGTTGACATGCTTTTCGACACATGGAGTTGTTATGCTTGTTGTATGAGGCCATAGTTTATTTCCTTGGAGAAATAAAATTAAAGGGTTTTTGTTTCTTTTTTTAATCAGACTTGTGATTTTTCATTAGGATAATAAACTCCAAAGAAAGAAAGTCCCTCTACTAATTCAGGTTAGCATATGCTCTGAAATTTGTAATCATATAAGTTGTCTAACTGTAAAGTTAAATGACTTGTTCAAGGTCACATAGTCATTATGTTTGTAAAGTAGGGACATTTTCCACTTCAGAGATAAGATTAGATTTTTTAAAATGTGTAAAAAGCATTGTTTGCACTGGGTGATCTCTTTATCATGTGCAAACTCTTTTCTAATTGGGTGAAATATACAGTATGCTTAACTAACAGGAAGAAGCTAAGAGTACCCCTGAGGACTTTAAGTAAATGGAGAAATTTTAGCATTTGTCCATTAAAGCAGAGGACTGGTCCATAAGCAGAGGATCTCATTCCAGGGATTTCCAACTGGGCTCTTTTCTTTCTCTGTTCTCCATCCCCTTTTCTCTCTCTCAATGACCATGTCAATGGGAACTCAGGACAGCAGCATCTAGAGGCTGAAGGCCTCACTGAAGGCAAATATGGACACAGATATTTATAGAGAGATGGTGGGCCACCAGAGGGAGGGAACAGCCTCAAGGAACAGGACTCTTATACCATCGAAGAATGCTGGTTATGGATTCAAAAAGGGAATTCCAGTAATTGGGAGTTAAGAGTTTATCCTTTGTTCATGTGTGTTCTCTACATGTGTGGCTTACAATCATCCTTCTCTAAGTTTAAATCCTCTCTTCCCAAGGACTCTGTGCATTTGTGAGAGAATATAGTCACCAGTTAAGTAGAATATTGAGAAAGTGTTGAACCTGGACAAGGGGATATCTGAGTTCAAATCTGTCCTTAGATACAGGCAATCCCTTCATTTCTATTTCTATTCACTTTCTTGTAAATAGAATTTACCTTTCAATTACCACCCAAAAATGTTTTGAGAAGCAAATGAAGTGCTTATCATAGTGCTGGCAAATAGTAGGTTCTTAATAAATCCTTCCTCTCTCTCTCCCTCTCTCCCTCCTTTCCTCCCTCCCTCCCTCCCTTCTTCCCTCCCTCCATCCTTCCTTCCCTCCCTCCTTCCTCCCTCCCTCCCTCCCTCTCTTCCTCCCTCCTTCCCTCCCTCCCTTTCTTCCTTCCTTCTCCCTCCCTCCCTTCCTTTCTTCCTTCCTTCTCCCTCCCTCCCTCCCTTCCTTCCTTCCTTCTCCCTCCCTCCCTCCCTCCCTCCCTTTCTTCCTTCCTCCCTCCCTCCCTTCCTTTCTTCCTCCCTCCCTTCTTCCCTCCCTCCCTCCCTCCCTCCCTTTCTTCCTTCCTCCCTCCCTCCCTTCCTTTCTTCCTCCCTCCCTTCTTCCCTCCCTCCCTCCCTGCCTCCCTCCTTTCCTCCCTCCCTTCCTTCCTCCCTCCCTCCTTCCTCCCTCCTTCCTCCCTTCCTCCCTCCCTTTATCCCTCCCTCCCTTCCTCCTTCCTCCCTTCATCCCTCCCTCCCTTCCTTCCTCCCTCCCTCCCTTCCTCCCTCCCTTCCTCCTTCCTCCTTCCTCCCTTCATCCCTCCCTCCCTTCCTTCCTTCCTTTCTTCTTCCCTTCCTTCCTTCCTTCCTTCCTTCCTTCCTTCCTTCCTTCCTTCCTTCCTTCCTTCCTTCCTTCCTTCCTTCCTTCCTTCCTTCCTTCCTTCCTTCCTCCCTTTCTTCCTCCTTTCTTCCTTCTTTCCTCCCTTCTTCCCTTCCTCCCTCCCTTCCTTCCTTCCCTTTCCAAATATACAAAGCTAATTGAAATTTGGCTGATGGATGTCAATGGCAAGCCACAGTTGTGGGGTCTGTAACAAGAGTACTAGAACTCTGAGCATAGTAGCAGCCACCTCTAGAGTGCAAGTGAGAATTGGGGAAGTAGCCTACGTGTCAGAGATGGGACTTAAATCCAGGTGTTCCTGATTATCTCCCTTCTATGCCTCACAGTGTTTATACAGAATTTAATGTTTCCTTCTTTAAGGAAACATCTGTTGTTATTTGGTTATTATCAGTTGTGTTTGACTCTTTCTGATCCCTTTTGGAGTTTTCTTGGCAAAGATACTGGAGTTGTTGACCATTTCCTTCTCCAGATCATTTTACAGATGAGGAAGTTGAGGCAAATATGGCAAAGGGACCTGCTCAGCAACACACAACTGGTGAGTATGGGAGGCTGAATATAAGCTCGTCTGATACCAGGCCAGGTGTTCCACTCACTGAACCATCCAGCTGCTTTTATTATCTATCTTCAATTGCTCATCTTAATGGAGCAGAATAGAAAAGACTGGGTCTTAGAATATACGAGGTCTATAAGGGAATTTAGAGGTCAACTAGTCTAACTACTTTATTTCAAAAGTGAGAAAATTGAGGTGAACAAGGAGATATGAATAGTCCAAGATTAGATGCTTAGGAAATAGCTCAGCTGGGACTTGAATCCAGATGTCCTGAGTCTCTTGTCTGGGGCTTTTTCCATCACCCTGTGCTGCACATTATATAAACTGGAGGACTCGGTCCTGAAGCTGATTTATCCCATTCCCCTCTCATTCTTCCCCATTTAAACGATGCCTTGAAGTTTTTGCTCCTGTCGGTTTGAAGCCCCCAAAGCCCAGCTGAGCCGTCTCTCTTGCACAGCAGCCGGTGAAGGTCACACATGGCTGTCTGCTTTCCGTGTTTCTTACAAATGAGGAAAACTGGTGCTTTGGCAAAAGTTCCTTCAGACAGCTTAGATGCAAAGTTCAGAAGTTGCTTTTTCCTGGGGAAGAAAAATTGACTGAGCTTTTGTTGGATGGGTCCTGGCCAAGGTTTCAGTTTTCTTTAGCATTGTGCTCCAGGTATTCTTTTATTATTATTATTATTATTATTATTCAAGGAGGAGGGAAGGGAAAGGAGGAGAGGGCAAGGAATGGTTGGGTAGGGAGGGAAATGTCATAGCCCCTTGTTGAAATCCAACAAACAAACACAGAAAAGTTCTGATATTTAAACCATGTGTGGCACATGGCAAACTTATTGAGAACTAGGAATTTGGACCTTTGGAAAAGGAAAATATTCTTTCCAAGGGCATTTGAAATAACAAACTGAACCCAGCAGGAAGTGTTTGAGTCTGGGATATAGCCATCCACTCTTTCTGGTACTGTGTGGATCTTTGTCTTCTTCTCTAATCATTAGGAGGGTAGTTAGCCACACTGAAGAGCAGGGAGGTATCCCAATAATCATTCCCTAGGTGGATGGGAGTCCTGAGTTTTTCACTGTTGTCTCGCACGAGAAGGGCAGTGATCAGTCTTTTGTCATTTGTTTTGTCTAGCGATGTTTATTCCTTTGGTTAAGGGGAAAAAAGACAAGAATTCTATGAGGCACTTGCCATGGCTATCTAAATGAGTGTTGTCTTGGTGACTCCCCACCAGTGGTTACCCAAAAATCTCCATGGATGAGGAGAGAGGCCCGATAGTGGGTAGCAGCAGTGAGGTATTTGTGTGGTTCTGGTACTCAGACACACAGGCCTTCTAAGTATGTTCCCCAGAGGCATTCTTTACTTCCCTCCCCTCCAAACCCTTTTTACCCACCCCCAAAGAGTACACTGTTCTGTCTGATCTTTCCAATGATTCACTGGCATCCAATGTTTCCACATGAGCTTCATACACTAGAGCCCAGGAATACAATGAAAACACATCCATTCTCTTGCTATTCCACAACTACGATTAGTGCTAGAGATAAATAGCTCTTTGCAGAAGGGTAAACTGTACTTCTTTCTGCCTTGCTGAGACTGGAAAATTTTGATTCAAAAGTCAGTGTATGAGCAAGGTGCTGGTATGGTTTGTCACTATCATGGTCAATAAACCTTAGAGGTTCCTTTAAAATCCCTTTAAAGTCAAATAAAACTCCTGTTTGCATTTAAAGTAAAGATCTGATCATTTCACCTTTACTACATCTCTAATATGTATGTGCTCCCTTCTTTTTTCTGACATTGCCATCAATCTAGTGCCTTCACCACCCCATGCCTGGATTATTAGAAATGATCTGTCAATGGATCTGTCTGCCTTAAATAATTCCTGACTCCAAAATCACCAAAGTGATTTTCTTAAATCACGGGTCTGGCCATGTCACACCCCTCCCTCAGATATATGTATGTATATATATATATATATATATATATATATATATATATATATATAGAGAGAGAGAGAGAGAGAGAGAGAGAGATGATAGAGATGGACAGATAATGCATTTACTAACCACTTACTATATGCCTGGCATTTTACTAGGCACTGGAGTTATAAATTCAAGCAAGTAAGACAGTATCAGGGAACTTACATTCTCATGGAGAATTCAATATAGAAAAAATGGAAGAAATAGGTAGGGTAACAAGCAAATATTCCAGTGAGATTTCTCCAAGGAAGTAGAGTAGAAGCCTGGGACTCAGTGAGGAAAGGATAAAGTTTACCTGGAGCATCTAGGAGCAGGGTTCAAGGTTCTGGAGGGAAGGAAATGAGGATGATAATTGACAGTAGTATACAGATGGCTAGAAAGGTTCCAATTGTAATCTTCAAAGTTTTTAGTGGGGAAAAGATCTTTGAAATTAATGTAAATTTTATGCTTTTATTGTTCATCATATATACTGACCCAGCTCTCAGTTAGAATGTAGTATAATGAGAAGGAAGTAGGGCATTAAGCATTTATTATATTTCTACTAAGTCCTAGACATTGTATTAAGTGCTTTATAATTATTATCTCATAGGACTATTTTCGAGGTAAGTGGTATTTTTATTCTCATTTAGAGTTGAGGTTGACCGAGTGACTTGCCCAGAATCATACAACTAAGGTCTGAGGTCGAATTTGAATTTGTGTTTTCTTGACTACAGGCTTAGTACTTTATTCTATGTACTATCTAGCTATTGGGGGAAAAATCATTAAACTAAGAAATAGTGATCTAAAATCTGGCTCAGCTTTACCATGACCTATCTGATATTGGACAAGCCACATGAACTTTTGTGGGATTGTAAAGATGTCTGAGGTCCCTTCCAGTTCTAGATTTCAGACTCAGATGTTTTCTATAGGCAAACTAAATCTAATGCCTTGTTTTTATATAAATCATGGCCTAGAAGTAAAATATCTTGTTTATATGAATCAGTCCCAATCTTGAAGGTGTTTCTCAAAAAACAAAAACAGAAACAAAACTTTCTTTGGTTGATATTCTCCTGGGAACATCAGATTTTGGTTTATTTTGCTTCTATCTAAAGTTCTGAAATGACTTCAATAAAATTAAAAAAAAAAGGGTTTCCTCTGAGAATGTCAGAATTTCCCTTAATTCCCAAGCAAACATTCAGATTAAAAAATTCATTAAACAAAGAATAGGTTTTATTTAACCTATTAAAATTTCAAAAAGAAATAAAGGACTTAGACCCATAAGGAATAAAAACAACTCTACTCTTTCCAGGAGAATTCCATAATTCCTATTAATCTATACAATTCTCTGGACTTACAGCACTACCCTAAAATAGAGGTGCCCTAACCCTCAAAGGCAAAACAGTGTTATTAAAGTAAATCAGTGTCCTTCCTCCTGTACTTTCTAATTGGTCCAGGCAAATATATAGTCTTTTAGACTTATATACCTAAATTAGAGTTGATGCTTCTTTGTAAGTAAAGGCACTCAGTATTACTGGGGAGTTGATTCCCTCCCCCACTTTCCTATATATTCTACAAAACTAATATTACTTTCCTAAGTCATAGATTCTTCACCTGTGAAGTGAGAAGTTTGGAAATGGTCTCAGATAAAACTCTACCTTCTATAGGAAATCTTTCCCAATTTTTTTTCTTCCATCTGATTATTGATTTTTCCTGTTTATTGATTATTTCTTTTAATTCTATGCACAATTTGTGCATTGTTGTTTTCATGTAGTTGTCCCTATTAGACTGTGACCTTTTTGCTTCTTTTTGTATACCTAGTGCACAGGTACATAGCAAGCATGTTAATAAATATTTATTGGTTGACTTTACTAACCTTAAAATCTCTTTCTTACTTAGCTAGCATTCTATAATTTTAAGGTACAGTTTTACCAGCAACAAAAAGCTGAGCTTCAATAAAGTAGAGGTCTCTTAAATAATTACACATGGAAAATTCCTTTCATCTTCTGGGCCACAAAATTTACATTCCTCTTGCCAATTGGTGATGGAGATCTATCTCTTTGTCATATACTTAGTTTACTGTGGTAGGTTCCTAAGTAATGAGTTAATTAAACTCTTAACAAAACAATCCATCAGCTACTAGCTTGGAAAATAGAAAATCTGAAACTTGCAACTCTCCTTCTGGGAAGCTCCCTGTTGCTCTTCCATGTTCGTTGTGGGTTGACTGACTCTTGGCTTTGTACCCTGGAGGAGGAAAAGAAGATACCACCTCTAGGAGCTTGTAATCCATCCAGATCTCCCATGAGCATTACTTCTTGTTTGTGGATTTTCTTACCATTCAGGGAAAGAATAAATACACATTGGTCACTTTAGGTAACACTGAAAAAAGGCTTTGTTGGGGATTTGACACTTTGCTAATTTAGACTGCCTTGAATTTCCCAGACTGACAGGCTATTTGTTGGCTTGCTTTCAGAGGCTCAAGTATTAGGGAAAAAATTTCAAATAGCTGGGTCCCTTCAGAAAGAGGCCTGGAGGGGATTGGCCTCCATCTAAGTTGGACCTCATCAGATTGAACCATCATCATGTCTGACAAGCAACCTCTATTCACTGTGTGGAAAAAACAGGTGAGAACAGGGAAAGAGTTGGAATTATAAAAGACTGTTTATTACTTCAGCTCTCAAAGTATAGTCAGGCCTGAGGCTCCCTGGAGACATAGCAACAAACCAGCCCTTGTTTCAATATAAACAATGAGACTCTCCAAAATCTTGTCCAAAACCTGACCCAAAGGGATGGGTATGTTTCTAGTGTAAGGGAAGGGAGCACTAAAGGGAAAATCACATTCCTCCAAGCTACCATTTCTTGGGAGGCAGGTGAGGTGTGTCTTTTTTTTTAAATGACTTTCCATAGGGCCATTTGAGGATCTATCAGTGGAGCTCATTTAGTTTATAGTTCTCCAAAGCCTGAGTATCTTCTGAGTGTTAATATTTGCATGGACTTGGAACATTCTTTCTTGAACTTGCTTACATTTATCTACTCTTAAAATGGGTTGGTTATTTACTTTTCCATGACCTTACCTTTGTAAGGTCACCTGTGATGACCTTTGTGTTTTGTATATGCCCTGTCTAGGAATTTGGGTTTGAATCCCAAGGTCAACTAGTTGTATAATCATGGGTAAGTCACTATACTCTTTGAGACTCTTCTATGGGCATTGAATTTGATGACCTTAGATTCTTACAAATCTATAACAGTGATCCTATGATCTCTTGGGATATGATGGTGACCCTGAAAATTTTTCAGGTATAAAGATTGTATAATTATTTCTAATAGTTCCATTATTGTGAGAGTCAAGAAGCTTTTTTTCTTTGTTCAAGTTGAATTTTAATTTAAGACAAATTCTCTTGTTTAACCCTCTGTAGATGGGAATACCTGGTTAACTAGAAGAAACCATGACCCAAACAGAATAAAGACACTTTTTATTTTAGAGGGGAAACCTTTGGGACTATCCTGTACACTTTATCTTCTTTTACTCTCGTTCAAATCCTTTACACTTTGGCTTCTCACCTCAACATTTAATTGAATTAGCTTTTCTTTTTCTTTTTTTTTAAGTTATCAAATTTATTGACATAAAGTTAAGCAAAGCAACTCCAAATTATTGTTTCACTTTCCTCTTCATTAGTGGAGAGTTCTTCCTTTTCATTTTTTTAAAATAACTTTTTATTGACAGAACCCATGCCAGGGTAATTTTTTACAACATTATCCCTTGCACTCACTTCTGTTCCAATTTTTCCCCTCCCTCCCTCCACCCTCTCCCCCAGATGGCAAGCAGTCCTATACATGTTAAATAGATTACAGTAGATCTTGGATACAATATATGTGTGCAGAACCGAACAGTTTTCTTGTTGCTCAGGGAGAGTTGGATTTAGAAGGTATAAATAACCTGGGAAGAAGAACAAAAATGCAAGCAGTTTACATTCATTTCCTAGTGTTCTTTCTTTGGGTGTAGCTGCTTCTGTCCATCCTTGATCAATTGAAACTAAGTTAGATCTTGTCTTTATTGAAGAAATCCACTTCCATCAGAATACATCCTCATACAGTATCGTTGTTGAGGTATATAATGATTTCCTGGTTCTGGTCATTTCGCTCAGCATCAGTTCATGTAAGTCTTGCCAATCCTCTCTGTATTTGTCCTGCTGGTCATTTCTTACAGAACAATAATATTCCATAACTGAATTAGCTTTTCTAAGAATACAGCAACTAGAAAGATAAAACCTCTGACATCTGGTATGATAAATTGTTTCCAGATAAGGTGCTATATGAATTCTGAGATGACCTAAAGATATCATAAGAAATAGAATTTTCTTAATGAAAATACTTCTTTAACATCATTGGCTTACTTTGATAGTAAAATTATTCTTACCAAAAGATAAAATTTATTATTAATAAAAATATTTTTATTAACTATATATATACACACACACACACACACACACACACACAAATTATTTACACTAATCAAATGTAAGCTCTTTGAGGGCAGTCAGTCAATAAACATTTACTATTAACTTATTGTATGTGTATATTTTTGTTTTTGTTTTTGAAATTTTAGTCTATTAACTATACCATAATATCAATATAGGTATTAATAGATAATTATTGATTGATTGTTCTGGATCTGTCTATCCTTTGAAAGTTATGATTTTCTGGTATTGACTTACTTTTCTGATCTGGATATAATCTCCTCCTGCCTTTTGGTTCCACTGATTGGCAAAGGATGTTTGATACCCAAACCCTAGCTCTTCATGAAAAAAACCCCAATAGTTGTGTTCTCTTCTTCAATGTGGAGCTTTTGGCCAGTCTTTCCCTGCCTTTTTTTTTTTTTGAAGAAGAAGAAGAAGGGGGAGGAGGAGAAGAAGTGGGGAGGAAGAGGAAGAAGAGAAAGAAGAGGAAGAGGAGAAAGAGGAGAAAGAGGAGAAGGAGGAAGAGGAGGAAAAAGAAGAAGAGGAGGAAGAGAAGGAAAAGGAAGAAGAGGAGGGAGAAGAAAAGGTGGAGGAGAAGAAAAACAGCTTGAGCTTGCACCTTTGAGTACTACCAGCCTCTATATATGCAGGATGATATGGCCTGATAGAGGGGCAAGGTCAGAATAAAGAAGACTCTTTGTTGCCTGGAAGATAAAAATCAAACTAAGGAGTTTGACCCCAATTTACTTTTCCATCTTTATTTCCAACTCCTTCCTTTACACAAAACTTTCACTCCAGTTGGGCTAATGTTTTCACCATTCCCCTATATAACACATGATATTTTAAAAAGCATTTTCTTACAAAAATGCTATGGCCAAAAGATAGTGTCAATTCAGGATAAGATTGTGCAGTAAAAGGCTTTGTATAAACCTAGTTCTGTCTACTATTAGCTTTTCAAAATAGAAAGAAATTGACTAAATGAAGCAATGGATCAGTAACTAAAGAGATTAAGAAAATCAAAGGCTATATTATTGACCTCAGCATTCCATTTGTCTCATTTCTACCCTACTGCACTAAGAGCTGAGAATTGAGTATTCAGTGGTCATGCTGAAGTTGAAAGCCTCTACTCTAGAAACTCTGGTCTCCATGTTGAAGACACAGTATTCTTAATGGCATCTATTGGATCCTTGTTCACTGCTCCTAAGGGCTGTCTGACTGAAGATTTTATATTATAGTGACTGTAGCAATTATAGGAGAGAAGTTTGGTAACCACAGGAGGCAGGGAGAACCTTTTCCAGTCATCCCTACCACAGTTCCCTCTCCCTTTGCCAAAATTTAATCAGAATCCTTCAGCCATCAAAAAGAGGAAATGAAGAAGTTAAGAATTCATGGAGAGTAGGTAGAGGAGAGAGAAAAAAACTGAGAAGAGACTGAGGAACTGAGCAAACATAGACAAGCTCCCAATACAATGAAGAAAGAGTCTGATTTAAGAGAGCTCCAATTATCCTCCAGCAACTGTTAGTAGTAGGTTGTCCATGAAGAGTGGACCCCATAGCTATCAAGTTAAAGAAAATGTGTGACAAATGCTCAGGAAAGAACAGATTGTGTATATTAAGGAATTAGTAACCTACAGATTATGCATCTAATATAAGAAAGGAAAGAAAAAACACCAAAAGACAAAGAATAGACACCTGTACCCTAGAATAACTTATTCTGCAAAACTGAGCTTGAATCTTCACTTACTCTTAATAGAATTTGTGATATTGAAGCATTCCTGTTCAAAAAGGTAACTATAACAGAGAAAAAAGTAAATGAGTTTGAATAACTTGAAATGATGAAGTATTGATCAAATGCTAATATCCTGAAATTGGATAAGAGAATTTTAAAGTCCTTTTAAAATTCCATTATTTCTCAGGATCAGAAAGGAAATAAATGGGGACAAGCTAAAGACATTGGTGTTCAAAAAATCCATACCTTAGGGAAGAAAGAGGAGGAAACAAGTTTTCCTTTCATCCTAATGGTGTCACTGGAGAAGATTATTCCTACTTAAAGTGATAATGTGGAAGAAGAGGCAGTCTCATGAATTTTATTCTTAACTTGGTTGAAATATACATTTATATATTTAAAATTGTAGAAACATAATAAATAAACAGAAGAATAGAGGAGGCAAAAATATAATTTCTAATTACAGACAATATGATGGTCTTAGAAAATCTCAATGATGAAATAATTAATGTAATCAAAATATTAATAACTACAATAATAGCAGGATACAAAATAAGGCTACAAAAGTTATCTATCTTTCTATATATTTATAAAATTCCAGCAAGAGAAAATTCACTCAAAATAACTACTAAATATATAAAATATCTGGGGATTTATTTAGCAAGACACATTCAAAGCTTATATAAATCCAAAGATAAAATGATCTTTTCAGAAACAAGAGAATATTTAAATAATAGGAGAGACATAATTAATATAGGGTCTAGGCATAGGAAACTTACAGTCCTAATGAAAATGACTATAATAATCCCATTAAATAAGTAGCATAGAACTATTATTCCCATTTGACATTTATGGACATGGACTAGATAATCCATAAGGTTATTTTCAGCTTTAATATCAGTGTTCTTGTAAGTTGTAACTAGCAATGTAGTCTTAGATCAGTATATATATATATATATATATATATATATATATATACACACACACACACACATACATATATATATATATATGTATATATTCATTTATAAAGTTGAATAATGAAAGCCACTTGCAATAAATAACAAATCAAGCTTTGTACTTTAGTGATAGAAAGCACTGAGTTTTTTGGTCTAGAACTAGATCTCAGTGCAAACATACTAATCAACCCATTCCTGGGCCTTTGAGGAACTTTGGCCTGGTCATTGAGAAGCCTGTGGTTTTTGTTTTGTTTTGTTTTTTAGCCCCAACCATATCAAGCTTCTTTTTCCTTTTTGCTGCTAACCTCTGCTAAATACTGTTGTAATCGCTATCCAAATTGAGACACCAACAGTGGTACTTTGGCTACTCAAGAAGCATTTCTTGCCTGAAGTTCAACTTCTGCTCAACCAAAACAAACACCCCCCCCACCACCACCAAAAAAAAAAAAAATAAACTAGGTCATTTTAAGTTTTGTGTTCCTCTTTCCCTCTCTTCCTTAGAAACTTCCTTTCTTCTTTTCCTTCTTCTCTTTCATCCTTTTTCTATCTCTAACTTTATCCTTCCCCTCCTTCCCTTCTGTCCTTTTTTCCTTTCCTTCTTTCTTCTCTTTCTCCTCTTTTCCTCTCCTGTAATTTCATCTTACCTCTCTTCTTCTTTCCTTTCCTAAGCTTTTTTCTATAATAAGAGCTTACTTCTTTAAAATACAAAATATATTATTCTTTTATCTTTTTTATTGAAAAGCTATTTTAAACTCAGTTTTAAAGAAATCATTTTCTGTAAAGGAACTGAGCAGAGGTGTGAATTTGTCCAACACTACATTCAGCTCTGATGTAGCAATGTGAAAACCTCAGAAACCACACTAGTTATTTAAATGAGAACTCTGTTGAGCACTCATGGTTAAGTTTTCTTTTCTTCTATCCTTATGCTATTATACAAAAATAAAAATAACTATTATAATGTAAGAAAAGAGAAACGACGTTTACTCTATTAATAACCCTAACATTTCTTTCACCCTGTCTGCTGTTTTAAAAAAGCATTCAGATTTAACAATTTACATGTTAAGTTGTTAAATAGCTGTAGTATCTGCTGAAAAGTTATAGGAAGGCACTTTTTCAGAGAAAGCGGCCTGGTAGAATTATGTAATTGCAGAATTTGAAGGCATCTCAAAGGTCATCTCATTTTTCCTTTACCCAAAGCAAAAATCTCCTCTATAAAATCCCTGACAAGTAGTCAAACTACTCAGTGATGTGGAAACTCATAATCTTTTGATGTAATGCATTCCATTTTTGTGAAGGAAGTACAAAGATCTAAGTCGCTGCTAGGAATTGGGCCTCCCTATAACTAGAAAGTTTTTGGTTCTATTTCTACTCTCTAGGACTATACTAAACAAGTAAAATTCCTCTTTCACAAGATAGCTCTTCTTATGACTGAAGATACATTATCTCAACTAAATTATTCAATTGTGTCTGACTTTCTGTGACCCAATTTTAAGTTTCTTTGGCAAAGATACTACTGCAGCTTTCCTCCCCAAGCAAACATCACCACTTCCCTTAAGGATATTTATATTACATGACCTTAGGCCTCATTACCACCTTGTTATTTTTTTCTTTATATATCCCTATAACCAATTTTTATTTGTCAAGAAGGTGAGGACATTCCCCATCATGATCACTCTCTTTTGTATAAAGGTCATTTCTAAATGGAATACTCCTGGGCCTATAGTATTTTAAATAGGGATCAGTAGGATGGAGTGTGGTGGGCCTATTACTTTCCCTATCCAGAACAGTATGCCTTTCTTTACACAGACAACATTAGCTTCCTTGGCTGCCATAATTTCCCTGTTGAATCAGATTGCAAATGTTTCCAGATGCATTGTTGTTTGAATAATCCTGGTCAAGTGTCTTTACCTCTTTAGACTTTTGTTCTTTATGAAGGGGTTGAAGTATATGGTCTCTCAGGCTCCTTAAAGCTCTAAATCTGATGAACTTATTCCTTGTCATTTTGTCCCAATGAAGTTCATTTTTTGAAGCATAACATTACATTTTTCCTTATTAAATTTCATTTTTTAGCTTCAGCCCAATGTTCTATCTTGCCTGTCAGATTTAAATGCAGATTCTACCATTCACTGTGTTAGCTTTACCCCTTTCATCTTTGTGTCAACTGCACATTTTCTATGTGCCACATTTATGCCATTATCCAAGTCTTTGATAAAAATGTTTTACTACTCAATTGAAACTCGGATTTCATTGTTCTGGACATTACCACTGGTGATCCAGATTACAACTCAACCATTCTAGCTCATCTGATAAGAATATTGTTGATTTGCTCCCACAATCTCACCCAGGGAAGGGAGGTTTAGCTAATATATCTTATTTACTTTCTCTTGAAATCAGAAGAAAGCCAGTAGAACACACAGGTTGTCCATTGAGTTATCTATTGCTCTTATCATGTGACCAATTTATCTTCTTTTTCTTATATACGCTTTTTGATTATACCTTTTACTTCTCTTTCATAATTCCTAGTCTGTAATATATTGCAGCTTGCTCACCTTTCCAATGCTTTTTGAGTGATCTTCAATTTTAATTTTCTAGAAGGTACAGTGTTCGAGTCTTTGTAACTAGAATCCCAGAAAAACACTAGCATTAAAAAGATGGGTCTTTGTTTCAGAGCAAAGCTTGAGGTCATTAAAAGAACTTTGTAATTCACTAAAAATAAATCAATCCACTTTCATCCTCCTCCCTCTTTACCTTCATAGGGCAATCTGTGAAGTTTGTCTATCAGTATAAAGACAGATAGGCAAATGGACAATGAGTGGGGCCAAAATTAAGTAGGAAGGGAACAGATTTTTAGTTAATTACAAAGTTTTTTTAATGAGCCTAAGATTTTTTCTGAAACAAAGCCCTGGCTTTTTAATGCCAATGTTTTTCTGGGATTCAATGATAATAAATATTGGAACCTTACACCCTCCAGAAAATTAAAATTGAAGATCACCCAAAAGGGCAATGGAGAGTCTCAGAGGTATTAGAAGACTTCAGATTTATGGGTTACACAGCTAGTAAATTTCAGAGGCAGAATTTGGATCTAGAACTTCTTGATTCTAAGACCCTCACTCTATCCATAATACCATCCTAACTCTTACCATGAAACTGTCAAGCTGGGACAAATAGATATTTGTTATTCAATTGTGTCTGACTTTCTGTGACCCAATTTTAAGTTTCCTTGGCAAAGATACTACTGCAGCTTGCCATTTCTTTCTTAGGATTATTTATCCAGGCTTGTTGCTTTACCCACTGAACTCTCTAGATGCCCTAACAGGGGTCTTCAAACTACGGCCTGCGGGCCAGATGCAGCAGCTGAGGATGTTTATCCCTAGGGCTATGAAGTTTCTTTATTTAAAGGCCCACAAAACAAAGTTTTTGTTTTTACTATAGTCCCGCCCTCCAACAGTCTGAGGCACAGTGAACTGGCCCCCTATTTAAAAAGTTTGAGGACTCCTGTGGCCTAGAACAAACAGATAGCATGGATAAAGATCATAGGCTTAAAGGATTTAAAACTGAAGAGCATTCAGAAATCATCTAGTGAAATGCCATAATGATGATGATAATATTATTATTATTATTATCGTTATTATTTACACATGAGAAAAATGAAATCTAGAAGGGTTAAGTTACTCATTCAGGTCACATGGACATTAAATAGCTGAACCAGCATTTCAGATTGGAGACAGTACCATTTTATTAAGCCTTTTAAAAACTTGCACCAATTAAGACAGTGCATGTTTCTACCTTCTGAAGAAAAGATCATGAAGTAAAGTAAATGGTTTATACACACATCTCAGGATTTCAATATTGAATACACAAGTTTGGAAAGATTTCCTGCTCCAATAATTGACATTCTGAGGGTGAGACCAGGACCCCTTGGGATTCTGGGAGGATTGGCAGCCTGTAACTATCAGATTGGGGGTGAATATTTGGTAGGGTTTCAAGGATTTTTGAGGAAGGGCTCCCTACTCAAAACCAAAAATAAACAAAACCCTTCTGTTTCCTTGCTGACAACTGAAATTCTTTTAGCAGGGACAAAACACATTACCTCAGTTAGATATAAAGTTTAAAATGCAAACACCCTTAAAAGCCTGACATATTGACTTAAATTCATACCAGAATACCTAATATAAAGCCTTTCCCTAGAAGAGGGGACAGAAATGGACTATATGGAAAGACTGATGATAAAGTGGACGTCTGCACCCACCCACTTCTGAATTTGCCTGCAAGGAAATAAGCTCTTACTTCCAAGGTCTGTTCATTGGCTACATATCTCATTTTGTGCCTATCCTGCCAGGGAAAAGGAGAAATTTCCACAGAAATATTGTAGGATACTCCTCAAAGCAACTCAGTATATGAGGAACTTTCTAGGAAGTTGACAAAATGCTGTTATTTTGGTTCCTATTTTCCATTTTGATCTTCATACAAGTGCATGTCATTCCACAGGTTACATGACCTTCCTTTACACCTCAAAGTTAAGCAGAAACAAAAATAATCATACAGGAGAAGCAGTAGTATGCTGGAAAGCTTGTCCCTGCTAAAAGAATTTCAGTTGTCAGCAAGGAAACAGAAGGGTTTTGGGAGCTCTGCTACTCATTCATTACCTGTGTAGTCTTGGGTTTCCTCTCTCTGAGCCTACATATATTAATCTGTAAAATGGGGAATATTGACTAGATGATTTCTAAGTTTCCGTCCAGCTAGCTCTAAAAACTACTAACTTCTTGGACACTAGGTTGAGGAGCAAAAAAGGATGTTGGTACCCTATGCTGGCAGTTAAGGAAAATTATAGGTGGATTGATGTGATGGACATGATACAACCTGAAGATGATGAGAGCATGTAATGAGAAACCACATGAGAGAGAGCTAATGGGAGTTCTACCCACTGTGTGTACTAAGTGGCTGAGGTAACTGGCTTTGTTTCCCACCCAACTCTGGACTCCTTTGGATTTTGTATATAAAATCTTGCCTATGTTCCCTTCATGAAAGTGGGGCAATTATACATGTCAATTCCTAGGAGCTAAATGGAGAACCATGGGCACAACCAGCCCTTTTTTGCTTAAAAAAGCATAACAACATGGAGACATAATAAGAGAGTGCTCTTCTTTGGAATATTCCACCTCCTGAGGTAAAAAAAAGAAGTAGCTGTCCCAAGTAGTAACACTATGCTGTGAACTCTGAGAGGATAGTTCCCAGCTCTTAGCTCTTGGGGATGGTGCCCTTAACACTATTTTGAAAAGTTTCCTTTGGATTCAGGGCCAATGGCGGCTAAAGTCTGTATTACAATTTAGTATCATAGGTGTGCAGAAGGCAAAATGCTCATCTGATGTTGGAGCTGACTCAAGAAGAGCCTGACCCACTGGCATTAGTGGACTGAGTAACACAAAGACAAATAAGTGATGACTCAGATTCTTCAGGGTCTAGGAGATGTGTTTGTGCATATGGGATGTATTTGGGGGAATGAAACATTATATCTTAAAAAATCATGAACTAAGATTTGTCAGGCAGACTGAGCTCTTGCTTGCAAATAAATACCATGTACAATAAACAATAATTTGTGTTTATCTTTCTAGTCTCTGAAGAAATTTGAGAGAAATGTGAATCCGTACCTCAGTCCTTCCTCAATTATTGTTTTTCCTTATACTTCATCTCAACCTGAACATTTCTGTTGAAGTTTTTGTTGAACCCGAATGAGAACTGAGCTCTCCAAAATATTTGCTAATATTTTCCACTGGGAAGCAGATCAAACTAGGATCTCCTGTCCTTCTGGAACATGCCAAATCACTTAATCGTTAAAGTGACCAGACATCCCGTTCTCCCCAGGAAGCTACTGGTGTCTGATGACCTATTTGGGGTAAGTGGGCAGATGTCCCAGAAAAAGTTTCAGGCAAATGTTTCTGGGAGGCCAAGGTGTTCTTCCATGAAGCTCAGACTAGCGGAGTTCTCCCTTGCTTTGCTAATTATTGTTTTAATTACTTTCCCCATCCAAAATTACGCGTGTACCTCTCACATAAATTGCTTAGCAGTCAGTCTATAGCTTGACACCCACACCCTGAAGTCTTGGTTAAAGGAAACTAGACTATAAGATTTGGAGCTGGAAAAGACCTTAGAGATAAACTATCTTTTTAATTTGAATAGTAGTAGTATTAATACAGAAGCAGCTAGGTGGCAGTGACAGACATGAGTTCAAATCCAATCATATACTCACGAGCTATGTGACTCTGCCTCAGTTTCCTCATCTGTAAAATGAGCTGAAGAAGGAAATGGCAAATCATTCCGATATCTTTTCCAAGAAAGCCCCAAATGGGGTCACAAAGGGTTGGAGATGACTGAAAAGACTAAACAACACCAATAATAGCAACACATGCTTATATCTGAGCTTATAACTTTGTGAGATAAGTACTATAATTATGATTATAGCAGTACTACACTGAAAGAATAAGGGACTTACTCTGGGCTCTCACATTTAGTAAATGTCTGAGGTAGGATTTGAACCCAAGTTCTCCTGACTCCAACCAGCACTCTATCCATGCACAGATGAAGAAATTCAGATCCCAGAAAAGATGAAATGAAGCATCCTTCATCTATATGCTTTCTAGGAACACAGATAATAAAGAAGAGTTTTATTTTTGTTTTGTAAAACATTTTTTGTGTGTTTTGGTATTCTGGAGAATTCTATGGACCACTTCTTAGAATCATGTTTTTAAAAAATTGAAGGACATAGATAATTTCAGTTAGAGATCAGTGAAAATAAATCCAAATCTAGCACGTCCCCTCTTCCTAAAATATTCAGCTTGTACACATTGCAAAATAACAATGTCCTCTTCTGGCCTAATTTTCTCCCACTTTTCTTCTCTGTTTCTTCTTCCCATTCTTCTGATGGTCAGTCCTTTAACCACATTGATTAACTTGTACAACTCCATCCATACTGTCCCAATGACCCTGATAGCCAGCAGAGAAGGCGAGAAGATCATGAAAATGCTCTGGGTCGTAATTCTGTCTTGTCTCTCCCATTTTTTTTTAAGCCCTCCTTCAAGGATTGTCATAATTGCCTTGCTGTGTATGCACTAAAGCCCCCAACATACACCCGGGGGAAAGGGGGTGCCTGCTGTTTCATAAAGAACAGGAAGCAATAAAGAAGCAAATTCTACTTTAGGAAAAACAGACAAGCATTGCCTAGTATAAAAGTTACACCAGCAGAGTGCCACTGAAGGCAGAGGAAAAATATACGGGTTGGTGGTATTCTCCCGAAGTGGTCCCCTGCAGGAGTCCACATGTTCTAACTTAACAACAGAAGAATTAGTCATGGGTGACAGACCTGAGCCTGGGGAGGTGAAACACCTCCTGTAGACCCTGCCTCCTGCTGCTAGTTCACAAAGTACCTCAGACCTGCAAAGGGTCCCCAGGTGCCCTGTGAGCCCACAGACCCCCTATCAACCACATTCCTCTGTCACAAGTTCAATTTAGCAAGGCTCTGCTTGGTTCCAGGCCATAAAAGGTCAGAAAAAGGCCCCTTGGAAATCTGGAGAGATTATATGGGGAAAAAGGATGAGGATTTCTCATTACTGGAAGTGGTATTTTCTCTGTCATTAAAAGACCAAAAAAAGGGTATGCGTTGGGGGTGGGGAGAATAGGAGTGGCTGTTCGGCCAAGGCCATTTTGTTGTTGTAATCTTTGGGAGAGATGAGCCTAGACACTTCCAAAGATTAGACTCTGCACTGGAGAGATTTCCATGAATATGTGAGTGTGGATTTCAGGATGCATTAAGAATGGTTTGTGTGGAGGGAACCCAGATGTTGAGAAAGATCCTCAAAAAATTCTTTGAATGTATTGTGAGAGGGTAGAAGGAAACATGTAAGACAACGGTGTTGAAGTGTTACATTGAAACTACCATTTGACAAGTCTTCCATAAGACTGAGTATTTGAATAGCACCTCTGAAAGTTGATCCATCATAAAGGAGTTTGCCTCTGAACAATCCATTTTGGCAAGCAAGGATCTAGCAAAATATTAGCTAGAGTAGCCTTTCTGAAGTTTTATTGTTCACTCATCTCTCACATCAGACAAAGCCACAAGGTTCTCCTTCCAAAAAAGAATTAGTATAGCAAACTTATTAATAAGTTTGCTTCAATATTATATTATATTATATTATATTATATGTGATATATATTATATATTAGTACAGTCACAATTCTCTCAAATTATATATGCATATATAATTATATATTAAAACACATGTTTTCTTTAACCTGCCTCTCAAAAGAAAATTCTACTTAAAAACAAGATAGATATCATTAAGTCCAACTCTATCATTTCAAAGATGAGCAAATGGAAGAATAGAAAGGAGAAGCTTCTTTAAGTTTACATAGCTAATAGATAAAAAAGGTTTGATTTGAATCTGCATTTCATCATGGTCACAAATCTGGGGAAAGATAATATGGTTTAAGTAGAGAATTGGTTTGACATTTTTATATAACTATAGATAGCTTTGATTTCTTTGTATTAAAACTGTACCAGATAGTCTTTTAAAAGAATTATTAAATATTTGTTTTGAAGAGAGAGGGAGAGAAAGAGAGAGAGAGAGAGAGAGAAAGACAGAGAGAGAGAGAGAGAGAGAGAGAGAGAGAGAGAGAGAGAGCGCTTGAAAGTAAGGGTTCAAGTCTTACCTCTGACTCATTTTGGCTTTGTGACTTAGGTCAGTTTATCAGTCTTATCAGTTGCAGAAAAGGTGCCTAATCTGTATTGAGTGAGAGCTTCCTAATCCTAGAGTACCTTATGTTAATTAGTGAAATTACAGGCCTGGGCCCTATGATATTAAAACTAATAAGGAGAGTTATTTAACCTGAACAAGCAGAATAATAGTTCTTCCTAAGCCTGTCACAAGGAAAAGAAATATTCTTTACACAGGGAAAAGGAATGTCAAATATATTATTTCTTTAATAATTGCAATGCATAATGCAACTAGTTAGATGCCAACAATATTCTTTGACTTTTGTCAGATCAATTCTGTATTTAATCAATTTGTACTTCTTTCCCCAATCCCTCCCTCTTTTTCCTTACTTCCCCCCACCCTAACTTCCTGGGCTTTATGGTTAGAAAGTTTGCTGTACAGGTAGATTTAGTTCTGGCGAAAATGAAATGTAATAAAAATAGTTAAAGCCAGCTGCAGAATCTTATTCCTCCCAAGGGCCTTTTATCCTGTGATTACCATTTGCCAAGTGACTCCAAGAATATCACTCTTGGTGTTTATGATATACAAGAAATTCTTGGTGCTGGTGTTGATATGCTCATAAAGGCAATGGTATTTTAGTCCCAAGGGGGGTAGGTAAGTAAAAGGGAAATACTAAAATAGATTTTACCTTATGGAAAACATCAACTCTCTTAAACAACACACATATAACACTCCTCCCATTTTTTTTAGACTGAAGAATCATGATTCAAGATTGTCAAAGAAGAATGTGAACAAGAGTGCTGAGCCTTTGAGAGTTTGTAGCACTTGACTCAGTGATGTTTCAAACTTGTATGCATTTTCAGTAGTCACTAGTAAATAAATATTTATTGTCTACTATGTTTCAGGCACTGTGATTACAAATAAGAAAAAAAAAGACAGTTTCTTGATTTCAAGGTGTTTGTAATCTAATGAGAAAAGACAATGTACAATGCATTAGACTATTTTCAGTCTAGTGTGAATTCATTACATTCTTCCTCTCCCCCCAAAAAAATATTAACAAAATTAGAATAGGAGTCAAGATGAAAGTACTAGATAGAGGATTAGATGTGGAGTCAGGAACATCTGGTATTAAACATTGCCTCCTACTGAAGGATCCTGGACAAGTCACTTAACATCACTGAACCTCACTTTCCTCATCTGTAAAATGGGACAATAATAGCAACTACTTCAAAGGATTGTTTTAAGGACCAAATGAGGTAATTGATGTAAAGTACTTTGTAAACTTTAAAGCACTATAGAAATGCAATCTGTTATTTTTACAAGAGGTGATGCTGGTGTCAGGGGAAAGCTGTAATTTGTAGAACATGATCTTAACCTTGTTCCTCACCTCTCTTAAGGAGATGAAGGTCTTTAGTTCAATAAGAGGGGGGGATGGATCAGTAATTTAAAACTATTTGCTGGTACCTTCAGACTCTAAAATTAAAAAAAAATAGCTTGGAATAACATAAGAAAAAGAGAATAGGTTTTCAGGGGAAGAAAAGTTTTAAGAAACATCAACAACAACAAAGAGTATGAGGGCTTAAATAGGCATAGAGACATGTTCCAAATTACATAGTTGGTAAATGGTGGAGCTCAGGTTTTCTGATTACAAATTCTCTTCCTTGAATCACTCTATTTCTCCCATTCTGAGACCTATAGGGAGTAGAAGTCAGGTTATGAGCCAGAAATTAAAAACAAAATTTTCCTGGCAATTCTGTGTGATAAGTACCTTATCTATAGAATTATAAAAGATGTTCTTGAACTCAAATTTTAAAGATTCAGGGTAAACAATAAATGGTGACTGGAATGGAAGTTGAAAAATTCTTCCATAGCAAATGACATAGGATTCTAGAATTAAAACTGGGAATACTGAAGCTTGGAGGTAGATTGTTTTGATCAGGACAAGCTAATTTTTACAATTTCAGGTAGATAGGCAGAGTTTCTAGATATCACAGGTTACTTCTCATCTCTGGCTAAGTGATAACAGTATGTTTTTCCCCCCAGGGCACTGAGCAGTCCAGTCCTGCTCTATTCTATGGAATATAGAAATATTTTGTGACTCATTTATTCTGTTCATTTTCTATCCACTGGGCTGATGAATCACTGTCCTTATATGAGACAACCTAGTTTCTTCACCATCCTACAGCAATTCAGGGTACAGAGAGAATAATTTCAGTTCAATTTGTTTCCTTCTATAAGGATAACCCTTTTAGTACTTTATTTTCTACAGTAAACAGTAAAGACTGACTTCCCATCTCCAAATTAGAAGCAACAATTCAATACCTACCATTCTCATTAAATAGTCAACTCAACTTAGAAAAAAAAAAAAGAAACCCAACTCAATTTTGCTATATATTAATGCCATGAGAAAGAGCCATCCACTAGTGGCCTCCATCTCCCAAAGATGCCTCGTAAACTGGAACAATTCCTAGGCATCTGAATAAAGAGGGTTATACCCGTAAAAGTTTCGGAAATTGGTTTCCTTAAATTCTCCAGTAATGAAGACCATTTGTTTGTTTAAGCCTTTTAAGTCCTTCAACCTTTGCAACCCAACCCCTGTGGCCTCCCTTCAGAATTCCAGGGCATGGGACAAGAATGACATCATGTTCCAGAGGAATGCACACCAAATAAAATGCTTTCTTTGGTCAGAGAGAAGTCTGGGTTCCCCAAGACAATTGCATCAAACTGGAGCAATTTGAATGATTCCCTAAAAGATGCTGGTCAGAAACTCAGTGCCAGAGCAGCCAGTTCAGACTCAATTGTAACTTTGGTCTGCCTGGGAATAAAAAGACTTTTTCTGGGACAAAGCTGGGTAGCCAACAAGTTGCTGCTGAGGCAGCTATGTCCACTCCATAGGAGAAGAGCCACTGTGGAAATAGGAGGATTAGCAAGCCAGGTGGAAAGCCCCACTGTAGAGAAAGCTGGGGCCCCTTCACCTTTCCTGGAGCAAGTTAACTCATGTTAGCGTTAGCCTCAGTCCCTCATGCCTGTCTCTGCATTACTCTGTATTTACAGCTCTTACTGCTCTACTTAAGAGCTTTGAGGACCATAACCTTTGAATGCCAAGGGAGTCACAAAGAGAGGAATCTCTTTCTCTGTTATAAATTCCATCCAGCAACTCTTTTTCAGTGTTTCAAGAACACTTGGTGTATAGAAAGGGCATCTTAGAAAAGCCCTGACTTGTATAAGTTTATGTTCTAAGGCAATACACCCAAATGACACAAAACAATAGTTCACATTGGGTAATCTTCGGACCTAAACTTCCTTATAAGTACAATGAGAGGAACAGAGTAGTAGGTCATCTCTAATTTCCCTTGTAGTTCTAGAACTAAACTCTTGTGAGCTTCATTTCACTCACATATGTCCATACATACAATTCCTATGACCACTTCCCATCTTTTTTCAGGGCTAAGAGAAGAACTGGCTTTATGCATACATAGATGTTGTGGCCCTATATATACACTTCTTGAAAAGAAAACATCTTAAGTTGCTATTATTCATGCACAGCTTACTAAGAAAAAATGGTTTGAGAATAGAGAATAAGTTTCCACATGGGCAGAAAGGACAGAAGAGTTCTGGTTCTGGATGTCTGAGATGCAGAAAATGGCATTACTGGAATGGGAAAAACACAGAGTAGACTGGAAGTACTGAAGGAGAAATTCTGTCTGTACTATAATGTTTCCTATATCTGGCCTTTTTAAGGACACATAAACATCTTCCTGAAGCAAATTAGTCAGCAGTCAACTAGCACTTACAGATCACTTATTATATTGTAGGCATTCTAATAGACAATGAAGATAGAAAGAGCTAAATCATGGTTCTTTCCCCTCAGGAACTAACATGAATCTATTCAGAATTCCTGCATGGTAATACATTGTCATGAAAATTCAAATGGAAAGGAAAAGAAAGAAGAAACAAAGTATATTATCACCTTCGGAACTGGTTTCCTTTTATGCTTTCTCAGTTTCTTTTAAGACTTTAAAAGAACATACAGACAGAATCTGCCTCCCTTTGTTGCCACTTTGTTACCTCTTTGGTAGATTGTTTAAAGATCTTGCTACATTTTTACCACCCACATCAGGATTTTTAAAAAATTAATTACAACAGGCAAAAAAAGAATTTTTCCTTTAGTATGCCCAGTCTCCTTTTTGTATCCTTTCCTATTCCAATGATGCTCCTTCTTCAAGCTCAGAAATCCAGCATCTTCCTATTGCCCTTTCTACTCCTGCTTCCTTTTATTGAGATCTAAATATAATTTCTTTAGCTTCAATTATCTTATCTGCAAAATGGGGATAACAACATCACCTATTTTACATGGTTATTGTGAGGATCAAAAGAGATGACATAAAATACTTTGCAAACTTTAAAGCACTATATAATATTACCAGTAGTAATATCACTGATGATTTGGAGTATTCTTTCATAGGGTTGTTAATAGTTTGCCATTCTTTTCTTTCTTTGTTCCTTCCTTCCTTCCTTCTTTCCCTCTTTCCTTTCTTTTCTTTCTTTTCCCTTCTTCCTTTCTTCTTTCCTTCTTTCTTTCCAGGACTTTTTGTTCATATAGTTTGACTGCTTCTCCTCTGAGGTCTTTTTGATCTAATATAATTTCTGTTAGTTGTCAATATACCTTACACATTATTGTTGTTTAGTCATTTTCATTTATGTCCAACTCTGTGATTCCTTTTATGGTTTTCTTGGCAAAGATACTGGAATGTTTTGCCATTTCCTTTTCCAGTTCATTTTATAGATGAGGAAACTGAGGCAAACTTAATTGACTTTCCTAGGGTCACATAGCTACTAAATGTCTGAGGCCAGGTTTGAACTAATTCTTCTTCACTCTGGGCCTGGCATTCTAACCACTTTGCTACTTAACTGTCCTCTTATCAGGGATAATTGATGCAAAGATTTCCTACCACTATACCACTTCTTAAATCTGTGAATTTTGTTTGTTTGTGCAAAACTTTTAAAATTTCATGTAATCAAAACTAATAATTTTATATTTTGTTCAAAATTTATTCCTGCCCTACAGCAATGAAAACTACATGATCTACATGATTTACTTCTAAATTTTTCCTTCTCCATATATATCAAAATATTTTTGAACTACTTTTTGTGATAGCAAAGAACCAGAAACAAGTTATATGCTTATAAACTGGCAAAAGGTCAAAAAAGTTGTGGTATATGGATACAATGGAATGTTATTGTGCTGAAATGACATATGACAAATATTATAGATTTATTTTTTTAAAAAAAGCAGTGATTACATGATGCAAGGTAAAGTTAACAGAGCCAGGAAAACAAAATGCTGTATATTGTGACTACAATAATGTAAATGGAAAGAACAATGATCATAAGAAAACTGAAACTGAATGTGTGAAATTTTAAAGAATAAGCTTGGCCCCAAAAATGAGATAGGAAAAGATCTCTCTCTCTAGTTCCTTGGAGAGGTCATGATCCACAAGTGTAGAATATTGCATATAATATCATGTTTTCAACATGTTCTCAAAGAATAATCAAAATTAATCTAATCTCTCTTGCATGTGACAATACAACTTTCATCTCTTTCCATCCTCCCCTAGTCTTCTTTTCTCTAGGGTCAAAGTCTCTACCTCCTTCAAGGGATCCTCTGATGGAGTATTCTCTAATCCTTCCACAATACCTTTAGCATACACTCTATTTATCTATGTATTTCTTAAGATTGGATGACCCAAAGTACTCTAGATGTGACCTGAATAGAGAAGGATATAGTAGGGCTATCAAACCCATCTTTTGGGCCTTAAGTCATTTTGTTGTTTTTAGGAGTGGTGAGGAGGGACTGAGGCAATTGGAATTAAATGACTTGCATAGGATCACATAGTAATAAGTATTAAGTGTCTCACATCACATTTGAACTCAGATCCTCCTGACTTTAGGGCTGATGCTCTATCCACTGAGCCATTTAGTTGCCCTCTTGTATTTTTCTTAATTTAACTTAACTTGACATTTGCTTTTTTGGCTGCCAAATCATATCATTGAGGGACTAAATTTTGTTCTTTGTGGCTCCAGAAGTGCAAATAAGAAGTTGCAAAGTAGCAAATATAAACTGGATATAAAGAAAAACTACTTAACAAAGTTATGAAAAAGTGGAATGGGCTGCCTTGGTAGGGAGTGGATTATCCTTTACTGGAGGTCCTCTAGCAAAGACTGGATGGCCATTTTGTTAGGTGTGTTGTGAAGGGGATTCCTGGTCAAGAATAGATTGGAATAATTGGCTTAGGAAATCCCTTCCAACCCTGAGATAATGAGATTTTGTGATTTATCCTGAGCTTTCAGGCCACTACACAGTGCCTAGGTATTTAATGAAGACTTATTGATTGATTGACCATCACTCTTAGCCACCATATTTTGTTTATTCCTTATATTTTCTAAGCACAGACAGCTGACCTATTAGGTTCTTTTTGTTGTACATCTAGGAGTCAACAAATCTCCCCTATCTTTTAATTATAGAATTGATATTTTTCATTTATAGTATTATACTTTCTGCATCTCTTGATTCAATTTACCTTGTTTAGTTTGGTCTTAAACTTTTATTCTGGAATAAAGAGCTAATGGAATTCTAAAGTGTTAAGATTTGTAAAGTGCTTTCCCTATAACAGCTCCATGAAGTGGATAGTCCAAGTATTATTATCTTCATTTTAAAGAGGGGGAAAGCAGAGGCTATAAGAGGGAAGCTAGGTATCCATGGTTGAATATCTGATAAGTGTCAGAGTAGGAGTTTGGATCCAAATCCTCTGATTCAAAATCTATTATGTTATTTTTCTATATCTTGACATTCAACATAATTGGCCTTTACTTCTTGATGCGACAGCAAATATATTGAGAAATATGAGGCTTCCACTTGGGTAAGGTAAGAATTTACAAAGCAAACTTAGACCCATTGCAGAGAGATGTAGTTCGAATGTAATAATGGTTGATTTTAAACTCATGTCTCATAAGTCTTTAAGTATAAGTAGCTGATTATTGGGTCAACAAACATTCAAAGCTCTGTTATCTGCCATACTTTAAGCCAGAAGCAACATGAACATTTAATATGAAAGATATAATGAAAAAAATGTCACTATCAAGCAATATATGTCATTTTTCTTTTTTATTGAGATAAGAGGGGAGGTACTATGAGCATGGAATAGGGGAAATAGTTTAGAATCAGAGAGTATTTCTTTTAATCCTTCCTCTATTGTATAATCAAGTCATTTGGCTGCTCTGAGCCTCAATTCCCTCATCTGTAAAATAAGAGGGTTGAACTAGATACCCTCTGAGATGCCTTTCAACTTTGATTCTGTGGACTTATGATCCTAAACGTTGTTCTGAATCAAAATTCTTGGTTCTTTTTTGCAAAGGTCCCTCACTTTATGCCTTTTTCCAAAGAACCCCAGAGTTCTTCTAAAGAACTTATTTTTTTTTTATTGAATCTCTTGCCACACTCCCATTCTACCTCTTCAAGTTATGGAGTGCTGCTGTGATCAACAGTGATGGGCATCCCTGCTCCATCACTTCACCTTTTTTTAACTAAGCTCCCACCAGTACACTCAAGCAAAGGATGCTTTCTGGAAGGGAAGCATATCTACTTTGAGAGAATCTTTAAAGGAATGGATGTCACCCACTTAAGTTTAATAGAGAGACAAATGTCAAAGAAAAGATGAGGATGGAAAAAGTCTATGGTTTTCAAAGAAAATGAAGGGATGAGTCAGGGAGAGGAGGACCCATTCAGAGGGCCTCTTTGTGAGGATTAGTTCTTGGACAAGAGCAAAGAAAGAGATTGCTTTAGTGTATTGAACATCATCTATAAGATTAAAGAGGGAATTTTATTTGGCTGCTGACTGAGATCTAAAAAAAGCCAGGAAAAGTTGCATTGAGTAATGTGTTTATGTTCTTAGTAGAAATCAGATCATAAGAATCTCCACAATGAAGTGCCTGATTAATTAATAAGCTCATTTCCTAATACCTCCCCAAAGACTGCCCTTTTTGAGTTTTTTTTTTTTAAGAGGAGAGATTTATTATTAACCACAATGTAAGACTTAGTATGCCTTCCAGATATAATGCTCTTTCTGGAAAGAACCTGCCCTCCTCCCCTCCTCCCCTCCTGGGGAGTATTAAAGCAAACACAGCCTCCCAGGATGTGGGGAAGACATCAGGTGAGTGTGCAGGGCTGGGTGAACAGCAGGTGCAGGCAGCAGAGCAGTGGCGCAGGGCCATGCAGCTGGGGCTTGCTTTCCCCTCGTGGCACCGAAGACTGTCTCTACTTGCTGCTCCCTGCGATTGCTCATCAAGTGTGGCTGGGGATTTTGACAGCCTGCAGCTGTGTTTGGGAGAGCATTTGTTCTATCCACCATATCCTTTGAGGACTTTTACTGTAGGTCTCCTTTATCCACCTTAATGAGCTCTTTGGCACTTTTTGCATGTGGCTCTGTGCCTACAGGCTCAAAACTAGAATCATTTGCACCATCCCTAAGGCCAAACTGATCATATCAGTGTCTTCTTCAATGATTAAGGTAACCAGAATGGACAGACCCAAGGTAGTGTAGGTTAGTGGAAAATTCACTAGATTTGAAGGTAGAACACTTGACTCTTAACTCTTACTAGTTTAGGGAAGTTATTTCCCCACTCTGATCCTTACTTTCCCTATTGGTAAAATGGGGATAATAATACTTGTACCAGTTGCATTTGAAAAGTGCTGAATGCATGTAAATCACTAACTGTACTGAGTCTTCTCATGTCACTTAGGTCGTCCTAGCCTTTGTTGTCAGGTGCATTCCTGACATGAGCCTCCTAAAGGTGCTCTGTGTATGACATTCCATTTTCTCCCTTTGTTACCCATACCTAGGATATTCTTCCACCTCACCTCTCCTCTTATAATCTCTAATTTTCTTTAAAGTTCATCTTAGATACTCCTACATGAGGCCTTTTCTGATCCTTTCATTCACTAATACTCCAACATCTCTTTTCCTTAAAAAAATATTCTCTTCTTTGTGTATGCTGCATTTCCCCCAGCTGAATGAGTTCCTAGGGAGCAATAACCATTTTCCAGTGTCTTTGCTTCCTCAGTGTCTTACATATAGAACTTGTTTATTGAATGTTTGCATTGAATTGAATTTTCTCCTCTCTTGGAATAAGTATCTTCTCTAATGTTTTTCTAAGAGATTAATCGTTACCTCATTGCTTATTTGATCCAAGTAAAAAATCAACTGTTTTACACAAAAACACCCATGCACACACACACACACACACACACACACAGAATAACAGGACTTTTCAAGCTTTTTTCACTTGCAATCCTTTTTTGCCAGGGAAATTTTTTATGTGATCTTGGGTTTATAGGTATATACAAGTATACAAATCACACTTGTTTATGTGGCTCATAACACACATGTAAAGAACTTTGGATGGTATAATTCCTACGTCCTTGAAAGACTGAGAAATCAAGTAAGGCAGAGACAGTATTCTTCTGTCTTTTTGTATATTCATGCCAAAAGTGGGGCAACTACTGTTGCCTTTTCATCCTTGAAATCTATCCAAGTTTGAGAAGGTAACTCCTTATATTTCATTTATAGATTGTCCTTTTTTTTTTGCCAGTTCAGATTCCCTTATCTTTTTCTTTAATTCATAAACTGGTGCCCTTTATGAAAATCCATCTTGTTGCACATATACAATACACCAAGATATGGTGCTCTCCGTTATCCCATTCTATGATATTGTCAGTTGATTAAATGATTGATTGCATAGTTGATTGGCACAAAGAAGGTGCTCTCTTCAGAAAGGGGTGATGGAGCCTTCAGTTAATGATTGAAGTTCAAGCAATTCTTGCTTTTTTTCTTTAACACTCATTTTTCATGTTGTATAGGAAAATAGTTAATTGCCTTCTGCCTTTCCTTAATGGGATCAGTGGACCAATTTTTAAATCCCATGTTCATTAATGGTGCTTTAAGATCAGTACCAACCTGACCACACTTATTTATTTATTTATTTTTGCTGAGGCAATTGGGGTTAAGTGACTTGGCCAGGGTCACCCAGTTAGGGAGTGTTACACACTTATTTTTTAATAGAGAATTTACTAGCATGACATGATCAGGTCATCTTGTCTCCCAAGGTCCTATTTCATCAGTCTTTTGTCCTTCGGTGGAGGTAGGCCTGACATGATAAATTGAACACATTGTAGACCAGATGAAATGTTAGACAAAGGACATTAGTCAAAGACACTTGAGGAGTATATCCATTACCATCCTGTGGCCTGTAAGCAATCATTCATTTCCTTAAAGCTATTCCATCTGGACAGCAGAGTTTCACCTGAGTGTGTTTTGCAAATACATCCCTAAGACTTGGAGTTTAACTGCTTTCCTAATCCCTTGTAGGAAGAGAAAGGAAGGACTGCCATGGTTAATTTTTGAATTAATCACATTTACCAAAAGGAAACTAATGTAGACATTCACTTGCCGGGCAAATACATCATAATTACCATTGTTGACATAGCATATGAGTCCAAGGAGATTGATGCCATTTAATGTGTTTCTGGAATCTTATATGAGGTTCATTGAGTTTTCAGGAAATAGAGCTGACCTGAGCTTATAGTACAGCAAGTTGAGAAAAGGGAAGAAATTGGGATTCCTTTTGCGTGTTATTAACTATGTGATTGTGAAACTCTGAATTTCAGCTTCATCATCTCTAAAGTGAAAGACTTGATCTAAATGATCTTTAAGGTTCCTTTCTGCTCTAATATTCTTGATTCTGTTGTTCATTGATTTAAGTTGAAGGAAGTTTCTAAGGAAGTATGTAAAGAAGCTTGCCGAATTTCCAAATAAGATGACTTTTTTTTAAGTACTCTTTCTTGACTCTCTGCATCTGTCTGACTGTTAACCACCTGGAAATTCTCTCCTAAGGATTTTATTTTATTATTTTCTTTAGGTGCTCCCTGCATCTATCTGATGGTGCCTTTTCAATTTCCTTTGCTGGATCACTATCTTAAATTTGACTATGCTAATAGCTCTTTCCTGTGCCCTCTTCTCTGTCTACATTGGATAGCTAGGTGATCTCATTAAGTTCAATGAATTCAATTATTATCTCAGCAGATTACACTTTAATCACAAATTTTTAATCTGGGGTTCTCATGGAAAGATGTCAAGGATTCCATAAATTTTTGTGAGGAAAATACAGCTTTATTTTCACGAAAGTTTAGTTAAATTTGGGCTTTTTGTTCAATTATGAATATAGGTCATAATCCTCAATAGTAGTAGGCTTTACCATCCTGTCATAAGGGTTTATGACACAAAAAGGGTAAGAATTTCTGGCCTAGATTTATATGACTAGTCCTAATCTCCCTTCTGAGTTCAAGTCTCATATCACCAATTATTTAAGAATCCTTATTTAAGAGTAATTTACTGAAATGATGAACATTCACAACTGAATGTTATAGAGGCTCAACACACCCAAAATAGAACAATTCACATCTCTTTATAATTTCCTTATTTCTGTTAAGGGCATTACTACCTTTCCAGTTACCCAGTATCAAATCTCAGAATCTTCCTAGACCTTTCCACTATATTCAATCACAAGGATACCACTCTAATTAATATATACTTCATTCCTTGCTCAACTCATTCTCTAGACTTTTTTATACTCTACCAATTGCCTTGTTATCCTGGAAAAAAACCTTTACTTTGAGATTACATTTTTTTGATTGGTGTCCCTTGGTTGGATCCAACATTTCAGAAAAATCCCTAACTGTGCTCAGTTCACTTCCCACTAAACTTAATTCTTTGTATTTCTTCTCCTCTTTCTTTCCAGGTGCCTTTCTTTAGAGAGATAATACTCTGCTCTCTCTAGCTTTTCAGTTCTTTTCATATGATTGTTATCTTTTCTCATTAAAATGTAATCTTCTTGAGGTTAAGAAATATCTTGTTTACTTGTACTTGTATTCCCAAAGTGCTTAGCATGGTACCTGTTACATAGTAAGTGATTAATAAACACTCAGTCAGTCTGTCTACCTACTTTCTCTCTCTCTCTCTCTCTCTCTCTCTCTCTCTCTCTCTCTCTCTCTCTCTCTCTCTCTCTCTCTCATATATAGCTAGCAAAGTAATATTCCTAAAGCCATCTATAGTCATATAAAAAAAATGCTCTAAATCAATTGATTAGAGAAATGCAATTTGAAATAATTCTGAGGTACCCCCTCTCATACCTATTAAATTGGCTAAGATGACAAGGGAGATAAATAAATGTTGGAGCAATGTAGGAAAACTAGGACATTCATGCACAGTTGGTAGAGTTGTGAAATAAGCCAACCATCTGGGAGAGCAATTTGGAACTATACCCAAAGGGCTATAAAACTGCATAATCTTTGATCCAGTACTGCCACTACTGGGTTTGTATCCCAAAGAGATCATAAAAAGAGGGAAAAGGAAATGTTTGTGGCAGCTCTTTTTGTGATGGCAAAGAACTGGAAATTGAAGGGCCATCAACTAGAGAATGGATGAATAAGTTATGCTATATGAATGTAATGGAATTCTATAATTCTATAAGAAATGACGAACTGGCAGATTGCAAAAAAAAAAAAAAAAAAAAAAAGAACAAAAAACATGAATTCTTGCTGAGTGAAGTGAGCAGAATCAGGAGAACATTGTACACTGTAATAGAAAGATTATGTGATGATCAGCTATGATAGATTTAGCTTTTCTCAGTAATACAGTTTCTCTCTATACTCCACAAATAAGAGAATAGATGTGAAAGGATTTTGTAGCTACTAAAAACCTATATAAATATAGAGTGTTATTAATAATAAATTTGGGAAGAACCACAGTGTGGGAGATAAGAGCAGATCAACTTTAAACAATCCTAATATGTGAAAATCCAGTTTTATAAAATATCAATTGGAAAGTGATTTATTGCTTTATAAATGAATTCATTTAGGTAATTCCTTTAGTGGATTTAAAAGTATTTGCTTAAAAACTTTTTTTGTTTACAAATAACTTTTAAGGACCATTTCTATTATACAAAATGTATTAATTGCACCTATATAAATGGATGAAACTTTATGCTGGGAATTAAGAAATCTAAGCCTTAGTCATCGAAACAGCATTACATAATGGCTGGAGTACTTGCCTAAAAGCCTGAAAGATGATTGTACAAGCCCTACCCCTTGCATACACTGGTATACAATCCTAGGAATGTCACTTAATTTCTCAGTGTTCCAACCAACTCTCTGAAACCTCATTTTGCACAACTGATTGCCTATTTGTATTGAGTTTTCTCACTGGGAACTCCCCATGCCAGTGAAAACACAATGAAAAAATACTCTCCCCTCAAATGTTTAACCATGGAATGTGCTATGGTTTGGAGAAGGGAGGAAAGGAGATTTTGATTCTTGTGACTTTTTAAAAATTTGAAAAATTTTGAAAATTTGATTGTGAATATTGAAAGAATAGATTTTGGATGTTGAATTAAAATTGAAATACACCCAAACAGGAACAAAGAATTATGTTTTTTACAGCTATGTTAAAGTACAACTCTCAATAGGGTAGCCTAGACCTTTAGGCAAAAAAAAGCACTTAGCTTATCAATTTTTTTGTCAGTAACTTTATAATAATATTGAGCAGACACTTACTTATGTTTCAAGAACTTCAAGAGTCAAGAGCTGTCTGTACAGTGTGTCCCAAATGTCTTAGTATAATTTAAAACTGCTTTTGCAACAATCCACCTAGCTCTCTTTGAGCAATAACTTTGGGATAACCTTTATTCTAGAAACAAACTTTCTGTTAATAGTGGACTCTTTCCAAATTGAAAATAATCAATTCAAGTAGAAAATTCTGTTGAGAGAGAAAGAGGGAGGGAGAGAGAGAGGGAGGAGGGGGGGAGGAAAGGAGGGAGGGAGAGAAGGAGGGAGAAGGAGAGAAGAGCATTAGTGTTGTAGGTATAGTTAAAAGTTACATTCAGGAGACACCTGCATTCAAATTCTATCATCCTCCTTACATCCTCAGTATTTAGAAGTTGTGTATCTATATATCTGAGTTGCTTAATTATTGTATAATTGAGTTGCTTAATTTTCTTATTTATAAAACAAAGATAATATTTATGGTACCAAACTCACAATATCATTGTAAGGCTAAAAAAAAAGATAAAGTATATATGATGTGCTTTACATATACTTTAAAGGGCTGCACATAAGTCAGTTTTTATTAGTGTGATCTTTGAGAACAATCGGCAGCAACAGATTAACCATCTGAAAGATTAAAAGTCAAATAGAAAATGGCACAAGTTCAACCAACATACATGAATGGGTTTACAATTTACTTAATTTGTTTTCTTGATTTTGACCAAGGTGAAAGTCAGGGGGAAGGGCTAGTTTTCCACTTCCACTAACAACTTGTAGATGGCAAAGACTCAGGAACTCAATGATTGTAGTCTTAAACTTTGAGTTATAACTGGTAAATTGATCCACCAGCTGAACTTATAAGTCTGTTGCACAGCATTGGGTATTTTGTTGCTTTATTATTGGAAGGTGCTAATCTAGTTACAAAAGTCTAGACAGAAGGTTGTCTTTTCCTTACACACACCCCAATGAATTTCATTCAATAGGCATTTGTTGAAATCTTACTAAGTTAAAGATATTGTACTTCACCCTAGGGATAGAAAAGTACAACAAATTTTCCTTGTCCTCAAGGGCCTTATACTCTTATGGGGACATAAACAAATAAAATGATAAGTAGAACAGTAGTTGACAAGTTAGTTCATTCTTGAAGAGGACCAAAATGGCATCGCTATATTAAAGTACAGTATCTGACTGTGACCAGATTAATATGAGCTCAACCACAGGTTAGGCATAAATAGTAGGGGGATCAAAAGGCTTCCTGTATTCTGTAGCAAGTTAACTGCTTTGCAAAAAGCTTATGATTCTAAGATGAACTGAGGAGGGAAGTCATTATGGATAAGGATGGGGGAGCGGGGCATTCTATAGAAAGACACTACTAAGTTTATTTCCAAGATGATTAGGAGGGAAAGGAAGAGAACCTATATGTTCCAATTTTATAGCATTTCTCTTTTTTGTGACAAAGAACTAGAAATTTCAGGGACTGGGGAATCCCTGATAGATTGGGAAATGGCTGAACAAACTGTGTTATATGATTGTAATAGTACTGATATGCACAATGATCTAAAAAAAATGTGGAAAGACTTGACTGGAATAATGAAGAGCAAAATAAGCAAACCAAGAGAACATTGTTTATGGTAACAGTAATATTGTTTTTTGAGAATGACCGAGTGAATAAATTATTTTGACTATTGTAAATACTTAAATTAATTATAAAAGATATATGAAGAAATATGCTCTCTGTATCCAGAAAAAGAACTGATGTTAAGAATAATTAAACATATATATTTATTTGTGTTTAATGGTAGCTGTCTCTAGGGTATGGTGGGAGAAAGAAAAAAAGAAATTTACATGGTAATTATGTTTATATAAAAGGAATATTAAGTTGGGCATAGTATATTTGCAGTTTTTTGTGCAATCATCTTTTTTTATTGTACTATTATAGAAATCCTTGTTTTATTTCATAAATGAAAAAAAGAAAGATATGGAGGTAGAATATGGACTGTTGTGTATAAGGAGCAATAAGTAAGCCATTTTGGCAGGAACATATAGTGTATGAGAGCAAGTAATGAGAAATCTCTGTAGAAATAGGTTGTAGTTAGATTTAAATATTAAGTAATTTGTATTTTTTCTTATAGACACTAAAGAGCTGCTGAAGTAGGGTTCTGGTGTGGCTAGAATATCTATTTAGTAGGTATGTGCAGGATGGTTTGGAGAAGGAAGTAACTGGAGACAAGGATGCTAATTAAGACTACTGCAGTAGAATAAGTGAAAGCTCATAAGAGTCTGAATTAGGTTGGTGGATGTGAGGATGGAAAGATGTGGTAGAATTGACTAGAGCTGGCAGTAGCATATGTGCATGGGAGCATAATGGATAGAGAAAAATTGACAATGACTCCAAGTTTGCCAACCTGGTTGTCAGCCTGGTTGACTGAAAAGATGGTAATGCCATGGAGAGAAACAGGAAAGTCTGAAGCAAGTGGAGCATTATGGGTTCTATTTTACACATCTTGAATTTGAGCCATTTATGTCACCTAAGTGGAGATACTCAATAATCAAGAGGTAAGATACAAATGGTACTGAGGAAAGAGAATAGAGCTGGCTATGTAGACTTAGGAACTATCTAAATAAAGCTGATTATTGAAGTCATGAGATTATTGTAGAGTGTTGAAGTTAGCCCAGTTGAAGTTACCCAACATCATTTTACAGAGGATGCAGTAAGCATGATGTGTACTTTCCTCCAAGGGCATTGAAGTGGCCAATATTAGTAATGGAGAAGAAAGATGGTGGAAGTAATCCTGATCTGGAATTTAGAAAACCATGAAAGATAACAGGGGAAAAGGGAGGGATGTCAGGATAGAGGAGAGTTAAAGTTGAATTTATTGGAATCAAGATTTCAAAGGAGACCAGATCAGGGATGGTGAACTTGGAAAGCAGGGAAAGGCAAATTCCGACATGTCACATTGAAGACAAAGGAGGAGTAAAGTAGGAAGAGAAATGAAAGAAAAGATAGTTATAGTTCTAAGCCATATATTTCAATGTTAAATGATGGAAATGGTTATAATTATTATTGACACTGGTGCTGATACAATTAAAGGAATGAGTGCTCTTAAATATGATTAAAATAGAATGAAAATAAAGATTTGAGAGGCTAGAATCTTTGGGATAAGGAATGCATCAACAGGTATACAAAGGTCCCTAAATATAAAAGAGATGGACTGGAGAAGAAGACTTTTCATATTATTTTATATATAGTACAATATATGTTTTTTTTAATGTTTTATATATAGTAATATTTATCTTTGAGGAGCTAGTACAGTGGATATGGCAGTGGGCCTAAAGTTAGGAAGATCTGAGTTCATATTTAGCTTCAGACACTTATTAGCTGAGTGACACTGGGGATGTCACTTAATGGTCTAATGTCTAATGTCTTAATCCTATTTGGCGCAGTTTCCTCATCTGTAAAATGATCTGGAGGTCAAACCACTCCAGTATCTTTGCCAAGAAAACTCCAAATGGAGTCAGACATAATTTTAAAAAATGGCAAACTTTTATCTATGCAACTAGATTGCATATTAGAGGAATATTTACCAGATATGCTATAGCAAAGATTGTTGTATAAAGAATAGCTTAATTTGCAGTTAATGAGCCTGCTTTTTATTTTTTAAAATGTATTTTAATATAATTGGTTTTCTTTGTAATCCTATATATTTTATTTTGTACACTTCAAAATATTATTCTGAGGAGCCCATAGGTTTCATCAGACTGCCAAAGGAGCCCGTGATGCAGAAAGGTTTAAAAATGTCCGGTTTTAAATAGCCTCTGACCATTTGGTTACAGTCAGGCTATGACGATTTTCCTAAATGACCAGGCAATGTAGTAGATAGACTTTCAGATGTGGAATTAGTAAGAACTTAGTTCAAATCTTATCTCAGACAGTTCCTAGCTGTATGATCCTGTACATGTGACTTAAGCTCTCACAGATTTAGTTTCCTCACTTACAAAAAGAGGAGTAATAATAGTATTTACCTCTCAAGGTTATTAGAAGGCTCAAATAAAACACACATGTATATGCCTATACAATTTGCATGCACATGCGTATGTGTGTGCATGCACATAGATGCATAATCCATGCATGTAACATATAATTACATGTATGTAGGTGCCTATATATCTTATGTGCAGATACACATGAACACATGTACATATATACATATATGCACACACATACACTATATATATATACATATACACAAATGTACATAAGGTTATATACATATATATTGCTGTGAAAATCTTAAAGTGCTATATAAATGTTAGCTATTATTAGCTAATATGAAAAGACTTGCACGTCAAAATCCGATTTTAATAATTAAATAATTAAACCATATAATTCTGAGCCAGACAAAGTACAGACCTGACCATCTACTTCTAAAACAACAAGTCTTTGCAGCCTCCTCCTTCTCCCCTAGGTTTGATTATTATATTCTGAGTATTAAGAGCATAGCTTCTTTCCTGTAAGTACTGTACAATTAAATAGATCATCCAAAAAAAAAAAAAAAAGAAAAAAAAAGAAAGGGAAAATGCAGAGAGAACAAAATGCTATCAGAAACAGCTCCACCCCAAAAAGCAGGAAATAAGGCTAGGGGATATTTTTTCTCACTTTACTGGGTGGTCATCAGATCATTCACAAAGTACCATCTCACTCAGCAGATACTTCCCTGGTGAGTTCAAAGTTCCTGCTGTTTGCTGAGTAAAGGCAGTTTGATTGTGATCCGCATGCTGTAGTTCTAACAGGGCTCTAACTTGACCTTATCACTAAGTGTTTCTGTTTGAATTTTATCTCTTCTCTGAAAGTTTGCTCTGGGCAATGGGGGAAGCAAGAGGAGATACACTGACTGCTGCACTGACCTAGCCAGGGATGCATGCTGCCAGCTGAGAATCACTCTTCAGCCCAATGTCCCCCCAAATTGACTTTGCTCATTCACCCTATGTTACCCAAAGCCTAGAGCACAAGGTTGGAAAATAGCCTGCTAGGCCACCTAACACCTAGGGAGGCTCTGTCATAGCCTTTGTAGAGGTGAAGGAATATTTAAAGTATTTTTTTTCTCAAGTACAATCAATCTATTATAGTTAAAAGCTTCATTTATTTTTTATTCATTTTCTACTTACCTGTATCAATAAGCAGCTGGAAGGTATAGTGTATTAAGCTAGAGTCAAGAAGACTTGAAATCAAATTCACCTTAAGACATTTCTAGCTGTGTGGTTCTAGTCAAGTCTCTTAACCTCTGTCTACTTCAGTTTCTTCAAATGCAATGTGGAGGTAAGAATAGCACCTTCCTCCCAGATTGTTGTGACAATCAGATAAGATAATTTTTTTTCTTAAAATTTACATGGCAACTGTGACTCTTCCACCTGGTATTTTTTTAAAATAATAGCTTTTTATTTTCATATGTACAAAGATAGTTTTTGACATTTACCTTGCAAAATCTTGTATTCCAAGCTTTTCTCCCTTGCTTCGCCCACTCCCTCCCCTAGACAGCAAGTAATGCAATATATCTTAAACATATTCAATTCTTCTATACATATTTCTGCATTTATCATGCTGCACAAGAAAAATCACATCAAAAAGAAAAAAAGAGAACAAAAATAAAAAGCAAGCAAACAACAATAGGTGAAAAAAAAAACTATGTCATGATCCACATTCAGTCCCCACAGTCCTCTCTCTGGATGCACATGTTTCTATCACAAGCCTATTAGATAAGGCCTGAATCACCTCATTGTTGAAAAAAGTCAATCTGTCAGAACTGATCATTGCATAATTTCTATATACAATGTTCTCTTGGTTCTACTCACTTCACTTAGTATCAGTTCATGTAAGTCTCTCCAGGCCTTTCTGAAATCATCATTTCTTATAGAACAATAATATCCTATATCATTCAAAAACCATAACTTATTCAGCCAATCTCCAACTGATCCACTTGATTTCTAGTTCCTTGCCACTACAAAAAGGGCTGCTACAAACATGTTTGCATACATGTGGGTCCTTTTCCCTTTTTATGATGAGATAATATTTGTAAAGCACTTAGCACAGTGACTGGTATATAGCAAGTACTTCTTTCCTGCTAAAATAATGTTAGCTCCTTGAGGATATCAATTGCTTTTCATTTTACCTTTGTATTCCCTGCCTCATCACAAGTACTTAATAAATACCTGTTAAATAAGTGAAGGAATTCTATTGGATGTTTTAATCATCTGTCCTCCTCCAGTCACAAATGTCTACTCTCTTCTTATGATCTCTTCTTTCTGACCAGGAGCCCTATTTCATCATTTTACTAGAAGCTCATTTTTCAGTAATTCCCATGCTCCAAACTTTCTTGCATTTTTGTCTTATTACATGAAACCCAACTATTTGGCACTATTTCTTCAAGGCTTTGCAGCTCACTTAGCTTCCCTCACAAGCTGAATAGCTAAACCATTTTTACCCCCCTTTGGCATGAAACCATTCTTGATCCCTTCAAATTCCAGTCCCTATTTTCCTTGTGTATCTATGTATCTATGACTTTACATTTGTATGAAAATATATGTATATCCTGTGTAATATATAAAATAGGTATGTATGTTTGTGTGTGCATGTGCACATGTGTTTTGTTGCTACAGATAGCATGTAAGCTCTTTGAGAATAGGGACTGTTTCTCTCTTTTTTTTCTGAAGGACCTAGCATAGTGTCTGGAGCATAGCAGTTGCTCAATAAATTGATTGATTGAATGAGTGATATTATAGAAATTCTCCCATGAAAGTATAAGGTTCTGGTTGGTTTTCTGGAGGTCTTTGGACTAACCTTCATTTGAGCAGAGTAATCACCACAAGAATAGCCAGGGATAAAGTCCAAATTCTTTATTATTTCCTTCACAGTCTGTTTCCTTGACTGGGGCTCTGGGCTACCTTTCTTGAGGTCCTCTGGAATGTGTCTTGGTTTCTGTGGGGGAGGCAGGAGGACCACCACTTTGTCTTGGAAGTCTCCCTGAGGCCAGGAACTTGTGCTCCAGTCTCCAGTCCTCTGTCGTCCCTGAGTCTGTTCCAGTCCTCTCTAGGACTGACTCTGTTACTCTATTACAATTAAAACCATTCATCATACTGAGTATAAGCCAATCATTATATCACTAGGGAACTATTATTTGTTATAAGATTAATTCAATCATACTGAACTAGAGAATTATTAATCATCATGCTATACTAGATAACCATTGTCTTATCAATTCCACTGTGTCAACCCCTTATTGTAAGAATTTCTCCAGAATTTTGGCCCTTTACATGGAAGTACTTTCCCAGATTAACAATGACTCTTAAAAATGCCTACCTTTTTTTAATGAAGCACTCCCTTTGGGGTCTATTCCTAATAGCAGTCACATTGCCATATTGGGGTTCCTGTGGGAGAGTGCTTCTATAATTATAGTTCAAAAATCAGCCAATAGGTTCCATTATCTCTCAGAGAAGACATTTACTCAAAATAAATGGCAGTACCAAGAAGAGTAGTTACAAAACATTACCACCCCCACAAAAACCCTGACTGGGATGTGATCATTTCCAAGAGCACACAGTTTCTGGGAGGAAGAATGGGCACAAATTAAAGTATAATGGCATAAGTATAGGGAACACATGTCCAAAGTAATTCACAACTATAAAATTGGAGGATCTCAATGTCCTTTCTTTCTCTGGCAAGTCTTTGCAAAGTGGATGAAACCAACATCCAACCAACATCAGTTGGTTTTATAAATTATAAACATTGTACCTGTTACATATTAAATGCTATACAAATGTTAGCTGTCATTAGAAGGAAGTGAGAAAAGAAAAACTTGAGATACCTACCATAGATCGCTTTCTCAAGTAGTTTAGCAATGAAGGTTAAGAGACCTGTCTGATACTAGCTAATAGGGCTGGTAAAATCAGGCAAAGATTTTTTTTTAAGAATGTGTGAGATATGAGTATATAGTAGGCAATAAGGAAAGAACCAGTAGACAGAAAGAACCTGAAGAGAAAGAAGAAGGTTGATAGAGAAAGAAACTATTGGACAAAGAGGAAGACAATGAGGTCAGTAGAAGAGCTTAGAATTTAAAGATTATAATCAGATAAAGGAATTAGGACTCCACGAATATGACATATAACACATATAACATATGTCAGTGTGTTTAGCTGAAGTAGAATGGAGAAGTAACTCATGGGAATTTGATAGAATGAGGAACTGGGAAATTAAGTTACATGAGAGTATATCATGTGTATTGTTTACTGAATGATTGATTGGCATGATAGAAATTGTTCCTTAATAATTCCTTCAAAATTATTTGTTGATTCTTTAAAAAAATGTCTTTCTTTTCTAATGTAATATGTTCTCTGTGCTCAATCCCCAATATGTAATTATACTGCAGTGATAACATGTTTGTTGAGGTAGAAGTTAGACTGAAAAGAAAGATTCCCAGGCACTGAACTTATTGAGGAAAGAAGGTAGATGTCAAAGAAGCTGATAAACAATGACTACTAGGATTTGAATTTAGTGATAAATTTATATAGTCTAAATTTCAAAGGAAAAGATATTGCTGAGTAATGATGATAGAAGAAGAATATGGAAGTGGCATTGGAGAACTAGTATTATGACTCTCCTATCCTGACCAGTGAATTAAGAGTTTAAGTGAAAGTGTGACCAATACTAGAAAGGGTTGCCAGGAATGCAATATGTCAATGAATGGCAGAGGTTGGAAATAGTGAGAAAGGAAAAGATTTATATTTAAATAAGTTTGTTAATAATGGAACAGGAATTCCAGAGAGCACAATAGAAAGGGTAGGTAGATCTGGGTTGGAACATGGAATATGGAAGTAGGGTTGTGATGGGTGGGTGACTCTTTCTTATGCCCTTGGGCTTGGGATGGAACTCATAACCTTTCCTTAGGAAAGGTATCTATTTCCTTCATTTTGTGAATTTCTTGTATTGCCTGGGTGTAGCACAATTCCCCACACATAATAGGTGCTTAGTAAATATTTATTGACTCCAAGTCTGTGATTGGTCACTCCCATTGTGCCCTTTTAACTCCAAACAAAGGAATGCTCTGCAACAAAAGGATAAGGCTTTCACCTCCAACTTTTACTTCTACAGGTGCTCATTAGAAATAGCGTTAAATCTGGCAAATATATTATTTAACAGGATAGATTTAAGAAAAACATAAGTGGAAGCAAGGCTTGGGCAGGGTATGGCATGCTCATTGTTCTTCTCTTAATCAGGTTTGTTTCTCTCCACTAACCTTCTAGCTGTCCATTTCTTGATAGAAAAGATCTGAAGAGATATTAGGCACCAGCTGTTGCTTAGTCTCATGGCTGTGGAACAATGCTGATCTCTCTCTTCATTACTCTTTGTTTTCTTCAAGTTCCCAAAGTTCAAGAAAACCTCTGATATTTACCCAGTCTCCCCCCAAAATGGATCTTACATTAATTTTCTCTCTTCCTAAATGGAGAAAACTTACAAATTCCAGTGGATTTTTTGGCTATGGCACCCCCTGCAAGAGGATAGTTACACATACCTACATGTATACATATATGCACATATATACATATACATGTATATTTATATACCCACACTTATATACATTTGTGTGTGTATATGTGTGTGTGTGTGTGTGTGTGTGTGTGTGTGTGTATCTATACACATTTTTAGGCAAAAGCTTTTACAGCTTAAGACTTTGATAATTATTAATCAAGGTGATAAGGGAATTTTCCTCCTTTTGCTCTTTTTCCATTTATTTTTCTCTGATACCTTCCACATTCACAAATATCAATGTACAATTTCTATGCTAGTGAACAAAGTTTTAGAGTTTCAAAAATATATGAGTAGGTATTTCTCAGGTGTTGTAAATGATTTCGTTACTAAATGCATTTTGAAAAGACTTGATGTAGTGATCAATTATAGTTGCTTTTGTTTTATCTCAGAGCTGATCTAGTCACTCTTCATTGTCTGCTTAAGAAGATCCTGCCTTTTCTTGTTAGACAAGTTCCTCTCCTGCCTTTTTAGAAGAAATGTTTCTTGAGGGTTGAAACTTTCTTTGCTTTTTTTTCTTCCTTTATCATTTCACTGCCTTGTTTGTGGTAGGAGTTTAATAAATATGTGTTGAATTAAATTGTGATGCTCTGGCAACAATTTCTCAATACCAATTTGCAACTATTCATTTTTCAGTAATGTGAAGATTGATCTGGTATTCTATCTTTTCCTGAACTCTTTTGGGGAATCCTTTTGCAAGTTAAGCATAGTGAATGATATGCTGGACTTGAAATCAGGAACACCAGGGTTCAAATTTCACCCCCAATACTTATTTAGTTCTATTCATTTTCTTCATTTATAAAAATGAGTGAGTATAAGAATATCTATAGTATTCACCTCACAAAGCATCATTATGAAAGAATTTGAGATATGAACATTAAATAAGAGAATGTAAGAAAAACATTTCACAAAGTTTAAAGCATCAAATAATATCAGTTATAACTATTATGGTATTTACGTGGTCCCTTTCCCTTTCATTCCCCATTCTTTCAGACTGACTAGAGACATTCCCCTCAGTGATTGCTCCTCACTTTCATGAGTTTTCTAACTCATCTACCTTTAGTCAGTGAATGTACTTCTTTATGAGACATTTCTGTAGTTAGTATTACCTGGATCAAGTTATTATATTTTCAGGTTTCTATCTCTCTACACAGCTATTTTCTGCCCATTCCTTTCAGCCTCACACCTGCCTTTACTTCCCAATCCTATAGCATCATTGATGGCACTTATTATTAACTCCTGCATATGGTGTATCAAGAAATCATGAAACAATCATTTCTTTGGTATGTATTTAATCAATTCACTTATTAGGATTAAGAATTAAACATAATATATAATAAAGATGGGGAAACATTTCTTTATAAAAAATTAGATCATTTTATTAGTGAGAAAGAGTAACTAATGTTTCACAGAGGCTGAGAAAGAACTCCTTAAAAGGAGTGTCAGGGAGGGGAGAACAAGATGTAAGCAATGTAGTGCCTATAATTTAGAGGTCTCAGGGGAATAGGCATTTCCATGCTGATTTAATCTAAAATTTCAGCTTTAACAAGGTATCAGGTTTACAGAGTTTGAAAAGTAGCCATAAGATATAACTTTACCCTGGCTTAACAAAGGGCCAAAAGAATAAAACAGGCAGCTGTGTCCAAGCTTGCAGGCTAATGTGAAATGCTGTGGTTTAAACAAAGTAAAGTTGGATTGAGTATGAATTACAGGAAGAAAGGAAGGAAGAAAAAGAAAGTGCTTTATTCCTATTCTATGGTGCATATCGAGACAAGCCTGAGTCATAATAGGCTGTGGATTCAGCAGTACTAATAGGGTAATCCAAATCACTGGTCCCTAATACCTAAAAGCTCCTTATATGGGGAAAATAAAAAAAGCTCAATATTTTCATTTGTTCTGAGGGAAGGAACTCTTGGTCCTAGGTCCATTGAAAAGCTTAGCAAAAAAAAAAAATACTGCCCCAATAGAATAGACCCAGTAATTGACTTTCAACCTTTCAAAGTCATAGACAGCTTGGTACAATTGCTTAAAATGTTTCAGAGTTGAAAGGATTTACATCTCAGCAGTGTGAGGATAGAGAGAGAGGTTGACTCCTCATGTTAAAAGACAGAAGTCATGGAATGAATGAGATCAAGCTTTTTGATTTAAGTCCTGAATTCTATCAACATCTTGTTGTGTTTAGTGTTGGATGAAGCTACAAAGTGAGAACAATGTCTATGGTTAGAAGTGAAGAAGACAACATATTTTGGTATCATAAGATCATAAAATGATGACAATACATGTAAAATTAGATAAAGCTTTTTATTAAAAAATATGTAATTTATATAAGGAAGAGAAAGCAGCCAAGGTATTTTATTCAAAGAATTAGCAAATATTTGTTGATAACTTAGGGGTACAAGGTACTGTGAGGTATTCCTTTATGCATGCAAAGTATTCCTTGCTCTCAAGGAGCTTATAATCTAATTGGGAAGATAAATTATAAATACATAAAAAGCAAAATAACAATAAGACAAGAGGCGATGTTTTAGGTGTAAAAGTGAGGGGGATGGGCTAGATATTGTATATAACTCCTTTTAGCTCTAACAGTCTAAAAGGGTTATAACTAGTTGCCAAATGAGTGATATTTATGAAATTATGAATTATGAAATCAGATAAAGTCTGTATAATTCTAAGAAGGCCTCCTAGAAGGATTTAGATTTAAATTTAGCTTTGAAAAGTAGTTAGGATTTGGATAGGTAATAAGACCGAAAAAGGATTTTTCAAGAACTGGGATTAATGTGAACAAAGGCACAGAAGTGATATAATTGTAAGCAAGTTGTATCAGGAAGTTAGTAGACCATTTTTAGTGCAGTGTAGGAATACTTCAATATGTACTGAGAAGGTTGTAATGTTGGTTGGTGCCATATGGGAAAATTTTGGATACTAGAGTAAAATATTAGAACTTTATCCTGTGTGAGTGGAGAGCTCTTATAGGTTTTTGAGCAAAGGTATTCCTCATTTTGTTACTGTGACAGTTATGTGATCTTAAGAAACTTATTTTTCTTCTCTAGACCTCAATTTTATTGTATGTATAATAAGGGAATTCAATAACCTTTAAGGTTGCATCCTGATCTATGATTAAAATTTTACTATTTTAGTATAATTATTCTGAATGAATTCATTCATTCAATATGTATTCATACAGAATTGTATGAAGGGGAAGAAACTACTGTCAGGGGAACCAGTTAAGAGGTTATAGAAATAATTCCATTGTAAAATATCAAAGGCCTGAACTTTAGTGCTAAGGGTGAGAACAGAATGAAGGGATTAATGAGAGACATTTTAGATTAAAAAAAATATAAAACTTGGGTATGAGAATTATAGGAGAGGGAAGATATATATATATATATATATATATATATATATATTTAGGTTTTAATCTTAGATGACTTGGGATTTAGTTGCTGTTTAGTCCTTTTAATTGGGTCCAACTAACTTCATGACCCCATTTGGGATTTTCTTGGCAAAGATATTGGAGTAGTTTGCCATTTCCTTCTCCAGCTCATTTTACAGTTGAGGAACTGAGGCAAAGTTAAGTAATTTGTCCAAGGTTACACAGTTAGTAAGCGTATGAGGTCAGATTTGAATTCTGGTCTTTGGCAAATTATTCTAGTATCTTTGCCAAGAAAATCCTAAATGGCATCGTGAAGAGCCAGACCTGACTGAATCACCGAACCACAACAACTTTCTAACTCCAGGCTCTGCACGCTATCCGTTGAACTACCTAGTTGCCTCTAATACAAGAAAAATGTCAGAAGAGAAATCTCTATCATCTTAGGTTCACTGGATCATAGAAATTAATCCTCTTATTTTTCAGATGATGAACATATACACACATATATAATAGAACCCCTTACAACATTGTTAATGGTGTCATTCATTCCATAATCATTCATTGGTTATTTTTTGTATGGAGCTTTTAGGTTCCTACCTAGTTGGTGGTACTAAAGCTTGTTATCTCAGTTTGGTATCAGAAAACACAAACCTGTTTCCATTACTTCTCAACCAATATTCTAAACACTTCTAGGTAAGATTTCTTTATATTTCTAAAGAAATAAAAATAAAATAATGACCCAGGAAGACTTGGTGGGAGGATGTAGTTTTGAATAACAGATTTTTCTGTTGCAGTTTGCTAGCTGATTTTGTGTTGAAAACAATGAAACAAATACAGAATTCAATAATGGAATCTATTTTAACCAGTACTTCCCATAGTCTCTCTTACAGAAATATTTTCAGCAGAGAGGAGGGGAGAAAGAAGACTTGAAGAAAACAGTTTCATTTTCACTTTTATAAGGCTGTGTCATCAAGAAAGTTTGTTTTTCATCCCCTTTTCTACTCCTCACCTTTTAGGCTCTAAGTCCATTTACTGAAACATTATACAGACACAGGTCTTGGTTGATTTCACTCTTCATTCTCCTGGACCTACTTATCATTTCAATCTGAAAATAGAGATGCAAATTTCAGTGTTTGCCTGGCCTTCCTATCTGCTCTATATCTCCATCTTGCCTTCTTGTTGTCTATGGACCTTATTTTCCTTCCCTTTTGGCATGGCCCTGGCTCCTTGGAATGCTTCTCCTAACTATCCACAACCCAAGAAGAAAATTTCTTGGATCGCGGATCGCACATATGGCCCCAAGCCAGACCCCAAACCAGGCACACCCCATACTAAGTTAGAAAGGAAAAGAAAACCACTGACCATTATTAGCCACCAAAGAGAACAGTTCTCCATCCTGCATTCTGGCGGAACATTTAGATCGTGGTTTGGTGGCTTTGCAACTTTTACGTAACTTGAATTAAGAAACAGTGATCCTTGCCCCTGTGTCCTCCCAAAAGGAAAGATAATGGAAAAGAAAAAAAAATTCTTCAAATGACCCCAACCCCTTTTGAAATAAATTCTTTGTCTCCTATCCCTTTCTCTGTGATGATAATGCAAATAGAAGTCCAGCTAATCAAAGAAATCCATTTAAAACGGAAAGAAAGCAAAACAAAACACAAAACAAGCCAAACCCATGGAAACACAGATTGTAGCCATTGCCTCTCGCAAAGCAGTATGGTTTTTGTCTGAACCTATGATTATGAATAAACAATCATTTCTAAATTGGTCTTGCAATAAAACTGGTAATAGTTGGTGGTCAGATCCGCAGCAGTGAGTAACAGGGTCCTTCTTCTTCCTTCCAATCATGAGCAGATTGCCTCTGAGAGGTTGTTAATAAGGGAAGAAATTTCAGACTTCTGTTGTCATCAGGTTGATATTGCACAACCACTGAGGCACTATGATTATTATGGTTGAGATAATAGAGAATGATGAGAGAAACTGCCTTTGGGGGCATCAATCTCTGTGGTTCAAAATGTGCTTGGTTCCTTTACCCTTTGGGTCAGTGAACACTGTTCTGTATTACTTACACTCGTGATTCAGCTAACTACTTCCCTATATAGCTGATAAGTGAATGTGCTATATCAGATCATAAATAAGGTAGTCGGGTTTTTTAAAGTTAACCTTTTCTTGACAGCTATTTGAATAAAGCGAGGCTACATCAGAGGGCAGGTGGGCATTTCCCTGGCTGGCAATCTACCACCATCTCTACACAGGATACAATTATCTTTGCACAAAGAAAAACACTGTTCCACAATGCCAAACCACACCTTTGATCACAGGCATTCATCTGCAAATTTTCTGTTGCTCAAAATGGGGAAAACAAAGAGTGAGGATGGAACATTAGGATGTGCCACCTTTACTGAAATCAAAGGCAATATCCTATTGAAAAGGGTCAAGACATACAACATATAACAAACCTTGTACTAATAGGATACTGAGAGTTTAGGAGAGTAGGGAGGTAACCATCTAAAGCTATATTTGTTTATGAATGTCTCCCTGGAAAAGGGGAATGCTTATGACCAGTGGAAAAAGGCATCTGAGGGGTTAATTACTGAGTCTGCTTAGATCACTTTCACAGAGATATGTAGCTTAAACCTGGAACAAGAAGAGGGACAGGGGCCATGGTATAATAGACAATGTCCTGGAGTACTTGGAATAAAGAAATCTAGTTTTAACTTGTAGTTCTGGCACACTGTATAATCATGAACAACAACAACTCATTATTATTATTATCATAGATGCTACTTACTTAATACTTTAAAGTTTGCAAAATACTTTATGTATGTCATCTCATTCAATCCTCATGAGATCCCTTCAAGGTAGGTGCTCATTTTAGCAAAAAGGGAAGCTGAGTCTGAGAAATGTTAAGTGACTTACCCAGAGTCAAATAGCTACTAAGTCTCTGAAGTGGAATTCAAATTCAGATCTTCCTGAATGCAAACCTGAGCTTCAGCTTCTCCATCCACAAAATATGTACAATAATACTAGTACTACTTTCCTCACAAGCTTGTTGTAAGGAAAGAATTTCATAAAAGGTAAAACGCTAAATGAATATAAGCTGTGATTATACAAATTATACATATATGCATGTTTAGAATATATGTGTATACACATACATGCACACCCCATACACATATGTACATATATACATAAGTATATGTCTATGTGTATCATTTGTTTTATTTGTTATTTGTTTTTATTTTTTTATTAAAACAATATTTTTATTGTTATCATTTGATTAGGGAGATTGTGTGATCCAATGGAAAGCATATTGTGATAGCCTCTTTAGACCTGGGCTAAAATACCAGTTCTATCACTAATGAGATTTTGGAGAAGTCACTATTTGTGCTAACTTCTCTGAGTCCCAATTTTCCTTATCTGAACAATGAGGGGGTTAGAATTTTAAGTTTCCAACTAACTCTAAAATTTATATGTTATTTATTCTCTTCCTCTCTATATATCTGTATGTATCCATCTTCAGTATAAGTTTCTTGAAAATAAGGACTACATCATTCTTGTCTTTATATCCACAGCAATTAGCACAGTGCCTAGCACATAGTGGGTGCTTAATAAAGGCTTATTGTTTGATGAAGTCTACAATCCAAGGATTCAATCAGCGGAGGATGTTATTTGGATGGAAGAAATCTGATTTAAAAGATATGGAATTTTTGAAGTGGAAATAGAAAGAAGGAGAAGAGTACCAGATATGAGTCTTCTAAACCCTCAGGAATCTGAATGCTTAAATGGGTCATCAGATCAGATTTAGCAAGAGTTTTGCATATGTATTTGTGTGTATAAGGGTATTTTTTGGGAGGAGGGGGTATGCTCATTTCTGTATGAGGAAGTTGGGGTGGAAGTTAGCTGTAGTTCTCAAAAAAGTCTTCCTCTTTATAAATGTACTAGTTTAGACAGAAATAATATATTAGTCCAGTGGCCTTTGTGCTTTATTTGTCATTTTGGTATTTTTCTAAAGAAGAGAATCAGAAATAGTCTACTGCCTCTGAGACCACTGCTGATCAGCCTGGGATCTTAGAAAGAGATCTAACCTTCATAGGGGTGATGTCTCCTTGCCATGTTTCAGAGGTTTGAATAATTAATTTTCTTCTTGTTGTTCAGTCATGTCCCATTCTTCATTATCTGGGTCATAATGTCCATGGGGTTTTCTTGGCAAAGATACCAGACTGGTTTGCTATTTCCTTCTCCAGTACATAAGGCAAGTGTAGGCTGGATCATAGCCAGTTGTCCTAACCTATGTCTTGCCGTTGAACTTTGATGACCTGGAGGAAAGAGTGAGGTTGAAGACGTTGTACTGCTCTGTCTCATTTAAATCTAACTCACCCACGTGTCATGATATCAACCTCCTGATGTTATTGGTGCTTTCTGAGAATTAAAGATGAATAAGGCAAGTAAATTAAATGACTTGTTCAGTCATACAGTTATCAAATGAAAGCTGTATTTGAACTCAGGATTTTCTGACTCTAGATCTAGTAATCTATCTACTAAACCACCTAGCTGCCTCCTAATTAATATTGTACCACACAATTTCTTGTAGAAAGAATACTAGTCAGGGAGTTTCAGTCTCAGTGGGATCTGACTCTAATTAGTCTTGTAACTAATTAGCTGTGTGATCTTGGGCATATCATTTAACTTTTAAGGGCTTCCACTTCCTTTTCTATAAAGTGAGGAATAAGACTAAATGTCTTCTAATGTCCCCATCTAAACTAAAAGTTTATAATTCTAAATGTAAACTGGAGGGGGAAGTGGAATGGTCATCAAATAAATTCTCCTCCACCCTACCCTCCCTTCTCCTCCTCTCCACAGTAGTCTGAGGGTTTGGGTTGTGGCCAAAACTCACAGAATGATTAACTCTAGTCAGTGTAGTGAGTTGGCTATGTTCAGCCCTAATTCATGCTCTAGAACCTTGAAGATTGACAAGTATAGACAGTTTGAAGAGATCAGAGAAAAGCAACCAAAATTAGGAGGCTAAAGTGCAGGTTGATATAGGAATGATTAAAGGGCTTCACTATAGAGTATATACAGCTGGACAAGGTGACAAAGGAAAACATGACCAGCAGTCTGTAAATATTTGAAAGAGATAAATAGGGAGGAGGAACTGAAACATTAATTATCTCAGCACATCATCATCACCAATAAATATTTATTGAGGACTCACATGGCATTGTATGATCATAACTCTAGAGTTGGAAGAGAGCTCAAAGACCATTTAGTAATCATTTTACAAAAAGGAAACTGAGACCCAGAAGTTAATTTTTAAATTGATTTAATTTTAATTTAATTAATTTAATTGAATAGAACTTGCATTTTCAAGCCTGACATGATGATGATGATAATGATGATAGATATGTATGTTAACACTTTGGGAAACAACAGAGTGCTGTGGATTTAGAGGGCAGGACTTGTCAAGAAGGTTCAAATCCTTCTTGTGATGCATATTTTGAAAATCACTTAAACCTTTAGTGCCCTGGTAACTTTCTAGGACTCCAAATTGCAAATAAATTGCTGAATTTCACTACTGGAGAGGGTTTCCACACTGATAAAAATATGAGGTTTGAGTTTTAAAAAGCCAGTACATCTTTAAGATCATAAAATCCTTTTTTTTAAACCCTATATTGTCTATTTCAATCCTCAGAATAGTCCTTGGTGATGAATAAAGATTATTATTATTTTTTCCATTTTAAAGATGAGGAAGGAACAGAGAGGTGACAGAGTTGGATAGAGCGCTGAGCTAGGTATCAGGAAGACTCATCTTCCTGAATTCAAATCCTTCCTCAAACTCTTACTAGCTGAGTGATCCTGGGCAAATCACTTAACCCTGTTTGCCTCAATTTCCTCATCTATGAAATGAACTGGAAAAGGAAATGGCTAAAAAAAAATGACTTAACAACAACCTTTTAGACACAAATCAAGTTACATATGTATTAAGCTGAAAACAACTAAACAACAACAAAAGTTGAGAATACAAAATTCACAGATTTAAATCTGGGACTGGAATCCAGATATTCTGATTTCAAGTATAATACTTTATTGAAGAACAGAACATCATAACAGGATTGGGAAAAAATAAACAAACAAAACAAAGCAACAAAGAAGCAAAGTTCTTTATTTCTTTGTATAAATCATATCTTCAACTCTAAGACAAGCATGCAAGAACTACCATTTATACATATTTTAAAATATTGTCTTTTTAGAGAAAGAGACAGACTTGGGAAAGTATAGAGAGACAGAAAGGATGGACAGTTCAACCTGAATAATGAGCTTCTGAAATGGAAATATCATGATATGGAAATGAGAAAATATTTGGGTTGAGATGAAAGTTTTGGGATGGGGGGTGTCAATTGAAGAGTAATTAAGGTAATATTAGCAAGTTCTGAATGGGGGAGATAAAGGGCCTTGATCAATATATGGCCAGAGAAATCTTTAGGCCTCAAAGATAAAGAGTTCAGATTATGAAAAGTGCCTTTCAGCAATTGGGCTAGTCATATTTTTCCCTCCACTGGAATAATTGCTTTATTTAGAATAATCTGGAGACCTGGCAAATTATTGGATCCTTGAAAGGAAATAAATCCTGGAGTAGCAAATTGCTCGACTTCATGGAACTGGTATTACTTCAATCAGCCATATTCCACTGGTGTGGACTCTCTATCCATTGCTACAGATCACAACCACAAGAATTATGAAATCTCAGAGTGGATGGAAACTCAGAATTCATGTAGTCTGATCTCTCTTTGAATAGAAATCCCTCTCTACAACATCATTGGTCACTGAGATTGAAAACTCCTTACTTTTAGCAGCAGGTCATATTACTTTCAGACCTTTCTAAAGTTAGGAAAGTTTTTTTTTTCTTTTCTTTTTTCCCCCTTCATATACTCAGAGTAAATCTACTTCTTCACAACTTCTATTGGTCCTGCTTCTGCCTCATGAGGTCAAGAAGAATAAATCTAATCCCTCTTTTACATTAGATATTTGATGACATTTATCATAGCTCTCCCCCAAATCTTCTTTTATAAATATCTTCTGTTCTCTCAAGTGATCTAAAGATCATTTGTGATGTGGTGGATTCTTACCATCTCAGCTGCCCTGGACACCATTAACATATTAATGTCTTTCTTGGCTAGGTGTTGTAATGGATAAAATGTTTTGCCATGCACTTCAGCAAATAGTCTATAACTTACTGTGTGTGTGTGTGTGTGCGTGTGCGTGTGTGTGTCTGTGTGAGCAAGAAATCACCATTTCCATGGCAAACTTGTGGTGATGTAATCTTTCCATACTTAGAAAAGTTGGGTCTTCAATGAATTTGTCAGTTGGCAGCCAGAAGTCTTTCCAGCTTGTTAGAAGCTACACAAACTTAAACCTATGAGTCAAAACATCAGTTTCATCTTCACTCAGTCCCAGAATCTTAGCACTGGAAAATGCTTATCCAATCTGTACCTTACCTTGACTCCCAGCAACAATATTCTCAGTGAGGAGTCTTACAGACTTTATATGCATATTTATTCCAATCAACTAGTTGCTCCTGAAGTGTGAAGTGCAGAAAGAAAATGTATGATGATTTGTATTCACTCTGTGATTAAAAATAACAACACACATTTGTTTATCACTGTAGAGTTAAAAATTACTTTTCTTATAGCCACCTTGTGAAGTAATGCAAATGCAATGGTTTAGATTTTACAGATGAGCTAATTACAAGTCAAAGTGGATACCTGATTTGTCCACTTCAATTATTATTAGAGCTAGAACTTGGACACAAGTATCTATTCAAAATCCATTCATTTGAAAAATCACAGAAACTTAGTTGGAAGGATTCCCTAAGGCTCTCAAGTCCATTCTATTTCGGAAAAGAAAACTCCTCTACATTCCAATAATCTGCCACTGGATAACATTCACCCCAGTGGAAGGAGACATAGCCTAAAGCAACCTCCCTTCTTCATAACTACAATTGGAAGTTTGTCCATATAATGAGTATAAATCTGCTTTTTGGATAACTGAATCTTTATTCCACCTACAATGTTACTGAAAAGTGGTCATCCAACCTTTGCTTGACACTGTCAAATGGGGGAGGACAGGAAGGGAACCTGAATCCTTCCATGACAGGCCATTCTACTTTGGGATAGCTCATTCTTAAGAAGTTTTTTTTTCCATTAATTACTTCTCATTTCTCCTGGTTTTATTCTCTGGGTCCCAAAAAGAATGAGTCTTAGCCCTCTCTCCTGTGATAGCCCTTCAAATACATGAAGCTATCATTTTCCTTTCCAGCCTAACTCCCATTTTTTTGTGATCTAAACATTTGCAATATTTCAGATAATCCTCATATAATATGAACTTGAAGCTCTTTACCATCCTGGCTGCTCTCCTCTTAGTGGTTCTCCAGCTTACCAATGTTGCTTCCCCAAAACATGGCACTCCAAAGTGAACACAATTGTCTAGGTGTGGTCTTATCTGGACAGAATACAGTAGTATCTTAACTGTACAATCTTTTAACACAGACTAGTATTTGGGAGGAATTTGTGGGAGGACAAAGATGTAAGTCCCACAGAATGGACAGTCATGGATGGGTTGTCATCTGCATCATTGAAGGGAACACCCATATCAAGAAAATCACAAATCTATTTAATGGAGTAAGCTTATGTTAGCTTTCACTTGTATTGATTAGATTATGAACTCCTTGAGGGTAGGAACTGTCTTGTCTTCCTTTGTTTTCCTAGCTCTTAGCACAGTACTTAGCACTTAGTGTGTTTACTATTATTTTTATAAATGTTTATTGACTATTGAGTTTGTTGTCTCCAGATGTTTCTAGTTATCTCACTGTCCTGGTAGTCATTCTCTGGATATAATTTAGGTTGTCAATATATTTCTAAAACATGGGATCTAGAAATGAACAGAGCATTCTAGATGAGATCTGATCAGAGGAAAGGATGGTGGTGCTATCATCTCCCTTATTCTAGATAAAATGCAACTCTTAATATAGCACAATATTGTATTTGCTTTTTTTTTCTTTTCTTGGCAGTCATAGTGGGTTGTTGACTCATATTGAAGTAACAAGTCTCTAAAACTCCCAAATCTATTTAAAAATCTGCTATCTAAAATGGTCAAAGGATATGAACAGACAATTCTCAGATGAAGAAATTGAAACTATTTCTAGCCATATGAAAAGATGCTCCAAGTCATTATTAATCAGAGAAATGCAAATTAAGACAACTCTGAGATACCACTACACACCTTCAGACTGGCTAAAATGACAGGGAAAGATAATGCGGAATGTTGGAAGGGATATGGGAAAACAGGGACACTAATACATTGTTGGTGGAATTGTGAATACCTCCAACCATTCTGGAGAGCAATTTGGAACTATGCTCAAAAAGTTATCGAACTGTGCATATCCTTTGATCCAGCAGTGTTACTACTGGGCTTATATCCCAAAGAGATCATAAAGAAGGGAAAGGGACCTGTATGTGCACGAATGTTTGTGGCAGCCCTCTTTGTAGTGGCTAGAAACTGGAAACTGAGTGGATGCCCATCAATTGGAGAATGGCTGAATAAATTGTGGTTTATGAGTATTATGGAATATTATTTTTCTGTAAGAAATGACCAACAGGATGATTTCAGAAAGGCCTGGAGAGACTTACACGAACTGATGGTGAGTGAAACGAGCAGGGCCAAGACAATACTATATGATGACCAATTCTGATGGACTTGGCCATCCTCAGCAATGAGATCAACCAAATCATTTCCAATGGAGCAGTAATGAACTGAACCAGCTACACTCAGTGAAAGAACTCTGGGAGATAACTAAGAACCATTACATTGAATTCCCAATCCCTATATTTTTGCCCACCTGCATTTTGGATTTTCTTCACAGGCTAATTGTACAATATTTCAGAGTCTGATTCTTTTTGTACAGCAAAATAACGGTTTGGTGATGTATACTTATTGTGTATATAATTTATATTTTAATATATTTAACATCTACTGGTCATCCTGCCATCTGGGGGAGGGGGTGAGGAGAAAGAGGGGAAAAATTGGAACAAGAGGTTAGGCACTTGTCAATGCTGTAAAGTTACCTATACATATAACCTGTAAATAAAAGGCTATTAAATTAAAAAAAAAAAGAAAAAGAAAAGAAAAGTAAAAATCTGCTATCTAGTTAGGCTTTACCCATCCTATATTTGTGAATGTGCGTTTTTGAGGCCAGGTATAGTTTAAAAAAATTATTCAACACCAACTGAGCAGATTCAGTCTATCAATCTGGCTTACAATATTTTGGACCTTGACTATTATGTAGCACATTAATGACCATTTTGTTTCACATGTAAATTTAAAACATGCCATCTTTTGACTGCTTAAGGTTATGTCATAATTATGTTATTGAGATAAAAAATGATCTGCACAAAAGTATTCAGAGCAGTATTATTTATGATAAAAATTGAAAATAATTCACATGTTCAAATGATTGGAGAATAGTTAAACAAACTTCACTGTACCATAAGAAAATAATTACAGTTTAAGACACAATTATGAAGAGCCCAAAAACAAATTTGTTGATTTATATGAAGTAAGACAGAGTGTCAAAAGCAGAATCAGAACAATATACATATTGTCCACAACTATGTAAACAATAATGAAAACAGCAACAAAAACTGGGAAAATAAAAGAGTTCAAAAGAGGACACATGACCAATAAGGAATTTTTTTTAGCACAATGGTTGGCATTGAATAAGTGCTTAATAATTGATTGTTAAAGTTGATATATGTATTAAAAAACTTAAAAGTTTCTTATATAAATTTTTTTTGTTGGTAGTTACTAAGTTTAAAATGAAAACAAATGACCAACAGAACCATTTGTCTGTCAGGTTTTTCCACACACAATATAACAAATTCAGAACTAGCATTTTGGGAGCAGCCTGACTCAATAAAGGGACTGTTTGGGGGAGAATAGTAGTAAATGTAAGATGGTAGAGATATATTAGATATTACAAGTACCTCCTGGAGCTCTTATTAGTTAAATGACAGAATTACAGGAGGATGTCAGTTCACAAGTCAGGAGTCAGGAAAGTCAGGAGGATGAGTTCAAATTTAGACACTTATTAACTGCATAGTCCTGGTCTAATCACTTTTAAATTTCTGACTGCCTCAGTCTTTGCCTTCATCTATAAAGTGGAGATAATAGTTCCTATTTCCCAGGTTGTTGTGAGAATAAAATGAGATATTATTTGTGAAGCACTTTACAAATCTTAAGGGGATTTATAAATACCAGCAATCAGCTAATATTATTATCTAGAGAGAAAGGGAAAATTTTTCTCCTTCTGTCACCACCTGATCCATTTGTGATAAGGTAGAATGGGCCTTGTATATAACTGCTTCTAAGTCTTTAATATATCTTTATTCAGTTATTCCAACCCTGTCAGATTCTTCATGAGCCCATTTGGGGTTTTCTTTGCAAAAAATACTGGAGTGGTTTGCCATTTCCTTCTCCAGCTCATTTTATGGAAGAGGAAATAAGCAAATAGGGTCAAGTGACTTGCCCAGAGTCATACAGTCAGGAAATATCTAAGGCTGGATTTAAATTCAGATATTATTGATTCCACAGGTTCAGTGCTGTATTCACTGGATAACCCAGCTGGCCTTTGATCTGTCTACCTTTCTCCATACCTATATGGATCTTACAATTCTTTGCAATGAAATAAGCCTTATATACCGCTTGTACAAATATCGCATAAGCTAAGAATCTCAGATCTGGAAGCGTTCTTAGAGGTCATTTAGATCAGGGCTTTTTGAACTTTTTGTACCTGTGATCTCTTTTCACTTGAGAAATTTTTATGTGACCCCAGGAATATAGGTAAATCATAATTTCATGATCCCCACATTCAGTTATGAGATCTCATGGGATCATAAACCATAGTTCAGGAAGCTGGGATTTAGACCCAGCCTCCCCATCACTCACAAGAAGTCTGATCTAGTAGAAAGTGATGAGGCTTTGTAAGCAAAAGAATTATCTCCTGCTGACATTTATTAAGCTGACTAGGCATTGCAAAGTACTTTGTGTATATATATATATATATATATATATATATATATATATATATATATATATATTACAATCTGTGGTCCTCACACCAGGAAGCTGAATGGCATAGTGGATAAAGTGCCAGGCCAGGAGTCAGGAAAAGTTGAGTTCAAATATGTCCTCAGACACTTACTAGCTGTGTGACCCTAGACAAGCACATAAGCCTGTTTACCTCAGTTTCCTCATCTGTAAAATGAACTGGAGAAGGAAATCCCTTCAGTATCTCTTCCAAGAAAACCACAAATGGGATCAGGAAGAGTTGGACTCCACTTTAGGGAAAATGGCTGGCCCTCATAATAATCTTGTGGAAATGATATATTTCACATATTTTTAATGTTTGTACTTTTAACATTCATTATTTTTGAACCTCAAATGAACTTTGTAATTGAGGGAAATCCTTTAAATATTAGTATTCCATTTTACAGGTGAGTAAAATGAAAAATATGGAGATTAACTTGCCAACTAAGGTCACACCTAATGAGGAAATTATCCAAAAGCAGAATTCCAAGTCCTATGGTTTATTCATATTGCCTAATTTTGTTGCATATTGTCTGTGAGACTTTGGGCAAGTAATTTAATCCTGTTAAGTTACATTTTACCTTTTTATAAAATAAGAAATGTAGGTTAAATTATTTTTAAGGTCTCTTCTAGCTATCAGTCTTTATATAAGTAGAATAAATTGTATTTTAGTAACAACAATAATAATAATAACATTTATTTAGTGCTTTAAGTTTTGCAAGGCATTCTCATAATACCCACCCTATGTTAATATACCCATTTTACATATTTGAAAAATGGAAACTCTGAGGCTTTAAGACGTGACTTTTGTATAACCAAACAGCTAATTTCTGAGTCTGGATTCAAATTCAGTTTTCCTTACTCCAAGTCTAGCATTCTTTTCATATTTGTCAAATTTGCCAATTTTCCTCTACAAAAATCACTGACAAATGGTATTCTCAGTCTTCTTAATGACTTTTAGTGATGGCTAACACTACCTCTAGAGGCAACCCATTCCATTTGGGCCATCAATTATTACAAGGTTTTTCCCCATGTAGTCAAAATGTATCCTGCTTCAATTACCAATTATTGAACCCACTTGTAGCCCCTAGGATAAGGCAGAATAAATCTCCCATGGGAAAGTCCTTCCAATACTGAAAGACAATTATTATGTTTCCCCTAACTCTTCTCTTTTCCAGATAAACATCACCATTTCCTTAAACCAATTTTCAGAGGGTATGGGCTCTGGGAGCCTCACTATCCTGATCAAACTCATATGAAAATAATTCAGCTCAATCAATATGCTTCCAATAAGGTAGCACCCAGAGCCTCACCCAATATTCTAAATGGGATCTGAGCAGAGAGCAAAGAGGGATTCTCACCTCAAATGTTCTAGATACCATAAAGAAGCCAATGAATCAATCAGCAATCATTTAATAAAAATGAAACAATGTCTATTCTTATCAGAAAATGAAACAATGTCTATTCTTATTAAAAATGAAACAATGTCTATTCTTGTTAGAAAATGAAACAATGTCTATTTTAATATGCTTTTATGATCAGGGAAAACAATATATTTGGATGAATATGTATTGATAGATAGAAAATAAATATTTTGGAAGGAAAGATATCGGTATTTGGGGAAATCAAGAAAGGCTTTACGTAGGTCTGTGCTCTGACCTGAAAAAAGTAAGGGGATTGATTCTATGAGGCAGAAGGGAGAAGGGAGAGATGAAGTAAATGTAATCCCGGGAAGGGGATGGCTTTCTTTTACTTGTCTGTCATTTCCCCACCAAAGACTGTCCCTGAAGAGCCCTTTTATTTCTGGAACTTCTATGGTAGGGGCTGGTTCTTGCTAGCGTGTTTGGAAGTAGCGAGGTGGCACAGGGGGTAGAACAGTGGTCCTGGAGCTGGGAAAACCTGCATTCACATGTGACACCATTTATTTGCTAGTTAATAATTCGTGGCAAGTCCCTTAACCTTTGACTGCCTCATTTTCTTCAACTCTAAAATGGGAATGATAGCATCTACCTTGAAAGGTTGTCATGAAATAATATTTTTAAAGCATTTCGCAAAGTACCTAGCTCATAAGAAGTACTATTTGAAGGCTTATTCCTTTCCCTTTCCTGTCTTGATTAATGAGTTTAAGTAATTTGTCTAATGTTACACACCATAAAGCCAGGAAAGATTTGAGTTTGGGTTCCCCTAGGATTCCAGGTTCATGACTTTTTCTGCTAAATGATGATCTTTGTGATTAAGAATTCAATTTTAGTGCCTTTCATTGTTCTGCTGACATTTTCACACACACATGTACTTTTATTAAGCCTTGTGATCAAGTCATTAAGCACGATATTTCCCAATAAATTTCTGGGGACTATTCTACCACATCTTGGGGAGAACTTCACTTAAACTCTACTGTCATCATTTAATAATCCAGTGTTTCTCTTTCCTTTTTTCATTCTGTTTCACCTTCAGGTTAAGAGTTAAGAGTGTTTGTCACAGCAGTGAAAGTAATCTGGTTCAGTTCAGGAACTAAATCTTTGGAATGATATGGGAAGGGTCAAAGGGCCATGGAATATAAAAAGCACCCCATGGAGGTATTAAAGTGAACTTCACAACTTTTGGCCATAGACCAGCTCTAGTAAAAGAACATTTTTCAAAGTTTAAGGCTGAAACTTGAAAAGAAAATCTTCATGATGAATATCCAAAGCTAAAGTATTGAGAACAAACTACTCATTTTAGAGGGGTAATAATAATAGTAATAATGATAGTTAGCATTTATGTACTATCTTAAGATTTGCAAAGTACTTTATAATTATTATTTCATTGTATTCTCAAAATAATTCTAGTAGGTAATGATATTACTATCCCTATTTTACAGATAAGGAAATTGAGGCAGACAGAAATTAAAAAATGATTTGCCCAGGGTCACATAGCTACCCTGAGTACCTAGCTCATAAGAAGTACTATTTGAAGGCTTATTCCTTTCCCTTTCTTGTCTTGATTAATTAGTTTAAGTAATTTGTCTAATGTTACACATCATAAAGCCAGGCAAGATTTGAGTTTGGATTCCCCTAAGATTCCAGGTTCATGACTTTTTCTGCTAAATGATGGTCTTTGTGGTTAAGTATCTGAACTGGACTTGAATGCAGGCCTTCTTGATACCAACTCTATCATGTCACCCAGCTGCCAATTAAGTCTAGAACCCTTAGAAGAGACCATCTAGTAATTAGATAATACTTCCACTCTTTTCTCATTAGTAACGGACATTTTTATGGATCCTTAAAGTTTGAAAATTTTACATGTATTATCCCATTAGGGCTTCTTAATAATCTCCTAAAGTAAAAAATATAGGTAGAATTATCCCCAATTTATTTATTTTTTTTGCTGAGGCAATTGGGGTTAAGTGACTTGCCCCGGGTCCTCCTGACTTCAGGGCTGGTGCTCTATCCATTGCACCACCTAGCTGCCCCAATTATCCCCATTTTAAAGAGATGGTATTTGAACTCAAATCTTCCTCACTTTAACCCTGGCATGCATCTACTGTCACACTTCTATCTCTCTGTGCTTGATAATTTGGTGGTGTTCACCTATATTTTCTCAATTTTCTATTTCTATATTTTATTCTATTTTATAGAATGGAATAGAAAATATTCTATGTTTTCATTCCACCCAATTTTGAGAAACAACAGCTACCTCAAGACACAAGGATTATAACCCTGTTATAAATGGAAAGGTCATTGCAATGAATTGTATAGTGACTAGCCACACTTTTAGCCTTCCTCTTCTTTCCCTGGAGAACTTCTTTGAGCTGTCTCAATCTTTCTTTTCTTCCTTTGTCTGGTTAAAATCACTGAGTAGTCTAAAATGGTGGTGGGCATCAATTAAAATTTAGGTCAGAGACTTTAAAGTACCCAGTGATTTAGTTACAGGGATTAGGGAAGACAAAAACTTACAGACTATTGGATAGGAGTCACATTCCTTTCTATTGTGATCATCCTACATCAAGGAAATGTTTGGAATCTAGGCAGCCTTCTATGATGTGACTGTTAAAGTTATTATATGGATGATTTTTTTTTTTTTAAGAAAATAACAGCAACACAAGTGTGTTAATATAAATCTCCACTGGAGGCAAGGTCTTTTGGAAAAGGAAAAGTTGACTTATGTACTAGTAATAAGAGACTTTTAAAAGGATGGCTTTCCTGCAGGAGTCATTGAACTAGTAAGCCCACTGGCTGATGGGAAGCGTGACCACCTTCCTCAGGTCTTTACGTCTGTCAACTACTGATGGATCTTGTTCTTCTTTCAAAACAATTAGAGGCATTCATTAGGATCCTCTTAAGTATTAAGCAAGCAGCAACTCTTGACCAGGAACTTCTATTTTTGTCAGCTGGCTCCTGTCTGACTTTTAACTCTTCTCAGGAGACCAAATTTCTCTGCTCACCCTTTGGCAATCCAGTGCTATGAGTGAATGAATGACACATTTGAGGACCTCCTAATTTATTTAATAGCTCTTAGCTGGTTAAGCTCCTTCAAGAAATCTTTTAGTGGTAGGAAAGGTTTGGTTTTGTTGTCTGAGCTCACCACCCAAGAGGCCAAGATTTACACCACTGGACCTAAACTCTTGATGGGATTCTTCCATAGTTAGGAGGAAAGCAAAGACTCTTGGTCTCCTTAATTCATTTGAATCTACTTCCTAGAGTAAGAACTAGCAGAGCTTAGATATTTGCCAACAGGATACAGCTCTATTATTTGTAGACTAGGTAGTTTGCGAAAGATATAACATCTTATTCTCTCTTTTCCTCTCCTGTCTTTTGGCTGCTTCACTATTTATTTACATTTCCATCAGAGGATATTTCATGGAAGGGAGATCATTCTAAGAAATCACTTTTGCTCTCTTTTAACAGCACTCAATTGACTATATGAATGAATAAAATATTAAGCTATGTATTATGGCAAAAGACCATAGTCCAAACAAAACAAAAATGTGCATCAAAAGTGATACTTTAATGAATCTGGAAGCTCAATATGTGGACAATACCCCAACTGTATAGATCAGTACTATGATATTCCTTCCCTTTAGGTAAGTTCATCAATCAATCCATCAACCTATCAACATTGAGCATCTACTGTGTGCCAAGTACTGTACTAAGCACTAAGGATATAAAAAGAGGCAAAAGACAATTAATTCCTGATCTCAAAGAGCTTACAATTTAAGATATGTAACATGGTGGGGACAACCTGCCAAAAATATTTGCAAGACAAGCTATATCAAGATAAATAGGAAATAACTAACAGAGGGAAGACACTAAATTAAGAGGGACTAGGAAAGGCTTCCTGAGAAAGGAGAAATTTTTGTTGGGATTTAAAGGAAGTCAAGTGTCTTTCTCCAGAGGTATGTGTTTGATATGCTAGAAAATCCTTCTTCTAGACCTCTTGACATTGCATAGATAATAATGGTATTATAATATGATTATCCCAAATCCTTTTCCAATTATTTATTTTCTGATGATAGCCTTTACATGTTTCTTCATTAGTTATGGATTGCAGCCTACTCTTAAATACAATATGCCTTTCCATTGACCTCTGAGTGATGCTCTCAGCTTTAATTCTTCAGAGACTAGAATGACTCACAGATACAAAGCATCATTAGTTCAATATCCATAGAGGAAAAACTGAATAAAGTGTCTATTGTCCATATCATTCCAAGTAATTGAATGAATATAGATTATATAAGGCTAATCCATCAAAAGAAATCAGTAGACACTGTGGCAATGTTAGGCCCAGAATTGAATAGAGGGAGGAGAGCAAAATAGTTCATTTTAACAAAAATATACAGTACTATAATTTTTCATATAACCAAGTTATTGTTATTGTTAAGTCATTTTCAGTAGTATCTGACTATGATCCTATTTGGGATTTTTTTTTAGCATAGATCCTAGAATAGTTTGAAAGTTCTTTCTTCAGCTCTTTTTACAGATGAGGAAAGTGAGACAAATGGGCTGGCTAAGTGACTTGCTCAGGGTCACACAGCTAGTAAGTATCTAATGTTGGATTTGATCTTCAGAAGATGAGTCTTCCTGATGCCAAGCCTAGCACTTTGTGCTCTATGATATCACCTAGTCACCCTTGTAACCAGAATGGTCAATTTGGCTAAGACTCTTCTAATTGATAGAGAATGTATTGTCTTGGTTCTCCATGTCTACATAAAGAGTGGAATTAGTAAGAACCTGGAATAAGAGAGATACTGGTCCTTCTGGGTTCCAACTCTTAAAGGAGACGCACATAGTTCCAGATTTCCTTTAGGGAGAGGTACCTAGAGGGAAAAAAAGATTCTACAAAGAAGTTTACATGTAGAGGAAATGGTACCCCAATCATGTCATTGAAATTTCAGGGAATTTTCTCCTTTGATAAAATCTGGAATTTTACCTCTCAGTGTTGAACATTCATCCTGTGTATTGTCTGGCATATTCTAATTTTCATACACACACATATACATATATACACACACAAATATACATACTTTATGTATGTATAACTACGTGGATTCTTTGCTATCAACTTGAATAAATGAATTTATTTGCTATTTGCTGTATGTAATAGTCTTTGTGGAACGGCCATTTGGTGGGAAAAAGTCAAGTCTTTGGCTATATAATTTGGATCTCTCCTTCCTCAATAGATAGGGATAAAGACAGTGGTTTGAACATGAGAATTAATTCCCTCAGACTAGCAACATTTAGTGGGACAGAGAGATAAAATTCTAATATCTCTCAGATACATTCCTTTGGAGGAAAACAGAGAAGATTCTATCTGTTTGCACCCAATCTCATGTTGATGGATCTATGTTGATTTATATAATTTATGATTTTTACAAGGGATTATATCAAATTTTAATTTTTAAAAGTTTTGATGTTTTTTTTTCTTTAAATTACAATCATTTCCAAAAATAATCCCTAATACCCTGCCTCCCTACACATCCTTTCCATAAATCTTCCCTTGTAACAAAGAAAAATAGTTAAACAAAACCAACCAATATGGTGGCCATATAACTTTTTTGAGAACAGGAATTGCTTCATTATTTTTTGTCTTGTTTATACTGAATAATTAGCAGAACACCTCTACATTTTCATTCACTATCAAAACTAATAGGTTGTCCAAATGGTAATTTCTAAAAATCATATCACCATATTCTCAGTCACTATCAAGAATAATAAGTTGTCCAAATGACAATTTCTAAAAATCGTACCACACAAAAAAGCCACCTGTTCTGTCTATATGAAAGGACAACTCTATATTTGGTGCCAATCAATGATAGTGTTCTTCCTTTCCACTAGAGCCAGCATGGTATTGTATAAAGAATGCTGAATTTTGAGATAGGAGGACTGATTTTGAGTCCTGTTACTAGCTGTGGCAGTTTGCTTAAGTTACAACATCTATGAGGTTCAGTTTCCCCATAAAGATATACTTAATAATAATTATTATTATAATAATACTTAATAAAATAGAGATATACTTAAACAACCTATCTCTCCAGAGTAGTCATCGGGATCAAGTGAAATAGTATCTACAAAGTGCTTTTTAATTCTAAAGATTGGTAGAAATGTGACACTTTCTTCTTGTGACTGGTATGAAAAGGATGGTAGAATTGGTAAAAACTCTTGCTAACCAACTTCATTAGATGTTGTAATTTTCCTGGATAGGAAGAAGCTAAGAAGAATAGGAGTGGGAGCAAACTTTCACAGAGGGTGTCCATGACTCCTGCTAAATATGTCCAGGAAGGGTGAGGAGTGTTTGTTTTCTATGTAACCATGGGGTTTTGGGTACAGGAAGAAACAACGTCCTTGTGTGTAGGAGTCTTAGACAATCAGTCAGATGGGGATCGTGTAGCAATTGGGTAGTAAGTACAATCATAGACTCAACAAGTGCAAACAGAACAGGGAACTTGAGTAGGATGCTCCCTCTTTGATCCATGTTTACTGACACATTCTATATCTCTTTTTTACTGTGTTAAGATCCAAGACTGTTTGGGGGTTCTACCATTGATACTTTTCCAACTATCTCCTTCTCTACTCTATCCCTCCTCAAATCCTGTCTCTGTTTTGCCAATGGGGAAACTGAACCTGATAGATGTTGTCACTTAAATGAACCCCCACAGCCACAAGTGACAGTGGCAGGACTCACAATCAGGCTTTCCTTTTCAAAAACTAACACTATATTACACCACACTGGCTCAAGTGGATAGGAAGAAGACTAATGTATATCCAAATGAATATTCAAGCAACTGATTAATCAAGAATGTATTAAATATTTACTACATATTAGGCACTGTGCTCATTGTATAACCTTGAACTAGTACATTTGGTATTTAAACTGGATTACAATATATTGTTTTTATTATATATGTTATATTGCTATTGTAAGTTCATATCATTCAAATATGCAAATTTGTTCAATAGGGAAATTCTCTCTAGGCATCCTTCACGTTCAATTAACCAGGGTCTAACACTAGAAGTTCATTTATCAAACTGACTATTGATGCCCTAGTAATTATCTTCTCTAAGGATAAACTATGTCAACCAATAGATCAAACTCAGTGTTTGAAAGGATTAGATACTTCCCTGTCTAATTCTGTGGTCTCCATTGGTTCCACCATGAGTCAGAGAAGATATTCAGCTAAAATCGCTGGTCCTCAATATTGATTAGTGCAAAGGCAAATGACTGTTCCTGTAGAATAGGCAAATTGGAATCCTTGATTACAATGAAGTCTTCAGCTCTATGGGCTGGCACACAGAGAGAGACAGAGATAGAGAGATATGGAGATAGAGACAAAGACAGAAACTAAGACTAACTCTGAAACCAAGACAGAGAGAGAAGAGAGAGAAGAGAGAGAGAGAGAGAGAGAGAGAGAGAGAGAGAGAGAGAGAGAGAGAGAGAGAGAGGAAAAAGAAAGACACACAGAGAGACACACAGAGAAAAACAGAAATAGAGATAGAACATGGATCTGGAAGCAAGAGTACCCTTCTTACAAGGTTACATAGTGCTATCCTCCCTATTCCATCTACTTCTTACTTTGTCTTTGTGACTTCTCACCTCCACATGGGCAGAATATTTGTTTTGCTCAGAACCCTTTTTATAGTACCAGTAGGTTTCTAATTCTTTACTTTAAGGCCTTTTGGGGGTGTTTAGTAACTGGTTTTAGGCTTTGAATGTGATCATCTTCATTGTTTTTTGATAATCGAAACCGAAGCATTAATGAACTGAGATAACCAGCTGTATAGTTTTGCCACATGATCCAGAAATCATTATCCTACATCATATTCACATTCAGTCTTGTAACCTGATCCCACATTTCCTCTAACTGCTCTGAGTTCCATTTGCGAACTCATAACCTAAACTGATTAATTACCAAATGAATTCTAGAGTTGTTTCCTAAGCACTTTAAAATAAACTAGTTGGCTGGTCTTAGAGGTAAACTTAGATCTCCCCTAAGTTTGAAAATTCTATCACTTCCTTATTCTACAATGAAAAAGTTGAGGTTTGTAGAGATTTAGTGACTTGCTTTAATGTCATACAACTAGAAATAGTGCTGAGGTTAGAATTCTATCCAGTACTTTTTCTACTTCAAAGCATTTCCATGCACATAAGTAAAAATAGCATTTAAAATAGTCTTTTATTGCTACATTTTCTTTTTACATCACACTTTTGTTCAAACAATTTTCCTCCCAAGTATCCATCAAGACATTTCTTGCAGCAAAGATTTTATAGACACACCTAGAGAGAATTAAAGTGTGTGCACATGCACACACACATACACACATGTATACATGCATGCATACACACTTCATGTAGCATTATGAACCCAAACCCTTGAGCTTTTTCCCTAAATGATCCTCCAAGTCTTGTAAATTTAGCTCATGCTTCATGGATGACTTACATTATTTTGCAACTGGCTTTCTTCCAGCTGAAAGGGGGCAACAAACTTTCATCATTTCATTGTCTGCCTTAACTCAAGAGCCATTTATCTCTCTAATCTTATCTCAACCCATTTCTTAATAAGATCTGTTTCCACTTTCTCTAACTGTGACATAACCGATATGCCAGTTTTTGCCTCTGCATCTTTTTTTCAGCTCTTCTCCTATATGAAATACTCTCTAACCTTTTATCTAAGGCAAATTCATTTTTCAGTGGCCAAATTCTACCATGTTTTTGAAGCCTTACTTTGACTATCCCAATGCAGAGTGATGATAGCTATCTCTGATCTGCAGAATTTATTGCTCCTACTACTAATTTGACACTTAACATATGTTTGTTTGCTAATTTATCTTTTGAATATATGTTCTACCTCAGTAACTAGAATGTATAGATCTGTCAATTGATAAGCTTTTTTTAAACTATCTAGTATGTGTCTGTGGTAGACACTAGGTTCACAAAAAGAAAAACCACTGACCCTTACTTTAGGAAGTGTACTTTCAATTGATAATAATAACAAATAGATCCAGTCTATCTCAATGATATATATATATATATATATATATATATATATATATGGATTGGTAGATAGAAAAATAGATAGATAGATAGATAGATAGATAGATACAAAATATATACTAAGTAAATGCAAGGTGATTCCTGTTGGGGGATAATGCTAACAGCTGGAGACATTTCTAATAAAGGTTACTCACTTTGGGGCACATGGACTCATCTCGAGTCATAAGGATTCAACTTATTATTGAAATTTGTACCTAGGATGTCCTGCCCATCATATATGCCAAAGCATATAGATTTTTGCTGACAGTTCTCTTGTGACTATAATAAGGGATTTGAAAGCATTAAAACAGAAAGTATTTAATTGTTGGAACTGAGTGAACCAATTGACTTCATCTTGCAACTTAATTCTGGAACTAGTTCAGTATCCTTTCTATTCAATTATAGATCTAGTACAATTTCTTTCTTGTGAGAAAACTTTGTTCAATTGTGGGATTTGAGAAAAATTCTTATTGTGTTGTTTGAATCTAGCTCCATTTGGCTAGGAATCTGAACTATACCTCTAGGTGTGTAAAAGTTATAGATAACTGGTCAGATCCAAAGATTGATGGAAGGAATTTTCTCACAAATTATACATCTTATGCAACCCATATGTCTTATCTGATAACTGATTGATCAGTTATTGTTTCTATGTTCCTTTTATTACTTAATAGATTGTTTAGGGGGAAGGGGATACCTCCTTTTCTGATTTTAGGGAATGTTTACTTTCCCTCTCCCAACTTGGAAAGTTCTTAATTTTTTATCCACTTGGAAATAAAATTATCTAATCTTATACAGTTCCTTCTAATTAATTGGTTTTATTTGATTGTTTTTCAAGTATAAAAATCTATACTCTCTCCCCTCCCTGTAGTTGGGATTCAGGCCTAAGCTAAGTAGGTCTGATCTTGGTTCTCAAAGCAATTACCATGCATTGTGGGAGAAATAATTATTAATAACCAATGATTTGGGGAGATCCAGAATTGTCCCCTTTTCTATATTTCTCACTTCAAAGTTAAGTCTCCTGAAGGACATTACTAATAATGAAATTGAATTAACTTTCTTAACAATCTTGATCAGGCCCCATCCAGATGGGGAAGCTCATTTTGCTCTACTCAGGTTCAGTCACCACTGATTGTTTAAAAATTATTATTATTAAAATGTTGACATGATTAATAAAATGGCTAATTATTCAACAGTTATATCTCTTGAACTTTTAAAACATTACAGCTACTTAAAAAATCAATATGTTCAAAAAGATGAACCTGTTTTCCCCAGTCATTTCATTTTTCATCCACCATACTTAGCAAATAACATACAAGTATGTACCACTCAACCTGTTTTGAAAAAGTTAAATTTAGTCAAGGAAAAACAAACCCATTATTTGGTCCCTGACTCATTAGTTAACTAAAACACCAGAGAAAGAAAACATCAAAATAAGTGTTGGACCACTAGTGCAAAAAGTTATCAAGCATTTCTTCCCCAAATCTCTTTCAAGGAGTCCTTGTGGATTTCATGGTTCCAATGAAGGCATTCTTTTCATTTCTGCTGTGTTGTTCTCACCCTCAACAGGTAAAAAATTATGAAAAATAAATTCAGAACTTTGTGCCCCCAAAATATTATATCACTATATACAAGATTATAGATGATTAGTTAGGATTTTCCCAGGGTACATATCTGTATAACATGCCTGTAAGTTATTTATGGTTGGTCAAGCAGAACATTTCTGAATATTTCTATAAAGAATAAGGTGCCAGGTCCTTGGTGAGGAATGTTCTCCTCTATGCGAGCATTGTTCATTGGGAAAATAGATTGACTTATAAAGTTTTGAGCTGTAGCATATTTCCTAGGAATTCATGGGAAGGATCATTGATTTTATTTTAGTCCCAAATGTCTCTGCTTATGCACATGGTGATGATCTCTTAGTAGACAGTCTTTGGGAATTGTTGAGGGTGAAGAAGTCATTTCCCTTAGCTTTGTTTAGAGATAAGTCTCTCTGAACTTGATCTGGTCCTCAAGTAACACAGCTGGTTTAAAAACACACAGCTGGGTACCAGCTCTATCCCTGGAGACTTTTCAACCTTTTATTAAGGATTAGTATTTCACTAATATGTTTCAGGGTCACTTCTATGCTACAATGAGCCATGGAAAGAGGAGTTATGTAAAAGAAGTATCAAAAAATACAAGGACCAGGGGAGCTACATGGTACAGTAGATAAAACACAGCCCTGAAGTCAGGAGGATCTAAGTTCAGATTCAACCTCAGACACTTCCTAGCTATGTGACTCTGGGCAAGTCACTTAACCCCAATTGCCTCAGGAAAAAAAAAAAAAAAAAAGAAAAGAAAGAAAAAAAAAATACAAGGATCATTGCTAATGGTACAACACAAAGAACAGGGGCTCTAATGGCAAAGGAGCTGGTTCCTTTGACTATCCTAGTGATGTGATCTTGGGCAAGTAAGTTAAATCTCCTAGTCCTCATTCTCCTTCTCTATAAAATGAGGGTATTGACTGCATGGCCTCTGACAGGTGTTCATCTTTATAATTATCCATCCCAGTCTATATGCAGTGTTGTTGTTCCATTTTCAATCAAGCCTGACCCCATATGGGATTTTTTTTGACAAAGATGTTGGAATGATTTGCCATTTCCCTCACCAGTTGGTTTTACAGGTAAAGAAATTGAGGTAAATTGGATTAAATGACTTGCCCAGGATAACACAGCTAGTAAGTATCTGAAACCAGATTTGAACTCAGGGAAGATGAGTTCCTAACTCTAGATCTAGCCCTTTAACTCCTGTACTACTTATCTGCCCGTCTATGTGATACTCAGGGAATATTCTTAAATGTTTGGAACTTAGAATCAAGTAAGTGACATCAAGTTATTGGCTAGAACTTTTCAAGTCATCAAGCCTGAATAGTAGGAACTATTATCACCTCAAGTACTTTTTCTCTAGTGTATATGACGTGCCATTTTTTTTATTCTCTGGAAAACATGAAATATACAGAATGTTACATTCTGTAACTATATGTGTGTTTAGCACATATGATGTGAGACACAGGGTCACTGTTTTCAGATGAATATTTCCCAAGGCAGTGTTTTACTGTTGATGGCACTACTTCCCCTAAATCTTTCCACTGCTCAGAAGTGAGATTGTGGGTGGGGAATTTCAAAGTCATGGTAAATGTAGTATAAAGGTTACTAAAGCTTTGTTACTGATTGGTTTTTAGCATTATATTAGTTGGGGGGAGAGAAGGTATGAAAAACAAATTAAGGTGCATTTAAGCCTACAAATTTTAGGAGACCTGATTAGTTTAGCTCTCTGGCACTCAAAACACCTGAGCACAAGATATCTATCAACCTCCTTCTTAGCTGAGATTAATGATGTTGGCTAATATTAGATTTTTTTATAGTGTCTCCAGGTAATCATTTTGAATGTTACTTTTCCTAAATGACTATGGAATACAAAATAGAAATAACTGGTTTGAGGCTGTGTCTGGATATGATCTGGTAACTTCCTCACCAATCTAAACACACCAAGATACTTTATGAGAATTTGTGTGTCACTTGTCTTATAGGAGGTAAAGGTGAAGTCTGTGAGTTCCAGGGGGTTATACTTCTCAAATACATTTAACCAAGATTGTCAATCTGAAATGAAGGTAAACAAGAAGGGCTCTTGGGCTTTGACATTCACCTAAGCCTGGTTCTCCGACAGCATTTCTGTTAATCATCTTGGTACCACAAAGATTGTTAGTCATAGAAAAGCTAGTCTGTCATCTGAAGTCTGTGATGTGTCACTTTGGAGGTGTGGTTTTAGTGTTTTTAAATTCCTGTGCACTTAGACTCAGCCTTGCATATGACTAAAGATTAAAATAAACATAACAAGCATTTATATAGCGCTTTGAGCTGTGAAAAGCTCTTGACAGGTGTTCTCATTAAGTCCACAAGGAAGACCAGATCAGGCATTGCTCTATCTCTTCTTGCTTCTGCAGGGTAAATGAAAAGTATATTGCAGTGTTTTTTCTTTTTTTTTTTCTTTTTCACAGTGTTAGCAAGTACAGAGGAAATCTCTTCCCTCAATTCTATTACAATTTCTTTGACAATCTCTTCCCTCAATTTCATTACAATTCCTTTGAAAATTTCTTCCGTCAATTCCATTATAGTTTTTTGGAGGGACTCGGAAGTTGAGGGCATGTAGAGTCTAGCATTGAAAAAAAGATGGGATTGGTGATAGATGCTGGATATCCAGGTGGGTGTTATCAGAGAAAGCATGAATTACTGTAAACAATCTGGAAACCTATTTACTCCTGACACTAGCAGGGAGGAACACAGATAGGACCATCTTAGTCTTAAATGGGCCTTTTGTTTTTAAGGAGGCCTTTTGTTCTAGTGGACTTTTGATTATAGCTCCACCCAGGTAAAGGTCTCTAGTAATATCACTTACTGCATACAATGAGAAAGCCAAGTTATGATGTCAAATTCCCAAGTTATATTTCCCCAATAAAAAATCTGCTCATACTGTAGATCCTAGCTTACTCCTTTTAGGGTGCTAAATCCCATTTTGGATTAGCCCTCCAGTCAATGACATACTTCCATCTCATGGCATTTTTTCTCCTTGTTATATGTTTTAGAGTTAGTTCATCACAAGAGCTAACAACTATTAGGATCCCAAACACTTTTCAGGGTTATTCTCACAATTCCCCACTTGTCATGTTGTCTTCCTCCTGATTAACTGTTGAATTCCACCAGGGAATTTGTCTTTCCTCTTGCTAATTGCTAAAACTCCTTTCCTTGCTAATTTATCTCAGAATTTAGCCCACTCTTAGAAGCATGATAAAATCTCTGCCCCTAGATTTGGAGGTCTATCTCTACAAATTTTTTGAAACACCTTGTAGCACCAGACTCATAACCCAAATATCCTTTTGGGTTCTAATGCCCCCGAACCTCAACAATTGGAATGTCATCAACAATAAAAAAGCATAAAGAGAATTATTGAACAGTTATTTATTACTCTTCATGACCTTATTTAGGGTTCTCTAGGCAAAGGTATTGAAGTGGTTTGCCACTTCCTTCTCCATTTCATTTTACAGATGTAGATATTCAGGTAGGCAGGGTCAAATGACTTGCCTAGGGTGACACAGCTAGTAAGTGTGAGTTTTTATTTGAGGGCTCTTTGACTCTAAGCCCTTTGCTCTATCCGCTATACCACCTAGCTGCCCTTTTGGAATTCCCTACACTGATGGAAATCATACACTCCCTATCCCTATTTTTGCAAATTTTCCCCCCCCTAATTTTTTCCTTTTTACCTTCCTTTCTTAGGAAATGGATTCTAACTAGGTAGAGGTAATGTGGAAGAAAAATCACCATTGTAGCTGATAATCAAAACAAAACAAAAACCAACAGGAGGCTCAAAGTTCACATATATAATCAGACAGAAAATCTCCCATACCTCCAAGGCAAAGAAGAGGGACTCTACCTAACTCAACCCCACCTCCTTTCTTCCCACACACAACCCTTTCTACGCTAATATCAAACTACATTTAGCCCTTTTCAGCTTCTTTACCTTCTCTAGTTTGCCCTTGATGTTCACTTTAATCTGATTTCCTGTGGGGTGGGAGGGGCATGGTGTAAACAGAGCTTTGACTTTGTCTCCAACAGAAGATTTTGGCAGCAAATTCCTTCTAAGACTACTATTTCACTTCATATAATACTTGCAAAGGGATTTCCTCACAATAGCCCAAGGATGCAGGTAAAACAAGTATTATGACACCCATTTTACAAATGAGATACACAAGCCACCTAAAATGTCTCAAGCTAGAATTCAAAAGTCAGTCCATAATCTTTTCTATTATATTCCAAACCTCTCCACAAAAGCAAATTTAGAGCATCCATTTCTTGCTATTCTCAATAGTTTCTGAAAATATGGAAATAATGATTCAGATCTAATCTAAAATTAATTGCCCCATTTGCTTTCTGAAATATTGGTAGAGAAAGAAAAGTTTGTGTCCTTTATTATTTCTTCAGAGGGAGAGACAAAATAGTAGAGTGGAATAGTAGTATAGAGCCTAGAAGATTAAAGTTTAAATCCCTCTCTATCTACTCACTGTGTGTATGATTATGAGCAAGTCACATAACTTCTCAGTGACTCAGGCAATTCTCTAAAATTACATATTTCAGAGGAGATACCAACTTGAGTTGGTGAAAGGCATTCCCTCCTTTGGAAGCTCCCTATGGTGCAGGGAACTAATGAAATTACAGATTCAATTACTACATCTGTTATGTTTGCAGGTATGTTTTTTGGAAGCAGAAAGCATACCTTGGTGTGTTTTGCAGAGATGCTATACCAATATGATAAACAAAGGACCTAAACAGAATGATTAATGACAGTGATTCCCCCTCCCCCCACCTAGTTCCATCCATCAAGAAGTTTAGAAAATTAGAATGATCTTTTGGTTCTAGGAGACACTGACAGTTAAATACATTTCTAAGCCAAAGGAGTGGTGATAAATGCCAACAGATGTGCCTCTAAAATCAGGAAATGACAGAGGCTCAGCAGAAGCCACTATACTGGCCACAGTCATAGCAAGAAGAGAAGCAACTTGGGACTTACCAAAAACAGTAAAATCCTCTTCACCTACTAAAGAAACATTTTTTCTCCTCCATGAAGTCTTTGGCTTCTCTCTTGCTTTGTCTCCAGTAAGGAGAGGAGATCTCAGGCAGGCAAGCTGGGTGATTCTGCTTCTCGATGCAGCTACCCAATTCTGTCTTCTCGGCAAATTTGAACATTTTCTCTATTGTGAAACCACAAACTTTTTTTCCCCTTCCGCTTGTCAGTGCAGTGAAGTTGCCTCAGTTACATTTCCTCTGGTTGCTTCTTTTTTTTTTTTTTTCTGCCAGATCATTTGGACCATTAAGTCCAAAGATGCCTTATAGTTTATTTAAATGCAGGTAGCAAATGTAGCTCCAAATTACAATCACTTCTAACCTTTTTTCCCCCTACCTTTTTATCTATAGAGGATAGATATCAAGGAGATTTCATGGTTTATTTATACACATAGCATCAAAAAATTAGCATTGGAAGGTACCTTTGACATCATTTAATTCAACCCTTTCTACCCCTTTTGAAAGGTGAGGAAATTGAAGCTGAGAATTAAAGAAATTTGCTCAAATTAAGAGTCCAACCCAAAGCCACACTCAGGTTCTCTGGCTTCAAGTTCAGACAATGCTCTTTCTATCATAGTTGTTTAGATATTTCAGTCATATCTGACTCTGTGATCGCATTTGGGATTTTCTTGGTAAAGATACTGGAGCAGTTTGCCATTTTTTTTTCCAGCTCATTTTTCAGATGAGAAAACTGAGGCAAATGGGGTAAAATGGTTTGCTTAGGGTCACTAGAAGGTGAGATTTTAACTGAAGAAGATGAGTCTTCCTGTTTCCAGGATCAGTATTCTATTTACTTCTCCATCTAGCTGCCCATCACAGCCTTTTAAAGTTATTATTGTAATGTATTGCAATTGTTGTTCTTTATCTTTTCTTCCCAAAGATGACCATGAATCATGGGGGTGATAGCATGACATGCAAGTGAATTGGATTGAAATGATGGAGGGCTGTGCAAGGTCACCTGCCTCACTTTCCCCTCCAAAGCCATTTGCGTCCAAAGGCCAGATATAGATCAGGATGATTGGAGATGGCCCTTGAAATGGAGGACCTTGGGCTTTTTTAAGCTTTATCAGGTCTTAGTTTGACTGAAGCCACATCCATTCAGTGATTAAGTAAATATAAGAAAGAAATGAGACAAAGGATTGCTGTGAGAATCAAACAAGATAATTTTAAAGAGTTTAGCACTGAGGGTGGCAATATAGTAAGCAATTAATATTTTGTTTTTGTTTTTTGTTCAGTTGTGTCCAATTCTTCAAAATCCTTTTTAGAGTTTTCTTTGCAAAGACACTGGAATAGTTTGCCATGTCCTTTTCTAATGGACTGAGGCAAACAGAGATTAAATGACATGCTCAGGATTGCACAGCTAGAGTTTGGCTGAGGCCATATTGTTTTCTTTCAGGTCTTCTTGACTACAACCCAGAATTCTATCTACTGAGTCACTTAGCTATCTCTCTTATAATATAGATATTATTATATCAATATACATATAATAATATAGACATTATTATTAACATCCAAGGAACTTCTTTTTTCCTTTCTTTCCTTTTTCCTTTACTTCTTAGAAGTAATAGGCAATTAGATGGTACAGTGGATAGTACTATTACAGAGGAAGTTTAATAATTGAAGTTAGCAATTTGGAGGAACACCTGTTTTCCACTTGGCCTCTGGGAGGCTGTGAAATGTGTAATAAGAATGTGTGATTTGGAATTAGAGAATCTGTGTTCAAATCTTGCTCTGTCTCTTATCTTTGTGACTGTGGGCAATTTACTTAAATTCTGTGACCTGTATCAGTTTCTTCAACTATAAAATAAGCAGGCTGGATTAGATGACCTTGAAGGTTCCCTATACAAGATTTATGACCTCGTTTTAAGACTATTTTAAGGACACACAAAATGAATCTTGGTTTGAAAGCTTTCACAATATTTCCATATACTGATTCTTCGACTTTCCTTGAATATTGGTGCGATTAGATGGATGGCTAAGGTGCCTTAGTGCACAGAACACCAAGGGCTTCAAGTGAGTAAGAATTATCCTCCTGAGTTTAAGTTTGGCTTTAGACACTTATTAGCTGCTATATGACCCTGGGCAAATTACTTATCCCTGTTTGAATTTGAAAGGGACATGGCAAACCAGTATCCTTGCTAAGAAAAACCCCAAATGGGCTCACAAAGAGTCAAACAGGACACAATTGAGAAATGACTGAACAAAAATTAAATTGATGTGAGTAGATCATAGAATGATGGAGTTTTAGAGCTGATAGTTATCTTAGAAATCCAAAACAATTGAGATTGTATCCTTTTTCTTCTATTTGTGCTTATAGAACTATCCCTAAATATAGATGGGAAAGGCATTGAAGGACAGGTGAGAAGATATATTTTATTTCTCTTTTCTTCTTTGTTGATGCAGCACATTTCACAGCAGCAAAGAGGTGTAACCCATCCTAAAATACCATCCCCCTCTATGGAAAACGGAGGCTCATAGATGTAACTTGGATGTCAGAGCATCTAGCCTATCACAAAGACCTGGGCACAATTTGGAGTGTCTCTGGTTTTATTTGTTCCATCACATATGATAGCTGGGAATGTCAGCCTATGATGTTCCTTCCAAAAGGACCATCCTCACTGTAATCTATGAGCTTATAGTCCTTCCCTGGAAACACTAAGTTTAATAAAACATCACTTAAAAGAAAAAAGATTCATTCTAGCCTATAGAGCAGGGACCAGTGATCTGGTCCTTCTGACATATTACTATCCTGCTTAAGTATACCATTCCCTCTTGCTCATATTAGAAAAGAATATGGGGTTGCTAGGAAGTCAATCAATCATCCCTTATGCAGATTTCCTTCCCCTTTTTTCTCCGGAGGACCTACCTAGTTGCTCTCAATGTATGATACTACCCTAGGTTAAGGCACACTTCTCTTCACATCTTGCCTCAATAAGAGGGAATTTGCTAAAGAATCTACCTGAAGAGAGTCTCCATGACTTTTAGTACTATTGAAGGGAATATCCTGGAATTTGTTTCTCTTGGTTTTGTGCATCATTTTTAAAAGAGACAAGCCCTCTTAAACTGATCCCAAATAGAAACTGGAACTGGAATTCTATGAAACTGAGCAAGAATATCAAGAACCAAGTCTTGGGGATTTATCCCTATATAATTTTATAATTTATCCTGCTATAATTTTAAAAGCATAGAACCAAGTTTGTTTCAAAGACACAATTTTAAAGAAATAACAAATCAGATCTTTTTGAGGGAAACAAATTAAATGTTTTTTTCTTACTGGAAAACAGATCTTCTATATCTGTCTTCACTGTTATATTCTTATATTCTTTTGGGGAAGGACTGTAGTTGACATAGCATATGAAAACACTAAAATCAAAGGCTGTTTTGAACAGAAACAAACAGCTGTAATGACTAATCACTTTATCAAATACAGACACTGTTTGCATTTTAATCTTTATTTAAACAGTCTCTGTGTCTGTTTTAATTTGTTTCATGAATTACACCTCCTTAACTACAACATCTCTGCAATATGTTTCATAACCACCTGCTATTCAGCAGCCAAACTCCACACAACTGCCTGGTATTCATTATGGAACTTTTGAATAGAGATTGTGAGGTAGAGAGATAGCAAAAAGCAATGGAACCAGAGTTCGAGGATTGGACACCATAGGGAGAACTGCAAAAAAGTTGAAATATTGGGGCAATTTTTTCCCTTCAATTTGATTGACTCGTTTTTCATGACTAGATGAAATTTGGACCATTCAAGCTGAATGTAGTGTCACCCAGGTGTCAACTAAAGAGACAAAGTAGAATTAACCCCAAGGTTAATATGCTGCTTTTTTATTAGTTAAATTTTAAACAGCTATTATTCCATTCATTCCAGTTTAAGGTAGAAGGTCAAGCTTATGATTGCCCCTTTAAAGATAGGGAAGATGAAAGCTAGAGAGATCAATTGACTTTCCAAAGGCCATGATGGGAGTCAAAGGCAAAGGATTTTCAATCTCTTGTGATCTGACTTTGAATCTCTTCATGCACTGAAATAGTCTCTTCAAGGTTTATATTGGGCTCTAAATTTCAAGATAATGGCCTTCTTTTTGTACTTGTTCTTCTTGATCTCTTTGGAGTATTTGACTCAGTTGACATTCCTTCTTCTAGTACACTCTCTTTGAGTTTTCATAATAGCATCCTCTCTTTATTATCTTTTTATTTATACAACTGCTTCTCAGTTTTCTTTGCTAGGACTCATTCCCTAATAATAGTATTCCCTGTTCTGGGCTCTCTTCTCTCTTCTCTATTTCTTGGTGATTTCATTACCTTCCAGATATTCAGTTAACTCTTTGTGAAAATGATTCTCAAGCCTATACGTCTAACTCTAATTTTATTTCTGAATTCCCAGTCAAATTTAGTCATTTTTCAATTGTGTCTAACTCTTTATGACCTCATTTGCGTGTGTGTGTGTGTGTATGTGTGTGTGTGTGTGTGTGTGTGTGTGTTTGGCAGAGATATTGGAGTGGTTTGCTATTTTCTTCTCCAGCTCATTTTACAAATGAAGAACTGAGGCAAATGCGGTTAAGTGACTTGTCCAAAGCTACGTAGCTAGTAAATGTCAAGACCAGATTTGAACATGGGAAGCTGAATCTTTCTGATTCCAGATCTGAAAATCAATCCACTGCACCACCTCAGTGGGTTCTAGACCCACATTATCAAAACTGCTTATTAAGCATCCAGTTAGAAAACTGGATTATTTTAGGCTCAAATTCAATTTCTGATCATAAGATTATAGATTCAGGTTATGTAGCATACACAGAATCAATGTCAGAAGTCATCTGATCCCATTCATTTATTTTATAAAGAAACTGAGATTCAGAGAGGTTCAATGATTTGCTCAAAGTGCATAGGAAGTAAGTAGCAGAGTTGGGATTAAACCTAGCTTCTCTGATTCCAAAAGAAGTACTCTTTTCACCATACCTTGCTGCTTTTCATTGTCCAAATCCAAAACACATTATCTTTTCCCCAAGACCTCTTCCCTCTTCCTTTTTTAAAGACACCAATATCCTTTGGTTCATAACCCAGAGTCCTTAACTAGTTAATCTTCCCCAATCTCACCCCATTCCATTCAATTGTCTGTCATCTTGTTCATTCTATCTCTACAATGTCTCTTTTATCTAACCCTTAAAAGATATAGCCATTATGCTAATTCAGACCTTATCACCTTTCACGATGGCTACAGTAATAGCCTCCCTTACAACTAATCTTTCACTTCCACTGTCAAATTAGCAGTCACTCCTCTGTTCAAGAAGTTTCACTACCTACCTATTGTCTCTAGCATGAAATACAAATTTCTCTGCTTGCTTTAAAAGTTCTTTGTAGGATATCTCTTTTTCAACTTATATTTTTCTATATTTTTACAGTCAAAGGTTCTGATAAAGGCCTCATTTCCAAACTATATAGAGATTTCTAGTCATATGAAAAGATGCTCCAAGTCATTATTAATCAGAGAAATGCAAATTAAGACAACTCTAAGATACCACTACACACCTGTCAGATTGGCTAAGATGACAGGAAAAAATAATGATGATTGTTGGAGGGGATGTGGGAAAACTGGGACATTGATTCATTGTTGGTGGAGTTGTGAACGAATCCAACCATTTTGGAGAGTAGTTTGGAACTATGCTCAAAAAGTTATCAAGCTGTGCATACCCTTTGATCCAGCAGTGTTACTACTGGGATTATATCCCAAAGAGATTATAAAGAAGGGAAAGGGACCTGTATGTGCACGAATGTTTGTGGCAGCCCTTTTCGTAGTGGCTAAAAACTGGAAACTGAATGGATGTCCATCAGTTGGAGAATGGCTGAATAAATTGTGGTATATGAATATTATGGAATATTACTGTTCTGTAAGAAATGACCAACAGGATAATTTCAGAAAGGCCTGGAGAGACTTACATGAACTGATGCTGAGTGAAATGAGCAGGACCAGGAGATCATTATATACTTCAACAACAATACTATATGATGACCAGTTCTGATGGATCAGGCCATCCTCAGCAACGAGATCAACCAAATCATTTCTAATGGAGCAGTAATGAACTGAACTAGCTATGCCCAGAAAAAGAACTCTGGGAGATGACTAAAAACCATTACATTGAATTCCCAATCCCTATATTTATGCACACCTGCATTTTTGATTTCCTTCACAAGCTAATTGTACAATATTTCAGAGTCTGATTCTTTTTCTACAGCAAAATAACGTTTTGGTCAGGTATACTTATTGTGTATCTAATTTATATTTTAATATATTTAACATCTACTGGTCATCCTGCCATCTAGGGGAGGGGGTGGGGGGGGTAAGAGGTGAAAAATTGGAACAAGAGGTTTGGCAATTGTTAATGCTGTAAAGTTACCCATGTATATATCTTGTAAATAAAAGGCTATTAAAAAAATAAAATAAAAACAATGAGACCCACTTAAAAAAAAACAAACTTATATTTTTCTTCTCTTCTCTCACTATACATATCAGGCCAATTAGTTTTTGTGCTGTGATTCATTTGTAGTATTGTGTCTAACTTTTCTCACAGCAAAACACTAAGGGAGAGAATTTTCTTTCCAGTACTCTCCATAGAATTGTATTCATATTTCTCTTATTGCATGGCATGGGAATTGTGAAAAGAACACTAGGAAGTATAAATCTTTGTAAATCTCAAGGCACTTGAAGAAGACAGACCTCTTCAGATGAATATATTTTATTTGATATATTTATCAAATATATTTATTTGATATAAAAGCTCTTGACAGGTGTTCTATTTACCCAATAATTATGGTTTTAAGTCCTCTTAGTCTAAGGCAGAAACAACTGTTACAATACTTTATAACCATTTTCTATCCAACTTTACTTTCCATCCATCTCTACTTCTGCTAATTCCTTGGACATTTGTTTGTCTTCTTTTCTGTTTGAGGCAGTCAGAATCTCACTATCTCCTTAAGTGTAATTAATACCTTACACACTTTAAAATTCATCAGACGTTGTTAGTCAAAATCCTGATACTGTCTCCATATACTATCACTGAGCCTTCTATGAACTCACAGAAAGAAGGAAGAAAACCCCCACTTGTTTGTCCAATCCATTTTCTTCACTTCCTGATCATGTAAGTAGGATATATTTCTTTTTAAATTATTAACATCTTTTATTTTTATATCATTTCATTTTTAATATATCCCTTCTACCCACTATCCCTTGTAACAAAGCAAAAGAATGAAAAGGGAGGAAAGCAGTTCAGTAATGCTAACATAGTCAATAACCATTTATTAAGTGCCAACTATGTGCCAATGATTATGTTAAGTACTGGAGATACAAAGTAAAAAAAAAAAAAAAACAGTCTTTGCCCTCTATGAGGAGCTCACAATCTAAGAAGGTAAGACAAAGCATAAAAAGGTTTAAAAAAAAGTTGTGGAGAAGAGATGTGAATCTGAGGGACTTTCCCATAACTCCCCTCCACCTTCTTCAGTTAGGGACCCCAAGGATAAAAGTACTGAGAAGGTGAGAGTTTCAAAGTTGGTTCTATTCTGCAGGAAAATCAGTTTTTGGGAACATGAACAAGGTTCAGTAGAACATCCAGGTGAGTTGTTTGCAAGTATGTACAATATTCTACACTTATAGTCACCTGCCTCTGTAAAGAAGAGAGAAGTATATTTTCTTCTATCTGGGACCTAATTTGGTCATTATAATTACACAGAATCTAAGTGTTTTTGTTCTTTTCATTTACATTTTCCTAATAATTATGTAGGTTGTTTTCATGGTTCTATTTTCCTCCCTATCTATTAATTCATCTATCTTCACATATTTCTCATCACTTCATAATGTATAGTAATCTTACCTTTCAGCCATATAGTATGGGTTTTTTTTTTTTTTTAAAGCTATTCCCCATTGATAGGCATTTACTTCCAGTTCCTTGCTACCACAAAAAGTGCTGGCATACACATTTTCAAGGATCATAAGAAAGGGAAGGGTCAAGGCAATGATCTTCACTAGATAATATGACAAGTGAGACAAGATTAGATGCAAATAGAGAGTTAATCTCTCTTATCCTAAGAAGAAATAATAAATTATGGATGGAGAGAAAGGAATGGTGAGTTATATTTTGTGCAGGATATAACATTTTAAAATATAAACTATGTTTAGTTGAAAGACTTCCTGGAGCCTTGGAAGTTATCTGGTAACTAATAACAAAAATAAAGTCCAAGAGATGTAACATACCTTGCCCTAGATCACTCAGTGGTGGTGTTGAAATTGGAGCTTAAGTTTTTTGTCTTCCAGGTTTCTATCACTACACTGCTATACCGCATTATCTCTCAAGTCACTCTTTGGCATATGAATGAGATTGAACTATCTGGAGGATGGCAAATAGCATTTTCTCGTTAAAGGGGAAAACATTAACTGAAGCAATAGAGGAGAGAATGGGTGGGTAGGTAAAGGGGAAAGAGAAGTTGGTGAAGGGATTTAAAGTGGGTCAGTAGGAAGTGTATTGAAAAATGAAGCAAGTCATAATTTCGATAACAGCTTTGTTCAGTTCTTGTGAGGAATTTCTAAAGAGTAGATTGCAGTTGAAATAATTGGTCTAAACTGTTTACTAGCTTTGATTGTTGATCTTTGACTGAGAGGCCTTAGGGGATTACAAAAAGTCCAAAATTTTCTCATTTTTATCAGTAACCATGAACTCAACTACTACCACAAACCACAAAGGATTTGGGGAAAAGGTACACACATTTTCTAAATTCTGCATTTATTTGTGCCTCCAGTTATTTTTTTTTTAGATCATGTTAATGCAGGAAAAATAAATTGGTTTCTAAAATAAGTTTGAAGGAGATGAGCTCCCTTGAGTATGAACAGCCCTGCCATAAACCAACCCCCTTCACCCCCCAGCAAGAGAAAGAATGTAGCAGTAAGAAGTTTCATTTGAAACTGCCCACAAAAATGTGCGATGTGGATACAGCTTGGAGATGCCAACAAAGTTTTACACACAGTATTCTCTTGACAGATAATAAAATCTAGTCTGTCTTTAACCTAGGCCTCAGCATGAGGCTAAAAGTGAAATTTTCCAGCTCTAAAAATCTATGATTCTAATCCCAAATTCCATTTTTTCCCCATGGCAAGAAATCATTACCAAATAGCCGCATTAGAATTTTTAAAAAAATATTTTTGGTAGCATTAGAGATTACAATGATTTAGAAAATTCTTCTATTCCATAACCTCACTGCTTTCTACCTCAATCCATTATTCCACTCATATGTTTATGCTTTCACAGAGAATCTTGCTGCTTTTTCCCTTCACCATTAACACTGAGTAATAGTTATCTAGGTTTAGCCCTTTTTGCTCCAAAGTTGGTGTCTGTAGGAAGAATTTGAGTAGATCTCTCTTTTACTTTTGGAAACCATAGGAAAATGCCCCAGTAGGAGAGTCTGGAGGGCAGCTAGGTAAATGCATGACTCATCTACTGACCCTGCACCTCATTTCTATACCTTTGGGAACGCAAGAGGCTGGTCTTACATGGACCTGAGTTTAATCATGAGACCCTAAGTCCAGAGTAGGGATGGGGAGAAAGTCCGTTTTTCAGACCAAGGATCTCCTACTCATCCCTGCTAAACATTTAAGTTGGGCTATTGGGATCCAGGCAACATAGAAGATAAAGGAACACAAACATCACCCAACTCATGCTCAGGCATGAGAGACTATATCTGGAGAATTGTCAGGGGTGTCACATTATCAGAAAGACAAAGACATGCTGCATCAGGTACAAAGGAAAACAGTCCATCATCCTTAAATAGCAATCTAATGAACTTTTCTCATTCCTCATTCTTGTTGACTTCCCTGCAGCCTTTGCTACCACTGGTCACTTGTTCTAGATTCTCTCTAGAATTTTCAAATTTTCTCTTATCTCTAAGTTTTCTTGACACTTCTCTCCAAAGTGTCCTCCTCTCTGTCGAACTGCTTTTCACTCTCTTTTACTATACTCCTCAGTCACACTAACCCCAAATAGTCAATTTTTTTCCAAGTCTTATTTCTACCCACATATTTCTTCCATATGAACTCTTTCCTCTATTTACAAGTCAGCATCACTTTGTACCAGTACAATGGTCTTCTGGTTGGTCTATCTGCCTCAAGTCTCTCCTCACTCCAATCCATCTACTATTCACTTGTCAAGGTGATTTTCTTAAGGCAAAGGTCTGACCATGTCACCATCCTACTCAATAAACTCTTATGTCTTCCTATTGCTGCCAGAATAAAATAGAAAATCCTTTATTTGGCATTTAAAATCCTTTGCAGTTTTGTCCCTTCTTACATTTCTAATCTTCCTACATATTGTTTCCCCCATGATACTCACTTAGTAGTGCCTTCTTGCTATTTTTTGCTTCCAATATTCCCTCTTGAGACAATACCTTTTCATTCACTCTCCCTATTCCTCTCATCCTCTCACCCTACCTTGTCTTCCTGACTTCCTTCAACACTCATCATAAATTTCACCTTCTGTAAGAGACCTTCTCAATTTCTACCCTATTGCTAGTGACTTCCATTTAAGATTACTCTCATTTACTTATTTACATAGTTTTTGCATGCTGTTTCCCTCACTATAATATGAGCTCCTTGAGAGCAGGAACCATGCATTTGCCTTTATTTATAGTCCTAGTAACAAGATGGTACAGTGGATAGATTGGGGGAGGGAGGTTAGAATCAGGAAGATCTGAGTTCAAATACAGCTCTAGACACCACTTAATAGCTGTGTGACACTGGGCAAATCATTTGACCCTATTTGCCTCAATTTCCTTATGTCTAAATGAGCATGAAGAAGAATGAAATGAAGAAAATGTCAAATCCAGTATCTTTACCTGACCCAAATGGGGTCACAAAGACACAATTGAAAACAACTGGACAACAACAAAAAGTAACATAACCTAGAATAATGCTTGTTGACTGTCATGAAATCTGTATATATTTTTGTTTTGTCTACAATGGATGTCAGAACAAATCTTATCAAATGCCATGAAGGAATCAATGAAGAAGAAATACTAAGCAATGCAGAATATCAGATACAGAGTTCCAAATACAGAGAGTATCTGATGCCACAAACCCAGTAGGGACATTAGAACTTTCTTAAATCCCCTGCTTAGCAGTACAATTTATCTTTGTATGTCAGTCCATCATGGAAAATAGCTCAATTATCTCCATTTATTTTCTCCATCCAACTAATTTACCAAGTTCTCTTACTCACAAAAATCTAGTACCATACACATTTCTTTTGACCCAGACATATGATTGCACATTGCAAGTTCATAATTATTTGTTCAATTTCATTGAGTAGACTCTCTCAAAAAAACAAAAATGGAAAACACTCCAGGGTCTTCTTAAGTTTTTTTTTTTTTTTTTTAAAGAAGAGACTACCAAAAACACTCTTAATAAATGCTTGTTAATTATTTATCTATTTATTATTTCTATCAGTCTGTCAGAATACTATAGTCAAGGAGTAAATAACCTATATATTGACTGATTTTGGCTGTCAGCACAAAGAATGGAGACTGTCTCTTTCCTCCCTTCCTCTCCAAACTCACTGGTAGAAGAAAATGGGGATGCTTAACCTAGAGAAAACAAAATTTAAGGAGAAACCTGTTAGCTACCTTTAAGGAATTGAAAGTTGGACATGAAGAAGAAGATAGAATAGACTGATTCTGTTTGGCTATTAAGTACAGAGTTAAGAATAATAAGAGAAAGTCAGAAAGAGATAGAAAGAAGAAAAACTTACTATCAATTAAAGTTGTCCCAAACTAGAAAGGGCTGCCTTAAAGGATATCCTTTCTCAAATCATTTCTCAAAAGGATTTTAAAAGCAGAACCTGGATGATCACCTGTTGTAGACATTTTAAAGGTACTAGAAAGGATCTTAGAGATCATAATTGCTAATTTTCCTCCTCCTCCTCTTCCTCCTCCTCCTTTTCTTTCTTTCTTTCTTCTTCTTCTCCTCTTCCTTCTCATTCTACTCCTCCTTCTTCTCCTCCTTCTCTTTTTCCTCCTTCTCTTCCTCCTTTTTCTCCTCTTCCTCTTCTCTTTCCTCCTCCTCCTCTTTCTCTTCCTTTTTTCCTCCTTTTCTTCCTCCCCTTCCTTTTTTTAATCCCTCCCTTTCTGTTTTTTTTGTGTCTTTTTGACTGTGTGACTAATATGTAATGTGTTCAAATGTAATTCTCTCCTTTCTTCTTTATCCCTGTTATAAATTCCTCTATAGCCTTCTATATCTTTACTCTGCCACTCTTATAGATTTCCTCTCCCAGCATGTATACCAAAGTTCATTATTCTTGGACACACCGATATATTTTTCTAGGGAAGAAAGGAAACAAACAATGTACAAATAAATAAATATGAAATGACTGCAAAGTTAATACAAACTAGTATTGTGGAGGAAGGTCCTAATAACTAGGGGAGCAGGAAAGATTTCATTTCAGAATGCTTCTTTAGTGATTTTGTTAGGTAGGGACACTGAGGCCTGAAATAGGGGCTCCAGAAACTGGGGAAAGGGCCAGAATGCTGATTTCTGACTGCCTCATAACTTATGAATTTAGCCAGGACTCTAAGATCTCTGCTTTTTCCTCATGTATGTTACAGAAAGAAAATTGGATTCTCTTAAAACATCAAATGAAATGAAAATATAAATCTATATCTTTGCCTTGTCATTATCTTCTTGTGTAATCTATATAATGGGATTGTTTTCTTAAGGAAAATTCTTTCATCTGCCTCTTTGACCTCTTTCTGACTATGCAGCTGTTGTTCCATTGCATTCTGCATTCCACATTCATCCCATACCAAGAAAGATTTCAGCAAGCACATGAGTTCACAATCTAATGCCAAGACTGGAAACTTCCTTCACTTTTCACATTCAACTGTTCGGTTCCTCAAGCTAATTACCTCCCATAATTTGTTCTTCCACAGCCACATATAAAAATAGTCATATTCTTCATCCTGCTACTATCCACAAATATAGCACCTCCAATGTCAAAGAATTCTGGAATCCCCTTATTCAGTTACAATCTATTATATCCTATACCCTAAGAATATAGCTATTAATTAATTATTACTACAGTCTAATTTCACCTCTCCTTCTGTCTTCCCTTATGTAACACTATTCTCACTCTTGACCTCCAATCTCTTGATGTTTTTTTTCTCCCAGGTCATCTCCCCTCTACTATCTATCTCTCCTCTTTTCCCCATCTTGACCCCCTGGTGAACTAATTTAACTCTACATTATCCTCTTCTCTTGAATTTCTAACTTTCTTATTGTGTCACTTTACATCCAGTCAAGACTCAAGCTTGGATCACTCCTATATTTGTCACATGCCACTGGATAAGGTGGAGAAAATCATGCATCCATGCTGACCAGATCCACTACAAATTTATGTTATATAACCTAGGCAATCCTACTATGTCTCCTTTATCAAGTCACTATCTCACTCTTCATAGCGGTTCTTCCAGATCTTTTCATCCTTCCTCAAACATTCCAGGATTCTCCTCATTCTCACAACTGAGAATCTTGCCTCATATTTTATAGAAAAGTTGAAACCATTCTCTGTGAACTTCCTCTTCTTTCCTTTACCTGATCACCCAGGTGTCTTCTAGCACTTTTTCCTCATTTGCCCATCTCAAATGATGGGGTGATCTTAATCTTTATAAGGCTAACCTCACTACTTGTTCAAGTGACCTCATTCTATACCTTATATTCTTACCTTCTCTTTCAACAGATTGCCTTCTTTTTCATCCTTATTCTTTCACTTATACTTTGGATAATAGAATCTTTATGGGAATGATTTGGATGTTAGGATATCATCAATGAAAATGTGAGAAGGAAACAAACATTTACAAGCAATATTCTACATGAAAGCAGACCTTTATAGTTACATGATTGTCTAAAAGTTATCTGGGATTTCAAAAAAAGCTTTTTAATTTCTATGATAATACAGACTTAAACACTCCCCTTCATTAAAGCATTTCTCATGCATATATAAAGATTTTGCAAAAATCCTTGAGAAATGCAACAGTAGGCATAAAATCTAAAGACCTATATAGCTCATTGGAAGGGTCTTCTGTGGGACAATGGAAGAGCATGGAAAAATGTTGCTTAGGATGACAAGGTATGGACAGAGCTGGGAACTACACAGGAGAAGGAAGTCCCTACAAGATCACAAATCCATAAAAACATTCCCAGCAACTGGTATAATCTTTCATTTATTTTTAATTTCTCTCTGACTACTAGCTCATTTTCTACTGTCATAAACATGCCTATATATCTCCCATTCTGAAAAAAACACCCTCACTTCATCCTTTCACCTTCACTATCAGTCTATATCTTTTCTGCCCTTTATATCTAAACTCCTCCAAAAGGCCATCTACAGTAGGTACCTCTATTTTCTTTCCACTTAATCTCTTCTTAAGCCCTTACAATTTAGCTTCAGACTTTATTTTTTCACTGACTGCTCTCACCAAAGTTATTAATGATTTCTTAATTGCCAAATCCAATGACCCTTTCAGTCTTCTACTCAGTCCTTCTGCAGTTGTTGACACTGTTCATCACCCTCTCCTTGACTCTTTTCTCTCTAGGTTTTCAGGGCATACTACTCTGTCCTGGCTTTCCTCCTACCTATATGATTGCTCCTTCACTGTTTCCTTTGTTGGATCCTCCTTCAGAGCATACCCTCTAACAGCAGGTATCCCCCAAGATTCTGTCTTGAGCCCTCTTCTCCCTCTATCCTATTTCACTTGGTAGTTCTTTGGATTTAATTACCATCTCTATGCTGATCATTCTCGCATCTACCTTTTTTTGCCTTACTTTCTGTGCTGACTTCCAATCTCACATCTCTAACTGCTTTTCACACATCTTAAAATTAATATTTTGAAAACAGAACTCATTATTTTTTCTCTTAAATCCTCCCTATCCCCTATCTTCCATATTACAAAAGAGGGCAATATCATCCTTCCAGTCTCTCAGGCTTCCAACCTAGGAGTCATGCTGTATCCCTCCCTTTCCATATACTACTGTTGTCAAGGTCTGTCAATATGACCTTATTATTATTTCTCTAATATACTTGCTTCTCTCCTCCGACACTGCCCCTACTGTAGTACAAGCTCTCCTCACCACATGCCTTATATTATTGAAATAGATTACTAGTGAATCTCCCTGCCTCAATTCTTTCTTCACTCCAATTCATTCTCTATTCAGCCCCTAAAGGGATTTTCTGAGAATGAAGGTCTGATACTGTAATTTCCTCACTCAATATATTTCAGTTACTTCCTTTTGCCTTCAAGAGCAAATACAAAATGCTGTGTTTGGCATTTAAAGCCCTTTATCACCTAGCTCTTCTATCTCTCCAATCTTCTCATGCCTTACTTCCTGGATGCATGCTCTTTGATCTAGAGACACTGGCCTCCTAGCTGTTCACTGAACAAAATAAGATATTTCATTTCTTGGCTCTGGGCATTCTCTCTGGCTGTTCCATATGTGTGGAATGCTTTCCCTCCTCCACTTGGACTATGACTTCCCTGACTTTTTTTAAATCCCCACTAAAATAATTTTCCAGGAAGCCTTCCCTAATCCCTCCTCATCCCTTTGTTAATTGTTTTCTATTTTCCCTGTAGACAGCTTGCTTTGTACATATTTCTTTGCATGTTGTCTCTCTTATTAGATTGTAAACTCCTTAAGGGCAGGGACTTATTTTGTCTCTCTTTGTATCCCCAGAGTTTAGCACAATGTCTAATACTGTATAGGCACTTAATAAATATTTGCTTTTAGATCAATTGAATTTTGTGAAAATATTATCATGTAAAATTCAATTTTCTTTCAGTTCTTCCTAGAATTTTATTAGGTCCTATCTTCATCTCTCCCAATGGCCAAGGAAGAGATCAAAATGATCATCCTAAAAATCAAATGATAATCCTAGTTTCTGTTGGTGCAGCTCTCATAGTTCATCAATACCCAGAAGCATTGGATAATTGTATTGTAGTAAATTATTAAAAGTTTGTTGATTTAATTATTTTATTGAGTACAATAATTTTCTAATCCCTTTTTTTCTCTCTCTTCTAATGGAGCTTAAAAGTTTTTTTTTTTTTAAAATAGAGTTTCTTCATGGGTAAAATGAAGCAGTTGGACCAGCTGTCTTCTGAGGTTCTTTTTTGGTTTTATATCTCTGATTCTGTGATTGGTTCATGAATGGTGATGAACAGAGCTACTACTAGGTTAAAATGATGAACTTTGGGATTCTAGGAGCACACGATGCAACATAGAAAACAATATAATTAAGAAGATTTGGAACTGATTTAATAACTGAAAACAAAAAATCAATCCATCAGAGAAGGTTGGGGGTATGGCTTGAGTGGTACATCCAAGCGCAAATTTATCAGTGCTTAATTCTGTTCTGGTAAATATTTCAGTCAATGACTTGAGTGAATTTGTAGTTATCATGCTTTTGAAAATCACAGAATTGGGAGGATGAGCTAACTTATTGAGCAACAACATTAGGCTCTAAGAAGATATTAATAGGTTAGAAGAAGGGGCTGAGTCTAAAGAGATGAAATTTATTAAGGATAAATGCAGTTTTCTACTCTCTTCAAAATGCCAACTGCAGAAAAAATGAAATGACTACTGGCTGGGCAGCAGTAGGCATAAATAAAACATGCAAGATGTTGAGTTTTAAGAAGCTCCCAATAGTATAGCAGAGAAATTTTTACTGAAACTGTGATTTTCTTAAAAGTTCCATTAGAAGAGAAAGAAAAAGAGAAACCATAGTTTTGTTGTACTCAATTACTTTAATCAAAAACCATTTAATAAGCATTTACTATATACCAGCCATTGTGCTAAGCTTTTAGAGATACAAAGAAAGAAAAAAGAATCCCTTTCTTCAAGGAAAGCTCACATGTTAAGAAGATTGATTACTAATTGATTTCTTAAGCTGTTAAGTGCATTGATCTTAGCTTCTTCATCTATAAAATGAGAAGACTAGACTAAGAGAACCTGTAAGGGTTTCTAGCTTTAAAGCCATGTTTCAGTATTTGTACTTTAACTGAAATTTATACCAGAGGGTCATCTCTCTATGACATTTTCATTTTCAGATCTTTTAATCTCATATCTGAAATGAGCAATATTTTAGCAGTGAGAAGGGGTAACTTCTTTGCACCTTTGAAATCATGCAACCCTAAAGGCAACTAAATTTCTTTAGTTGTTTTCTTTGTTGTTGTAGACTAGGGCAGGGGAATAGGGGAAGATGTGACTGGGAAGAAAGGAACTATGCTTGTTCTTCCTTTCCTTATGTCTTGTTCTGCTTTGGAGTCTATGAACTTTGGCTGTAGTTAGTAGAGATGTGCTTTCTGGGACCTGTTGGTTGAGAATATTTTGATCTCATTCCCTTCTCAATGTCACAAACTCTACAATCTTCTCTGTCTAAGCACAAGGATAATTAACTGGCAAGAATACTCCCATTTCCCTCCTTTCCCTAATTTTTCTCCTTAAGGTATCATCCGTTGGTTTCAAGATTCCTGATGTTTGAGATATGCAGCCTTTCATCATGGTGAGCTTCAACCTCCCATGTGCCATTACCCCTGGCTAGAGTTTTTCTTCACATCTTCCCTGCCCTGTTGTGATAACCACATTTTCCCTACTTTCTCAGTTAAATCATAGCTTCCTGATATAGAGTTCTGCTGTTCAAGAACCCCTCAGGTTGAGGCTGGTGAGTAATAAGGAGTCATAGGAAAAAGTTGTTGGAACAAAAGTATCTAGATGAGGTACAAAAAAACCTAAGCCTTGAAGCAAAGAAATCTGTTATTTCTAGAAAACAAGATGAAGAACTAGTTAAAACTAGTTCTAATTGTTGGGAATTTTCTTCCTAATATTAACCCGAAATCTTCATTCTGGTAAATTTTGTCCATGCCCTCTGGGGCTGCAAAATATTAACTTTGTTCCTTTTTCATATGACAGCCCCTCAGATATTTAAAGAGAATTCTTATGTTAAGTCAAAGTCTTCTCTTCTTTAGGGAAAACAAGCCCCAGTTCTTTCCACTCTTATTTATGTGGTATGGCTTTGAGTCTTCTCACTGTCTTGGTCTCCTCCTTCTGAATGTCTCTCTTAAAATATGATGCTTAGAACAGAGTATATAGTATTTTTTTTAATTAAGTTTTTCAACTATCAAATATTTATTTTCTTTTTTATTATAGCTTTTTATTTACAAGATATATGCATAGGTAATTTTTCAGCATTGACAGTTGTAAATCCTTTTGTTCCAATTTTTTCCCTCCTTCCCCTTACCCCTTCCCCCAGATGGCAGGTTGACCAATACTTGTTAAATAGGTTAAAGTATAAGTTAAATACAATACAATAAATTAAATAAATACAAAAACATGTCCAAACAGTTATTTTACTGTATAAAAAGAGTTGGACTCAAATATTTATTTTTTCTTCTCTTGAAAAAACCTCCACCTCCTGAAAAAAAAAGAAAAAAACAAATATGCATAGTAAAAAGAATTTTTTTTGCCTTTCTTTTTTTAATGGCAGATAATTTGCACCATTCCATTTCTCCTTTTCCTTTTCCCCCAATACCTTCCTTTCTCACCCCTTAATTTCATCATTAAAAAAATATTATCCCTTCATATTAAATTCACACCTGTGTCTTCTGTTTATATATATATACTCCTTCTAATTGCCATAATGAGAAAGTTCTAATTAGTTACAAGTATCATCCTCCCATGTAGGAATGTAAACAGATAAATCTTATTAAGTTCCTTATGATATCACTTTTTTGATTATCTCCTTTAGTTTCTCTAGAGTCATATATTTGAAAATAAATTTTCCCATTCAGCTCAGGTCTTTTCATCACAAATGCTTGAAAATACTCTGTTTCATTGAAAGACCATCTTTTACTCTTAAGGATTATATTCAGTTTTGTTGGGTAGGCGATTTTTGGTTGCAATCCTAGTTCCATTGCTCACCTGAATATCATATTCCAAGCCCTCTGGTCCTTTAATGTAGAAGCTTCTAAATCTTGTGTTATCCTGACTGTGGCTCCATTAAATTTGAATTGTTTCTTTTTGATGTTGTAATATTTTCTCCTTGATCTGGAAGTTCCAGAATTTGGCTATAATATTCCTGGGAGGTTTTAATTTTAGGATCTCTTTCAGAAGAGATCCGTAGATTCTTTCAACTTCTATTTTGCCCTCTGGTTTTGGAATATCAAGACAATTTTCCTGGATAATTTTTTGAAAGAAAATGTCCAATAGTTTACCTCTCAGACCTGTGGAAGAGGAAGGAATTTATGACCAAAGATGAACTAGAGATCATAATTGATCACAAAATAGAAAACTTTGATTATATCAAATTGAAGTTTTTGTACAAACAAAACTAATGCAGACAAGGTTAGAAGGGAAGCAATCAACTGGGAAAACATTTTTATAGTGAAAGGTTCTGATAAAGGCCTCATTTCTAAAATATATAGAGAATTGACTCTAATTTATAAGAAATCAAGCCATTCTCCAATTGATAAATGGTCAAAGGATATGAACAGACAATTCTCAGAAATTGAAACTATTTCTAGCCATATGAAAAGATGCACCAAGTCATTATTAATCAGAGAAATGCAAATTAAGACAATTCTGAGATACCACTACACACCTGTCAGATTGGCTAGAATGACAGGGAAAGATAATGAGGAATATTGGAGGGGATGTGGGAAAACAGGGACACATACATTGTTGGTGGAATTACGAATATATCCAGCCATTCTGGAGAGCGATTTGGAACTATGCTCAAAAAATTATCAAACTGTGCATACCCTTTGATTCAGCAGTGTTACTATTGGGCTTATATCCCAAAGAGATCTTAAAGAAGGGAAAGGGACCTGTATGTGCACGAATGTTTGTGGCAGGTCTCTTTGTAGTGGCTAGAAACTGGAAATTGAGTGGATGTCCATCAGTTGGAGAATGGCTGAATAAATTGTGGTATATGAATATTATGGAATATTATTGTTCTGTAAGAAATGGCCAACAGGATGATTTCAGAAAGGCCTGGAGAGACTTATATGAACTGATGCTGAGTGAAATGAGCAGGACCAGGAGATCATTATATACTTCAACAACACCACTATATGATGATCAATTCTGATGGACCTCTCCAACAATAAGATGAACCAAATCAGTTCCAATAGAGCAGTAATGAATTGAACCAGCTACATCCAGTGAAAGAACTCTGGGAGATGACTATGAACAACTACATAGAATTCCCAATCCCTATATTTTTGTTCGCCTGCATTTTTGATTTCCTTCACAGGCTAATAGTACACCATTTCAAAGTCTGATTCTTTTTGTACAGCAAAATAACTGTTTGGACATGTATACTTATAGTGTATTTAATTTATACTTTAACATATTTAACATGTATATTGGTCAACCTGACATCTAGGGGAAGGAGTGGGGGGAAAGGAGGGGAAAAATTGGAACAAAAGGTTTGGAAATTGTCAATGCTGTAAAGTTACCCATGCATATAACTTGTAAATAAAAAGCTATATAAAAAAGAAAGAAAGAAAGAAAATGTCCAAGCTCTTTTTTTGATCGTGATTTTCAGGTAGACCAAAGCCTGGATCTATTTTCCAGATCAGTTGCTTTTTCAATGAAATATTTCACATTTTTTTCTATATTTGGGCAAGAACTAGGACCACAACTTGCTAGGTCTGGGACTACACAGGCATGCCTTGCATTGGGACTGCACATTGGAATCCCACTGTGGTGTCACAGATCTTTGCTGCTGAGTTTCTAAATTGCCTTCAGCTGGAAAATGTACCACTTCATCACTAGGATGTTTTAGGTTCAGAGTCATAACTCAACTACCTATGAATCAACTTAATTGATTATCTAACTCCATCTCCATTTTGTTAACAAAGGATATCATAAAAGAAACTGTCAACTATTTTGTTGAAATTAAAGAACAATGTCTGTGTATATCTTCAACCTAACAATCTAATAAGCTTTTCTAAAAAGTATATGTTACATTTGGCTTGCTTCCTTTTTAGTTAATCTTTTCTGGCTTCTGGTGATCATCATTTCCCTTTCAAAATACCCCCAAATAACTCATTCATAATTTTACCAGAAATCAGCTTCATTCTTGTCATCCTAGGTTTTATGGACTCCATCTTTTTACCATTCTAAAAGTCAGAATTTTTCCACATCCCGATTCTGTTTGCCAAAATCTTTCTAAGATTATCAATAGAAGTTCTTTGAGCTCATTTAGAACTTCTTTCTGTGACTTGTGGGTGATACAATTATTTGGGACTGAGAGAGAGTAGCTCATTCAGAGCATGTGGGTGTTCTTTTACTCTCTTCTCCTCTCCTCCTCCATTGGGCTTCAATACAAGCTTAATTATGTTTATTCTGCTCATTCAAGTTTGAAGAATATTTGATTACAGTAGTAGATTCTTTGCACATACAAAGTCTAACTATAAATTAAAGAAACCAATTCTACAAACAAAACCTGGCAATGAGTCTTATTATCTCACTTTCTAAGTGTCTAAACTACATAGTTTATTGCTCATATAATCTGATCATTAGCTTGCAATTCTAAAAAAAATACATAGTGGTAATTTTGATGGTGGTATGCCATATCTGCCAGTTTAAAAAATACAAACCTCACTGACGATATGGATATCTTGGTCACAGTATATAATGATCATGTATTCAGGAGAGTTCACAAACTCCATTAAATGCAGGTACAACCCCATAACACACAAAAAAATCTTTGTTTTAAAAAATGGCTTCCAAGTTCCTGGTGGTGTTGTGCATTGAGTATTCTATTGGTCTGATGATAATAAATCCTCTGTAATGACTAATCCAGGACAGCAAATAATTTTTCATCTTTCTGTCCATGTTACTATCATTCCTTACAATGAAGGCATTTGGTTCTGTGTTGCTTACACGCTGTTTGGGAAAAAAAAATGTTAATTCATCAGGGAAGGTCAAATTGCAGTTAATCACATGGGGGAGAGAAGAGGCAGATTGATCATTGCAGACGAAAAGAAAGGAGGGGGAGAGAAGAGAAAAAGAAAAGAAGGGGAATGGAGGAGATCAGGGAAAGAATGTAGAGAAATAAGTCAATCAATCATTGGAACCAGCATTTATTAATCTCTGACTCTATGGCAAACACTGTGCTGTAAAGCAAATAATCTCTGCTCTCAAGAAGCTTACATTCAAATAGAGGTAATCAGCATGTACATGAAAAGGTATATACAAGGTTGCTATAGAATAGCTAAAGATAAAGAGGTGAAGGCAATACCTCCTATAGAAGGTGGCACTTGAAAAAAAAAAGGATAAGGTGAAAGGAAGAGAGAGGGAGGAAAAGAAGAGAGGATATAGAGAAAGGGGAAGGAATGAAATAGAAGATAAAAGGGTAAACATAAAAGGAAGAAGGAGAGGGGAATTCCAGT